>NW_024038331.1:1800000-2333461 GCF_016077235.1 Cyprinodon tularosa
ACGAACCAGGAAAAAAAATGCCTCTTTACTCAATTGGATAGACCTACACCCAATAAGAGCAACGGAGTGCGTGACGTATGGTAAGCGAGGCATAGTTGTTGTCAACAAAAATCAAAGCGTGCAGTTGCACGTCTAGAATAAGAAGATGAGCCTTGATCGCGTTTCTCTGTTCCTCTTTTAAAATTAACTTGCTGTCGATATCTTCTAGAACAGACCTAATAGCAGAATCTGCTCACCTAAACTCTCCAGCGGCAGCCATTGTTGTTGTCACCCATGCGCGCTTTGGTCACGTGGTTGATTACGTTACTGTTGATCATCTGTCCATCATCGTATAAAGCCCGCCCTGACAATTTGATTGGGCCGCCAGATATTGTGCTAGCATACTCACGCTACTACTGAGCAATGCCAGACCGAACTTCCCGACCTCAAACGTTGTGGGCAAGACTAAGTTTGGAATGGCACCCAGGCTAATGTATTACACCATTGAGCCAACTTTATATTCTTTAGGTTTTTCTTTGTCATTGGGACTATGTTTTCTAAGGCAGTAAGAAGAGAAGGTAGTAACCCCAACAACAAAATCATCAATGTGAAGGGGAATAGAATAAATGGTTGCCCTCTGCAGTGCTGTTTAGTGATAGATAAGAGAGTGGAACAGCTGCATTATCTGATAATGATCTGCTAAAGTGAAACCTCTTGGGGGAGCAGAACTCTATTAAAGTAAACGTGAAGGTTACTAAAAAGTGGTCACAAGATTGTGAGGAAATATTGTTATTTCTCCACATTCAATGCCATATGTCAGCACAAGGTCCAAATTATGAAGATGAGAATGTGTGGGACCACTCACATTTTGAACAAGGCCAGTCAGGTCTAAGATAGCATTTAAGGCTGCATCTAAGCTATTGCCTTCAGTGTCGGCATGGATGTTAAAATCACCCACTATAAGGAGCTTCTCAGTGTAACACTAATTCGGATAGAAATTCCGAAAATTTATCTAAAACTTCACAGTAAGGACCTAGTGGACGATGCAAAGTCACAAACAAAAGAGGTTTTATTACTTTAAAATTTATGTGGGGGGAAAAAAACTAAGAGTTAGATATTGAAAATAATTATAACTATTAACTGGCTTTCGATCAATGATAAATCAAACCGAAAAGATTGTTGCTACACCGACTCGTCGTCCAGAATTTCTGGGGTTATGGAAATTGAAATAGCTGCAGGGAGCTGTCTCATTTATGCTTACATAATCCTCTTGTTGTTGCCAAGTTTCTGTAAGACAACATAAATGTCATGAAACGAGGACAGATGGACCCAGTATTCAGGAGAGACAGTCAGTAGGAAAGTTCAAAAGATTTATTAAAATAAAAACAAAACAAAGCGGAGCTGTGGCTCGCGGACACTGCAGGCGGGGGGGGCGGGGCACCGCCCAATCTCAGACACTCTAGGGAGGAAACACAGGTAAGTGACCACGATAAACTGATGTATGATTATCTGGGTTGGTCACTTACCTGGTTTAACAGTCCAGACCACGAGTGTCCCCAGTGCTGCAGTCCCAGAGGTCATGCTGGAAGCTGATCCTGGTGAGGGATCCAGAACAGACAGGAACAGGCAGGATCCAGATCAGGCAGGAACAGAGACAGGTGGCAGGATCCAGACTTCCAGACATGCACAGGCTTCCAGGAGGGTTAGTTAAGTCAGACTGGGACCAGAAGCATGACCAGGTGGTCACGCACAGGAGCAGACAGGATCAGGTGCAGACAGGCAGGCACAGTGGAAGAGGGTAGCCGAGACAGGACGAAGGAACCGGAACTTGAAGCAGACTTTAAACTGGTCTCCACCCTGGAGCCAGGCTTACTTAGATAAAAACTGAACCTCCCCCCATAATGAGCCAAAAACCCAGAGGACTCCGTGGGGGAGGAACAGTGGACAATCAGGAGATGAGACAAACACTAAAACCCTCTTTCCACTGGCAGCTAGGATCCAGGACATGAACCAAATAAAAACTGAACAGAAAGACTGACTGAAAGACAAGTAATGATCTGGCCCTGAATGCTCAGGCTGAACTGAATATAAACCAGAGGAAACAGGTGAGAGGAATAAATTATAATTGAGGCAGGGAAGGAAGAGGGCAGGTGAGAGGAATTACTAATTAGGGGAGAGCAAACAGGCCAGATCATGACAGTAAATAACTTTGATTATCATAGATCAAGTCATGATCTAACTGACCTCTTGAAGAGAGACCTCTTATGTTAAATAAACCACATTTAATTGTTGTAACTGTTTCCTGATTGGAGCCATTTGATTTAAATTATATTATCATGATTTACTCCTTTAGGACTCTTTTCTAATTTATTTGATTTTAGTCATGGGCAAGACACTGTCTGGATGGAGTTATGAGTGAGTAACTCTGCTTCCTGGTCTGCACCCTGGGCTGTCATGGTTTTGGAGGACTAATTCATTTGGCCATATTCCTAGAAAGAAGAACTGCACCATCCAAAGTGGGATGGATGCCTTCTCTCCGAATCAGACCTGGTTTTCCCCCAAAAGATTACCAGTTTATTACCTGCTGAAAGTTTGTAATTTAGAAATGTATTCACAAAAACAAGCTTGTTAATTAGCATAGACTTATTTAAATGTATCACATTTTCCTTTATGTATGGAAATGTAAAATTTTTATGTTAAAGATTTCTTTCAATATTTGTTACAATTCAGTTTTGTCTGTGTAGGAAGAAAAGGACTGCCAGCATGACTATAAACTTATTGTTTTGAAAAATTGTTTCACTCACAGTAGGAATGATTTTGGCTTACTAAGTGATTTAGAAAAATACCTTTTGTGTGGTAAAGGACAACTGTATATTGTGACTTGGATTTACCCTCCCTTTTTTTCTGATCCAAATGTCTGGCTTTTGCCATTTTTCAGTTTTACATTCATACCTACCTTAAATAAAAGCTGAGACAGAGATGCAGATTGGAAAAAAGTCCTACAGAAATTGGGGTAAAGATAGAGAGAGATGAAGGTAAACAGACGTTTGGAGGAAATAAAAGATCGAATGACAGCACTTGCATGTCTGTGATCTCTGTGTGAGGCTGATCCCTGCTTGGCCCAATTCTTTACCTCCTTTTATAACCCCGCCTTCCTATCATATTCCTACCAATTATTCTTTCAATTAAGTAACATTTTTACCTTAGATGATTTGGTTTTTACCTGACTTGTAGATCTTAAAGAATTTATTTGGTATTTTGATGCAGTTTGCAATTTTGTCTGTAATTTCTTCTGCTTTATCTCTCTCCTTTGTCATCTTTTTTTTATTCTCTCAGCAGGTAGTGATCCCAGCGGTGACATGTGCCTCTGCACCCCACAATTACTGTCACGTTTGCAAAAAGTAATGGAAGGAAGGGTAAGATGATAAGCTGTTTTTATCTGATTGCTTTGAATTTCCCCCCCGCATTGTCTAAGGTGTGTGTCAGATAATAAAATCCTCACCAACAGGCATGATTTTTATATTACAGATAAAACAGATTAGCATCTGACCTCAGTTTGCTCCATAAAAAACTGCTATGTGCAACATTTAAAGGGAATTTCTTTGAGGTTTTGAAACAAACTGATACCATGAAAACCTAAACAAGCATTGAGCCCAAATACATGCATTATGTACAACTGAGGCAAACTATGCCATTTTGTAGAAACTGGTCATTTGCCCCAATTTAAGTGACATCTCAAACAATAACTCCAACACGAGGCTGCTTACTGAGCATTAATCTTTTAGGAGATGCTGCAGTGTAAGAAAAAAAGTTCAATCCTTTTCTACAACATTGAAAGAAAAAAAAATCCTTTGTTATAATGCTAACAGTAAAAAATGACAAAAACCTATTGTTCATGCTGTAGTTGCTCAACACAGCCCACATTGAGCTGAAATATGTTAAATTACTGAGGCTTTTTATTTAGAGAGACAAATGCAGTCTATTCTGTACAATTGTATAATAAAATACACAGTTCCAGAAAAATTAAAAAAATTTAAAAAGTACCAAAATCTATACTATATCTTTGTCTCACGGTTTAGAATGAGACAAATTTCCTGTTGCATACATATGTTTTTTTAACTAAAAAATTTTGATTGTGCCTTTATTCCATAGGAGGTAATAAGAAGTTTTGAACAAATGAGCATAAATATTGAACTTATGCTAGAGGCTTGTTAATGATCTCTAGTTTATAGATCAAGCTGCTCAAGCCATAGCCAACTTATAGACATCTGTAAAAATCAAACTTCAAATATAGCCTTAAATACAGAATAACATCTATGCCAGTTATGAGCGAATGACAACTCACACTGCAGTTGGATAAGTAGAACTGTGACTCTTCCCTTTTTTGTTTTTACTAGGTGCCTTGATTCTTGTTAATCTTATGGTATAAGATAGAGTAGCTTCCTTCCTTAATTCTTTCCAGAAATTTCCTTTATTCATTTACATCTGTATTTTATCTTTTCTTTTACAGTATTTGTCTCTCAGTCAACTCGTTAGGTTATGAAGATTAAAGAGGGGTAGATGAAAAGGAACACCTGCGGAAGCGCTGATCTCTGCTCTAAAAAAAGAGGACAATGATAACACCTGGGCATAAGCAGCTGTCTCACTGGAGGACTTTTACACTTTCTAAAAAATCCTTTGTTGTAGATCAACGTTTTGGTAAGCCGTAAACCTTTTCATTGTAAACTGCAATAGGGGAATGATTCAAGCCATTCCGCAAACAACATTCATAAAGACAGTAAGAACAAAAAATACAGTATGGATAGAATTTCAGATTTAAAAACACAATTCTGTTCAAGGTTAAGAAAAAAATATCACAAAAAGTTGAAAATATATATGTTTTTCTTTCTTTAAAAATTATTACTGGCAATTAACATGAGAGCTCCATCTGCAAGAGGAACATGCAAACTTTTTCTACTTGTGGTGTCATAATTTTAACAAATAAGGGCCTAGTTGAAAATTGTGGATTCTAAAATGGAGCTCTTTGGGCGTTCTGTAACTTCAATGTGCATTGTGTAATCTGACCTAGAGGGGAATTTGTTTGGACACTCATTGCTGCCCTCATACATGCGGTCAAATCTCCCTCTGTTAATGAGCTGTCATCTGCAGACTGGAGTTCCCACACATCCAAACATACTCTTAGGTTAATCTGCTGCTGATCTGTGATTCTGAAAGATCTTCATTGATAAAATTTTTGATGAACTCCCATCAATGTGTGGCTATTAAGGATACCAATCAAGACATTTAAGACACCTTCTTGAATGACCTCTTTCCCCTGTACACACACACACACACCCCTAATACACAAACACACACCCCTCCACAAACACACCTACACACTCTGAGCTGTCTTGGGGTCATAATTTGGACCTTCTGACCTCCATGGTCAAAGGTCCTGCCCAATCAAGAGGCAAAATGTGAGCAGAAGGGGCTACTTACTCCCTTGACTGTTCATTACAGCTCCTTTCTCTTTTCCATGAGTGTTAGAGTGCATGTGTGTCAGCAGGTTAAGAGCCCTTCCATTGCCACCACAGAGCGTGCCTGAATAGTCTCTAATGATTGATTTTATCCTTTCACCTCATCTCTGTGTGTCTTCCCCTCAACGTCAAAGCTGAAATTAGAGTCATGCCACACTGTGACATGTTTCAAACACAGGATTGAGGCGATGTCTAACCTTTGTTGACTTAGGCTGAGAAATCACACAATCCTTCAAATCTTTTCTGAATATGTTGCATGAATCCGAAGCAAAACATTAGAGTTCTTACAAAGACTGAATAATTTTTCAAAGTGACCTTTTGTTAAACTGCTTGTGGTTTTTGAGTTGCCAGGATCTTGGAAGAAATATAATGAATTGAAGGTTTTGATTGGCAACAAAAGGCAAATTATTTAATTTACTTTTGGGAATAAAATGGCTAAATTAATTAAATAAAATTTTTTTAATTTGTATTTTTGAATACAAAACGTACATCTCAGTGCAAGTGAAAAAGAGCATGGATCATGAATAGAGAAACTGGCAAGTTGTAGGCAATGTAATAGGAACCATGGCCAATAGATAACTCATATACAGAGGGAGGTGTGGATAATGACAAAGGATACAAGTGTGCTTAGCAGGAGATAATATGGAGCAGCTGATGCAGGAGATGATGGGTACTAGTAAACAGGTGAACTGAAAAAAGACACAAAAAACATAATCAAGTAAAAAAGGGGAATACACTGCAGGGAAGCATATCCTTTGGTCATTTGATTTAGAAACGGATAGCAAAAAACAAAAATCTAATGGCTATCTAATTTTCTTTTTGAAATATGAAATTAAAATTGAAATAGAAAATGATTCTCTTTTCTCGGTGTCAAATAGGAAAAATATGGGATATTTATATGATCCCTGAAAAATAAGATTTATATATAACAGCCTTCCAAGTCCGGATGTGTTCATTTATTTCACAAGAAAGCCAAATTTGACAGTGTAGTTATCTGAAGTAAGTGGGAGAAGAAGATAATCAGCAAAAAAATAGCTTTTGCAATCTCATGGCTAAAGCCGGGCATACACTGTGCGATATTTTCAATTCTTGCACGCAGCTGCACCTCAAACTGTATAACGAAACCACAGGGTTTAAAAGTTCAAAGCTCACGATGTATGTTCTAACACTGTGCGGCCCGACGCTCTGATGCGACCTCACGGCAGACGACTAAATTTCAAACATGTCTGATTTTCTCCCGACCTTACGATTCCTGATCTGGAGGTGGTCTTGAGAGGCTCCCCTCATTACCGCCTGTTTACTGCACGACGCACAATGCACGATGAGGCTGAAATTCAGCCCTATCAAAAATTATTCCAAGACTGGTGAATCAGCACAAAAGCTCAAGAACTCATACAGTGTATGACCTAGAGCTGCTGTGGCTACAGGTTAGCTTATCAGCATTACTAGGGTGACCATATTTTCATTTGGTAAGACCAGGACACCTTGGAGCGGGGGGGGGGGGGGGGGGGTTGAATAGAAAGAACAAATGTCTCATCATCGGGATTTGCTCCGTGATCAGAGGAAATGTTACTTGGCGCACAACTGTGGTGAAAATTGGAAGTTCAGTTTAATATAATCCAGTCAGTGAATAGTTTTGTCTGAAATGAATGAAAATAGTTGTTTTAATGGTTATTGAGTCAGATATGTGGCGGTAATGTTTGGTTTATCTAAAGGTTTTTATCTGTTACTGTGTAAATGAGTTTGGCTGGAATTAAAGGACAGATTCTAATAAATCTGCAGAGTGGGAACTATAAATCTGATAGGAGTTAAATTTTTTTATTGTTGTTTTGCACAATATGCTTAACTAAGTATTTTTTGTTGTTGAATATTAGAGATTTTGCAGATATATTTTGTAGATACATTGTTTAGATTTACTTATGTATTTCTAACCCTTTTATAGAATAGAATAGAAAATCCCCTCATTGTCCCACAATGGGCACATTTACAGCAGCAGAAAGATTATTGAAAATGGTCACACAAATGAGGACCTAAGAAAAATGTATAAGAATAACATAATAGGGAAGACTTAAAATATAAAAAATAAAATTCTGTAAAGTCTTTTAACAAAATAAAACTGGAGAATTAATAACCAATATGCAGCTATGGACATTTTTACAGTAATAGATATTTGAAAATAGCAACATCAGAGATGTGCAAAATGACAGCAGCAGGTTATTTAACTGACTAAGGTTTCTATCATTACATTTTATTTTATTTGTTCCTGCTCCCGGTAGTTGGAATCTTTATTCCACTCTGGATTCTTGTGAGTGTAGTCTTTGTTCACTTTAACCTTTTAAAAAATAAACAAACAGTTTTGAAAACCTCGGTATTGATTCTTTTCCTGCTTTGTGTGTCAACTTTCACGGTTGCTAAGCAACAGAGCATACGGCGGTAAAACCCGCCGAAGGGTAGACCTGTTCGAATTTACAGCCAAAACTCTTCCGGCCTCCTTATTTTCAAAGACTTCGAAGGATCCAGTCTAGGTAGACCGCGTCCTTGGAGGATGCGTCCTAGGTTTTTCAACAGAGCCTCTGATTAAGAACAGGGCTGCCCGCACTGACGCGGCTCAGGGATTACGTCACACGGAGCGTCGTGCGCAGTGAAATCAGGACATTTCCTCACTTTCTAAAAAAAACCCGGGACGCCCGGGACAGGACGTGAAATACGGATATGTCCCGGGAAATACGGACGTTTGGTCACCCTAACCATTACCATGTGAATGTGTGTGTCAGTGGGCAAAAGTTTGATTGCACTTTGGAGTCTTGGTTAAATACCATACAAGCACAGACCGATTTATCTATTTTCATAGCAAAAGATCTTCATATTTCTGGCAGATTATCTGTGCATAGAATTCTGTGGATCACATGCCATGTTTTCACATGTCTATCATTACTTAGTAAGGTACTAAATAAATTTTTTTTGGGAGGGGAAGCAACAATGGCACCCTGTGAAATCTGGACAAACTTGAAAACGAAGGTGGTGATACATTTTTCAGCAAGACGATGACCGTAAGCATTGAGCCAAAACAACACAGGAATGTTTTTTATTTAAGCATATTGAAATATTAGGTCTTCAGCTCTTTTGCAAGATAATTAAGTATTAATATAATATTTTAGTTGTACAAAGCTGATAAAGACATTCCACAACAAAACTTGTAGATGTAACTCTATCCATTGTGGCTTTGTCTTTCTGGCTTTACCCACACATTTCAGTTTGATATTCTATAAGAAAATGTAGAACAACATGTATCATTCTTCTTCCACAATTATAAACTGCTTTAGTTTAAACAACAAATTATAATAGAATAAATTAAAGTTAACATATAAAACTGCTATTGCAAGATGGTGCATAATATGTGCGACACTTTTTTGTCAGCTTGATTCATATTTTTTTTAGTTTAAGCTGCAATTGAGAGGAACAAGCAGCGGACTATCGGGAAATCAATGAAAAGAAAAAGATTATTCTAAAATTTAAATACTTAAATAAAGACACAAGTCAAGGCTTGATAAATATAATGCTATGTATTTTTCTATAAAGAAAAAAAGAACTTAGAGATCATAGTTTTTATTTAGTAGTAAAATGTTTTTAAAAAAAATGTATCTGTTCCATATTACTTTTTGAAAGCAATTATTACCAAGCTGTTATCTGAGATATAATTAATTTCTGTTAGAAAGATAATATTTTCAGTAGAGGAAATTTCTGGAATTAATATCAAAAATTGATTTTTTGTGCAAGGACCCATTTTAATTTTGAGTTGTTCCCTCCCAGTAACTGTCTGTGAAGAGGCCGGTGTCTCATCAGATGTTTGTTAGTTATTGTTTCACTGAGCAGTCGTTCTTGCCTGGTAATGATCTTCTGCTTTTATTTCCTTGGATGAGGTCTATTAGTTCTCTATTGAATAACCCCAAAGGGGGGGAAGGGGTGAGACCTCTGTGTGTGCAGCTATCAGCAGGGAGCACATCAGCGTCTCTCTAGGTCTGACGGTCGCTGATAAGAGAGACATGATTAACACACACACATACACACGCATACACAAAATGAGACAGGCTGGTGGTGGTACTCTATTGTTGGAGGAACAACAGACGTCTGGGTGTGCACTGATAATCAGCCATCAAACCAGATTTTATAAAGCATTTTCTAGAAAAGCGTGACAGCGTGGAAATGCTCCAGACATTATCCTCACAGCTGACAGTAAAAAAACCTTCAGCTAAATAAAGTGTCGACCAGCTTAAAACAGCTGAGATAATTTCACATTAATTTAAAATGAACCCATTTGTGAAGTAAAAGGTTAAGTAAAATCCTTATTTTTGCAAAGATAAACTCACACTGTAATTAGCCAACCTGTTAAGTTAGAGTTGCTGCAGATGAACCATACAAGCTTCACATGTTTGGGCAAGAGTTGAGGATTGTCATGGATCAGAAGGTTAAAATGACTTTCGTTGCTCACATTGACTTTTTAAGCTCAAAATTCAGTTAACTGGTCCTCACTGACTTCAGCAAAGCCTTCCATTAAATGGGCAAAGCTAAGCTGGCTGAAGCAGACTCCCTTTGAGCTTTCTGACGAATTCGAATGAGTCTTGGGCTAAAAAAGAACCGAAACTAAATCCAAAAAAAGTACTCAACTCTAAAACCATTAAAGCATGCCTTTCTGGAACTTCTCTTTTATTTCTTCCTCATTTATCCTCTAAACCCCTTTCCTGTTGTTTTGGACTCCTCCCTAGCTGTTCATGGCTCCACTGGGCTAACGTTTTCCTAATTTATCCTCTTCCTCCCTCAACCTCCCCCCATCTTTAGTGCCATCCTGGGCCCCTTGTGTCATGGAAATCCTTTGTTCCCCCTGCGTCCTATAACTCAAATACATGAACACAGATGGAGTGAAGCACACTATTGAAGGAGTCTATTCCCCTATAAAACAGTGATAGCCTTTTTGAGCGATTGTTTTGTAATTTAAATGAAGAAATGAGGAAAAACATACAGTATCTTGATGAAAAAACCCCATCAGTAACATAATTACAGTTTGACAAGAGGTTAATGATTTATATTTCTAAAAGAAATTACGATAATCAGCTTTTTTGTTATGAAAAAAACTAAATTAAATATCTTGATGTTAAAAGTTGAAGAAAATAATGATGATGTGAGATTTTTATCTCTTATCAGTACTCTTGTCTGTCCAGATTAACAGTGGGTTCGGACTCTATGAAGTTCCCATCTTTGCAAGTAGAACTTCTGCTGAAAACTGAAATTTGTTGCAGGTCTATCCTCTTCTGAAAGTGGAAACAGAATAACTCAATAGAATAAATGTGTGACTCTGCAACACTGTGACGAAGAAATAAGCAGTATTACTCATAGGCAGAGAGAGGCTTGCAGGATGGGGAGAAAGAAGTGAGCGAGAGGGAATAGCCCACGCGGGTGCATCTGTGCTGAACCTCTATATATAATATTCTCCTCTGATTCGTTTAGTGTCTTAGCTGACCAAGAAATTCCTGTGCAATAACCCTCCCAGTGTGTTTCGTATCAGATTAAAACTCTCCATAAATAAATTGACATTGACAACGACAGAATATAACACAGCTCTATCATTTGAGCTGAATCTTTCTCTGTAGGCAAGATATTAGTTACTTTCCAAGCATTTACATAGAAAAATGCTACATTGCAATATTTTGAGATACACTTTAATGACATAAAGCAATCACCAACTTCTGAAAAATGACACTTGATGATATATTAGTGACCTTCATATCTTAGATCAAATAATACATTTTTAAATCAAACAATACAAATATACCCTTGTATATTTGAATGATTGATTGATTGTCTTTTTTTATCTCCCAGTGGAGAAATTTAATTGTTACATCAGCTCAAATAGTCAAAGGAAAAGAATGTCCCGAAGGAAGAAAAAGGTGCATGGAATATATACAGTGAGTCCACATATGACAGCTGAGAGCTTTTTTTCTTTCTTTTTTTGTTATTGCACTGGGCGTCAAATATAGCGATACAAGTTGTTGCACAGGATATCGAATAGTGATTGTTTCAGCATTGTAGAGTCTGGTTGCAGCTGGGATGAATGACCTGCAGTAGCATTCCTTTTTACAAACAGGGTGTAAAAGTCTTTTACTAAAGGAGCTGCTTAGCTCCTATATGGGTGCAGAGGGTGGAAGGTGTTGTCCATGATGGATGTAAGCTTGGGCAGCACCCTCCTCTCAGCCACCTCCTCCACAAAGTCCAGAGTGCAGCCTAGGACAGAAGCGGCCCTTCTCACTAGTTTGTTCAGTCTCTTTCTGTCCCATTCTGCCCAGCAGAAAACAGCGTAGAGGAGGGTAGATGCCACAATAGCGTTATAGAAAGTTTTAAGCAGGGGCCTGCTTACTCCAAAGGACCTCAGCCTACTCAGGAGGTGGAGGCGGCTCTGGCCCTTCTTATACAGGGCGTCTGTGTTCTTCTCCTGAAGTCGATCAGCACCTCTTTGGTCTTACTGACGTTAAGACACAGGTGGTTCTTCTCACACAAGTCCACTAAGTTCATGATGACCACTCGATACTCCAGCTCGTTCTACTCAGAAACACGGCCTAGAATGGCTGAGTCATCGGAGAACTTGTTAAGATGGCAGTTGTCTGTGTTGCAGGTGAAGGCAGACAGAAACAGAACGGTGTCCTGGGAGGCCCTGGTACTGCAGACTATTACCTCTGACTGACAGCCGTGCAGCCTCACGTATTGAGGGATTTCAGGAGGTAGTTGTTGGTCTAGGCAGCAAGATGCCTGTCCACTCCAGTGTCCTCTAGCTTCCCCCTCAGCAGCTCTGGTCTTATGGCGTCAAAAGCACTGGAAAAGTCAAAGAACATGACTCCCACTGCACTCCCGGTGGTCTCCAGGTGGGTGAGCACCTGCAGCAGCAGGTAGATGACGACGCTCTCCACTCCAATGTCAGATCGCAACCGTCATTTGGGCTAAAATTAAGTGTAGTATCTCTTCTTATAAGTTAAATATTTGATATGTCCCCTATCCGGGGACCATATATTAAAATGCTTTTTGGAACAGGGAGATGTAACAAGGCCCTACTCTGTTCACCCACACGTCAACCTGGTAATGCAGCATTTCTGGGAATGATGCACTTCTTAGACATAGACTTAGACAGACTTTATTGTCATTTTGTAGAAACAGAATGTCTACAAAACAAAATTTTGTTCTGTACAGCTCTCAAGACATTTCCATTTCTAAAGTACAGCAGTGATAAAAACTTCACTTAAAGTGGCTTGCTCGCTCAGGTGGTAAGACACCCGTCCTGCAAACAGGAAGCCTGGGTTTGTGTCTTGGCTGGGGGAATAAGCTGCAAGTGTGTCCTTAGGCAAGACTCTTCACGCTTTAGGGAATAGTGGCCTATTGGTTAGGGCATTGTGTTTGGAAATCCCACCCTCTGCCCTGAGTGGGTGTTGATGAGAGTGGCATTGAGGGGGAAGCCTGATGGAGGCACCACCTCCCAGTGATCAGTTCGATTAGTTCTCATACCTGTGTTGATTGGCATGATTTTATATTAGTTTCATCTTATATGGTCATAACATAAGATATTTATTGATTTTTGTTACCCTAGTTCAGGTGAACCAACAGAAGTCTTTCTAAGACCCCCATGATGTGGGATGTCAGGGCATCAAGTCTCTAGTTGTTGAGGATAGTTGGCTGAGTTTTCTTTGGTGCTGGAACAAGGCAGGTACTGTCCGCATCACTGGTCTCCACTAGCCAGGCTATGGTTAAAGAGGTGCTGTTAAATCCCACAGAGCTGCTCTGCACAGGCCTTCAGGACTCTGGTGCTGACACCATCTGGACCTGGTGACTTATTATTACTCAATCTATCAAGTTGCCTCTTCAGTTGACTTCTAGAGACAGACAGGTGAACATGGAGGGAGCAGCAACATCTGATTTGGCCAACAACAAACTCACAGCAGGAGAAACAACAACAGAGGTGGAAGATGAAACATTGGAGGTTTAACAGAGAAGCATTGGATCAAAGGAGGGTGAGATGTCCATTTGATTGAGGGCAAAAGTGGAGTATGTTGAGTTTCTTCTTGAACTCAATGGAATAATTATTCAGTTCACTGGCTCTGTCCAGACTTACATCTGTCTGATCATCCTTCTCCTTGAAGCCTATGATCTTCTTCTTCCCTGACCAAACATCTTTGATGTTCGATCTTGCTTTCCAACCCTTTTCCTGTATGCCTGCTTGCTTACCCTCATCTTGACTTGAAGTCGCTTTGGAATGCTCCTCCATAAATCCCTTTCTCCCTTCCTAATGGCTTGTTTTTTTTCTTGTTAAGCAGTTCCTTCATATCTCTTCTGATCCAGGGTTAATTATTTGGGAAGCATTTCACTGTTCTGGATGGTGTTGGAAGCACAGAAGTTTATGTAATAGTCACACACTTGCATCGTCCTCTCCATGGGGCTGACACAGTTTTGTTTAAATTCATCGCACTTTGTTTCCTTCTTTTATATTTGAATCATAATTATTTAATACATATTTAATCCCATATGAAATGTGTTAATTTCTCTTTTTCCTCCATTACAACGACATTCACCTTGAGTGGAAGTGTATGAATAAAAGTACTTCTGGATCTTTTTTTTTTGTAAAAGTATAGTTTTTGCCATGGAAACTATGGACATTCATGCAATTAATCTTGATTAAATGTCAAAATTTATTTATTTATATGTCTACTTTAAATTAACCATGATGTGAAATGCCAAAGTAGACATTTTTTAATAATTAGTATGTGTTCTATGATGACATCTTTTATGGTAGGCATCGCAAGGCATTTGTGTTTAGGGAATCAAAATGGCTAGCACATCCTTGCTCATAGCATTGCATTATGAAATAACTGAGTATATGACCTCAGGAGCATTTGTTTACAAAATTAATTAATTTCTAATTATCTGTACACATGAGAGACGTTTGCCCAACTAACCTTGATGCAAACTGTCCAAAATAAATTTTTAACCTAATGGTTTTTTCAAGATTTTACATTTTGAATTCTTTATTCCTTCCTTCTTTATTGTTTAATCTCGATATAAGACTTTCAAATATCTGAAATATTTTTTATTCAAATCGTATTTCTAGATTCAGTCAGCAGTATTACTTGTTATATTTCAAATGTTAGAGAAAAACTGTATTTATTTAAGGGAAATCTTTAAATCCCTTGCAGTTTAGGCAGCAGTATTACATTTTATTTATTATTATGTATATATTTTCTATTTTTTTTTAACTACATTAGAGTTCAACTTGTCTCCAGTAGGTGCTTCATGACGGGATGCAGTTATTTGCATCAATTTCCTAACTTTTCTTGTAAAGTGTGGAATTAAAGGACTTATGATATATTTCCTGAATATACTTCTAGGACACTAGATATTGACAAATACAGGTTTTTAAGGCCGATACCGATTATTTTGACATTTTTGGCCTGATTCTTGAAATCAATATTGTTTTTCTTCCTACTTTTAGAAGATATCAACAACAATAATATAACCTAAACAGTAAAAAATTAATTTCAAGAATATAGTAACCCTGGCTGTATTTTAGGTAACTGTGCTGTAATACTCTAGAGACTTTTAAGTATGAAAACTAAAGAATGGCTATAATACTAATTAACTGATAAACCTATATAGATCTAAACATCAGTTGTTAAATGAGCTTTTAACATCACTTAAACACAGTGTTAAAAATATTGCTAGTTTTTCACCATCAACACTCACGCTTCACAATAGTTGCCTGTTCATACTGCTGTGGTTCAGTTTGATGACTTTTAGATCTGATGTACAGATTAAATTGTATCTTTTTTGTTTAAAGGCATCACTTATAAAAAACAAAAAAAATTGCCTAAACTAGTATGCATGATGGTATGAGCTCATGATATGACCTGACCTGATTCAACCATTTTATTGGAGCCCCCTGAGGCCACACACAGACATATATTATACAAGAATAGAAAGAATTTGTGATAAAATGTATTCCAACTCTACATATTTTACTTCTGTTAGTCAAAGATACAACAAGAACACAGCTGGCACTTTTGGGTTCTTACTAAGAGGCACCATCATCTATTATATATCATAGCTTTACACCTGAGGGTATCTGACTTGTTTCTACGGTTAATAAATATTTGAAGGTTTATATGTAGGTCTCATTCATTCCCACATCCGACTATTTTAGTATACAATTTGTAATCCCCGTTTAAGTCTAATTAAGTGCAATGATAAGCATTGCACCTCAGTGATAAAATGAATTTAATACAATTCAGTTAAACATACCCCCATATCACTACATACATCATCTCAAGAAATCTTTTAAAGTTGGTTAATTCAAATAATCCACACAGACTTGTTAAAATGTTTTCTGTCCTAGTAAACCCAATAGGTTGCATCTTGACATTAACCTTGCATCAACCCTTTGTCTCTACCATGCATGTAGAGACATTGGAAAGGAAAACTCTCTTTCAGCTAAAAGAAACTTCCTCCAAAGCCATTTTGAGAAAAAATAACATACATACTAAATACATAGAAGTATTCATCCACGATAAAATCCAGAGAATGGTAAAAAAGTCGATGGCAGTACTCACTCATTCAGTAGCTTTATTGAGGAAAGAAACACCACAAAATATATACGCTTTCACTCAGTTGTCTCAAGTTTATATGATGAAAATGAACTGCATAATCTATAGAAGGAGAAGCTTTAAAATAACCTACAGAAATACCTTGGAATCACATTTACGTAAAAAACAAAGGAGCTGGTTGGATCTCCTCCAGAGCAGACCCACCACACTGACACCTCAGATCATCTTGAAAACTGATTCTGAGGCAGTGGACTTTTAAGAGTATCTGGGTGTTCACTTTAACAAAAAACTGGCGTCGAGTAAGAGTGTTACTGAATATTGGGCTAACAACATATGTGCAGCTGAGTAGAAACAAGTGCATATGCTCATTGGAAGGCCAGCTCAGTCCTTGGATACCCCCGGACACAGTGCAGGTGTTTGGAGACATAAGGACTGTAAGGAAAATAACATCACTGTTGGACAATGTCTCTGACCTCATGCATTAAGCTTATTTAGTGACAGAGTTTTACATCTGGGAGGTGTTTCTGTGCTGGTCTGCAGCACAGCTTATTTTTTTAAATGTTATTTTTATAACTTTTAGTTCTATGTGTTTTATTCAACTGTCACATGCACATTGCCCTGTTCTGGGACAATAAAGTGTCAGGATTTGTTGTGGCTTGAGGACCCAAAAGCAGAGGCAGGGAGGCAAAGGTGAATTTCTTGTGGATTTAATGATGAGTTAAGTGAATGCAGAAGCAGGTTATCCAGAATCCAAATATGAAAAAGAAAGTTCAAACAAACAGGAAACCAGGGATCAAAAATCCAAAAATGAAAACAAAGGCCAAACTAACAGTAAACCATGGAGACATCAGAGGGATAACAATCACAAGGAGGAAGGCTCAGAGGCTCAGAGAGACAGAGCAAAGCAAAACTGAGCATCCAAAAGAAAAACATAACAGAACAAGAACTCTAACATAAAGGTGATCTTACTATGTTTTTTATATTTCATTTCTTTTATTGGTTCAATGTTCTTTTTTTCACTAAAACAGAATGGTTTGTGCAAAGGTTTTATTATTTACAGGTCAAAATAAACCAAAAATTTGTTTTGTCCAACATCACAGAATCTACTAACAATGCTGATTAAATATCGGCCTACTAACATATAGTAGTTATTTACAAACAGAGTTAAATACTCAGATTTTCAGATTAGTAGGTTAACTAATAATACCAACAGCATTAAATTCTTTAAAAACAATAAAATAATGACTGATTTATTTATACACAAATGATCAGAAATGCTAGTTAAATACTGCAGCCATGTTGGATTTTTTTGTCCAAGTCGGTGAGGGGACTTCAGTTTTGACACTTGGGTTTCTAAAGTCATCTTCTAGACATCAGCTGACAGGTGTATAAAAAACATGTTCAAAAGGTGAATAACAATGTACCATTCATTCAACTACAGCTGATTTTAGCTTAGAAAACTTCTTGACTAATACATGTTTTTATGCTTACAGTTTGAAGGTTGTGATTGAAGAAACTCTGTCTATTCTTGTATCTGAGGAGGTATTACTTAACTAACTTAAAGGCAGCAAAAAACATTCAAGAGTGCAGAAATAAGCAATTGTCAATTGAGAATGACAGTAGATTTTGTTTTAATCTCAGACATTTAAAGCCTCCTTTTTTCATGTGCTCAGTTTTCCAACTATATTTTGATATTTACATCTTTTACAAGAAGGATCCATATTTAATCTGTTTTTTGGCTATAAAAATATCTAGATATTCTTGATAATATTGACTAAAGCTTGTTTCTAGGGTTGTAAACAATAATTAGTATAAAGATTTGAAGGATTTGCTTCCTCAAAACTTAACAAGATGGCACAGGAGGTTTAATAAGCAGGTTACTTGTTTGCTGAAAAAAACAAAATACAAATTCTCTGGCAACAAGACATTGTTATTTCACAGTCCACTCCTAACTGTCACCCCCTTTAACTTTTCCTCCAGCTCTGATTCCTCTATTCCTTCCATAACTACACCGCTCTCTTTTTCTGTCCCTATGTTTATCCTTTTATCTTGACCCGCATCTGTTATTTGTTTTCCTCGTTTCCCAGTTTCTTCTTTCAGCATGCTTTCCCTCTTCATCTCTTCTTCTCTACCCATCTTCACTTCCTTCATTATAAAGCTAAGAGGATTTGGTGCTGTCTGTGTGTGTGCGTGTATGTGTGTGTGTCCCTAGACCCAATTAACCCCCATGAATCTCTTCTCTCAGCCGAGTTGTTGAACAAAATAGGAGATGTTCCTAATAACAGCTTTGTGTGTGATGTTTTCATCCATGCAAAGGGATGGCTAAATTTTTAAAGATGACTAGAACTGTGTCGGATTTTTGCTCTTCATCACACAAGCACAGCTGAAACCTGGTCTAAACAAGAGCTGCGTGTATTTTCAGACCTGGTTTTTATAAGCACTGGAGCATGACGCGCTTTTTCATTTGTATATTAGAGAAGCAACAGCAACAAAGACATTTATAGGATGGTTTCAGCTCTTCCCACAAGGATGCATATGTTCAATCTGATTCTCAAGTGATCAAGTCAAAGTACTGAGAACATGGCAGTTATTACTAGTAAACATGCCTTTTCTTGTAGACATAGATAACTCAGTAGTTTTCCAGTAACATTAAAAATAGATTTCTGGTCAAATACTTTAACTGTGAATGTTGTATTTTGGATACATGGTTTACATCTTAGGTTTTGAAAAGATTATTTTACTTGAAAGGGTTTTTTTAGGCTGTTTTCTGGCAAAATATAAATTAGCAACTGATATCTCTCCAGTAGCGCTGCTCAGTGAAGCAGTGGGTAGCACTGCTGCCTTGCAGCAAGAAGGTTCTGGGTTCAATTCCCGGCCCAGGGTCTTTCTGCATGGAGTTTGTATATTCTCCCTGAGCATGAGTGGGTTCTCGCCGGGTACTCCGGCTTCCTCCCACAGTCCAAAAACATGACTGATTTAATTAATTAATTGGCTTCTCTAAATTGTCCTTAGGTGTGAGTGTGTGGGTTGCTCTGCAATGGACTGGCAACCTGTCCAGGGTGTACCCTGCCTCTTGCCCATTGACTGCTGGAGATAGGCACCAGCACCCCTTGCAACCCCACTTGGGACAAGCGTGTCAGATAATGGATGGATGGATCTCGCCAGTATTAGGCATTTCATTGCCTTGCTGTCAAATTCAGAATACAAAATAAAAATCCTCATTCTTACATATAAAGCTTTTAATGAATGGTAAAAAATTGTAATTGGTCTATACTTTTATTGACGATAAAAGAGGTAATTGTAATCAGTTATTACTAATTTGTGCACATTCACACACTGATGGCGGCAAGCTACATTGTAGCCACAGCCGCTCTGCGGCGGACTGACAGAAGCCAAGATGCCACTGGGCAGTGTGACCAATGACAGAAGGCTTGTCAGGTTAAATGTTTTTATACAAAGCAGGTTTTATATTTTGTTATGATCAAAATCTTCCAATTCACAATTTTTTCCAGTTACTGTCTGCTTTTTGGGCCTGTTTGAACCTCACAACCACTGTGGCACCGTGCGTGTATAATCTTCCTTTTTTCAACTTGTTTTTATTCATTAGGCAACGCAAGGCAAGGCACATTTATTTGTATAGCACAATTCAGTACAAAGACAATGCAAAGTGCTTAACATGATTAAAATATAGTAAAATAAAACAGAGCATAGTAAAATATAACATTACATTGTGATCAAACAAATCATAAGATTTATTGATTTTATCTTGTTTTACAGTGTTAGGGTTTATTATTTATACATCATGTGCACTGTTAATTTGTTTGTCAGATTAGACAGAGCAGAAGGCCTTCCTTCACATTGTGGATATCACGGTGTGTACGGAGGTCATCTAATCAAGACAGCCTTTGTGTCTCTAAGAGTACAAAGGATATGGGCACATCTTGGAGCCGGTCTGATAGGAGAGCTGCTGTATCTGTAACCCTGAGACAGAGAGGCAACCTGCATGGAGTTCAAGACATGGATGGCGTGTCAGTTTCTGATACGGACAGCTAAGCATCCACATGATGCAACACATAGACTCACAAGGTATAAGAAGCAGGTGATGACCTTCATCGGGGCTCAAACTTTGCCGGACGCTTGCGGACGTGATTTTTGAGACCACAGCTGTGCATAGCTCGAAGCATTTTTCTCTGTCCTGTAACGACCTGATCTAGAATAAACTCTGTTACTTTTTTACTCCTGTTTTTATAGTCCTTTTTTATATGGTTTTAACGAGTTTGAGTTAAGAGTAGTAAATAACTTGCTCCCAGGAAAAGAACCGTGTGAGGAGGCCCCGGGGCGTTACAGCCTTTACTTTGAAGGGGACAAATCCTTCTCACTTTAACAAATTGGTGTTTCCGCCCGTGACCTGGAAGCAGGACAACAGAGCCACCGACGGAAAAAGCTCCACAGCCTGCGGCCGAAACAACTGATAAGGTGAGGAGATTCCTTATTACAAAATATCTCCAGTGTTTTTACTGTTAAAACACTTTGGCTGTGTTGTGATTTTCTGAAGTGAGCTGAAGCTTTTTATGCAAAAGAGGACAGAGAAATTGCTCAGAGTGATTTTAGTTTTTGTTTTTGCGGTTTTTGTTTTGTTGTATTTGTTGGTTTTTAATTTTTTTACATTGCGAACGTGTACACATAAAAAAAAAAAAAAGAAAAAAAAGGAGAGAGAGAGAGAAAGAAAGTCGTGCGTTCTGCTGTGGGTAGCGGTTGAAAGTCCGACTGAAGGCGACTGCGCAAACGTCTTCAAGAACTATACTGCTCACTAGGATAAGTTGGTTGGAAAGCCCAACGGTTTCTGCATGCAGAAAGGGACGGTGATTTTATTCCCGGTCTGCCTGCAGACACGAAAGATGCACTTCTGAAAACAGACGCACAGACAGAAACCAGTCACATAGCCGGCTGGAGTTTGCCAGTATACCTCCCATAAGGACATTTACGAAAAACCGAGACTGGAAATAAGCGAGCGGGTCAGGTTGAAACGGACCTTTTGAGGTGTTTTTCTCTTTCCTTCTCTTCTCTTATAAAAGGAAAAGAGAGAGACGATAAAATGATATTCCTCATAAAACTAGAAGAGACTGATGCCCGGATTAGGTAACTTGTTTGTCTAATCCTAAAAGTTGGTGGAGTGAACTAGGCGGAACTATATCTAAATCTTTTCTTTTCTCTAAATTTCCTTTCTTTTTTCCTTTTCACTGACGGACACACTTCCTTGACGGACACAGTTGTTGACGAATGCGCTTCCTTAGCAGAAAAGCGGCTCACTGAAGTTTATAGGTAAAAAGTTTAAAGCACCGAGGGATCTCACGTAAGACGTCGAGGTCTGATTTTATACACTGTGTGAACGGAAGGTGTGAAAGATGGATGCATGTGGACTAGAAATTGAATCCAGAAACACCTCGTTAAAAGCGAGTCTGGATAAAGGGAGAAATATGATCATGGCGAGTTATCCATTGAAGGATGCAGAACACCACATTAGAAAATTTGATGAATGGGTTGAAAAAATGAGAGAAGATGGAATGTTTGGGGAATTAGAGGGGCCCCCTCCAAACACTTCACAACATGGTTTTTATTTGGATACACTAAAAAATAGATTGTCACAAGCTCGCGAAAAAAATGGCTGGTGCTGGTGTGTTCGGACGAGACAAACACCAGAAGGTAGAAACAAAACTTTTGGATTTGATTAGACAAACCAAGTTCAATTTTAGTAACTATTTTTCTGACAAGGACCCTGAACAGGAACAGGTGGAGCAAAACGGGGCTCAGGGAGGTGAGCAGGCATTCGACACTTCAGAGGGTAAGAAAAACCTTTCATGAGTACATCTAATATTGCATAAATTGTGAAATAAGGCCTACAGAGGAAGAATTGGGACAAGAGGTACGAAAGGAGTTTCAGATGCAAGATTTAATAGAGGAGGCGGTAAATAAAGCATTTCAGCGAATGTCAACAATTGATAGCATGGGCACAGAACATGAAGGGCACAGTCTAGGGGCAGCTGACAGTCTGTGAGGGAGAGATGAGCAGAGGAAGCGACATACGGATAGCAATGAGGAAGATATGATACAAATGGAAAGGAAAGCTTAAAATATAAGAGGTTGATATATTTACAATTTACGATGTCTTGAAATGAACATTTTAAAGGTAGGAAGATCAATTAGTACATTTTCAGTGCTGTAAACCCCCGCCCAACATTGAGCTCCAGAAGGTGGATCACACAGAGCAGCCCTTCACTTAGAGGCAGGAGAGAAAAGGAAAAGAAGACACAGAGAGACTGAGTGCACACAGGGCCGATCACAGCCGAAGCAGGGCCCAGGAGTCTAGAAGCAGTTTTTACCTTAAAGACATCTACCAATTACTACACTAGAATGGTATTGTAATCTGCATTTAGAGTGACTGATTCAGGAGCTTATATTTGAAAATGTTAGACCACACAAGCTAAGTTTGTCAAACTGTAGCAAAGTGAATATAAATTTAACACTGATCACTGAGGATACTCTAAGGTGGATTAAATGGATCTTTACTCAGTCAACTGTTCAAAATAGAGTGGGTTACATCAAATAGATAAATTAGAAAAGTTGAGTTCAGTGGATAAAAGAGAGGCAGACAGCAGTAGATGAAATGGAGGGTGAGTTGGATAGAGAAGGGGAGAAATGGGCAAAGAAGATCGATGTGCGGGTTCAGTAAGAATTAGAGAAAGGAAGTCAATGCAGCAACACTAGGGAGGCCGGGATCCCACTATTTGTTTAGTTATGGAGGTAGTTTTTGAGAAATTTCCAGCAGCAGTGATAGATATTTTGATTGAGGGCAGCAACTGTCCTTTTATGGTTAATACGGGGGCCAGATACAGCCCCATGAATCTTTATGTGCCCACCTGCCAAAAAACTACACGGGTAATGGGATTTTCAGGAGAAAAACAAAACATACCACTTTTTCAGAACCCCTTAGAGGTGTTCTCATATTTGAAAATTCAAACATGTCATTTTTGGGGGACGTTTAGAATTAAAAATCATTGGGTGTGAAAAGTTATTTTGGTGTCTAACGTGAGCAAATAAATCTTAGGTTTCCATAAATGTGCACATATAGTTTAACAAGGATCCTAAAATGAGGCTGAAAAGCACTGGTGCAGAGGTCTTAAGACCGGACTGGTGAAAAGATTATGATTTTTTGTTTAAATTGGGAAAAAATCCTCTAAGAAGATAAATCTAAATTGATACTGATGGATTAAACAAACTTTATGTGGCCAATGTCTGTCTGTCTGTCCTAAATGTGGAATGCATGTGAGGTAGAATGTGTATGGTGAAGTTGGGAATGATTAAGAATATTTTTTGATGTGACATTAACATGATTTGCATTTTTACAGGATTGAGAAGGAGCACTGGGGGCATAACAGAAGGGTAATCGTATGTAACATGTTGCTCAGGGGCCCCACCTATGAGAGGCCCTGACAAGACCAGAGCAGGTTGCTGTTGTAAGGTGTGAGGTAATTTTTGGGTGTGGAGTGCAGCTGAGATACTGTAGATTAATAGATTATAGATTAGAAAAATAATTAAATATATAAGTAATTATCCAGAAAGAAGCAGAATGGGTGTTTTTACTTTTTGGGAAACTAAAATCTCAGACGGGGGCATAACATGATTTTAATTTAAAGGTGGTTTCATTTTCAATCATTAAATTTGCATTAGAGATTGATTAGTTTCATTTTTCTCTCATTAGGATTTTATTAGAGATTGATTAGGGACAGGATAAATCACACTTCGAGCTGGAAGTGGACACAGCATATGGCCAAGATACCCGCAGGAGCTCAGCAGATTAGCGGGGTCAACTTTTATAAACAAGGCTGGAGAGTTAAGAACAATTTCGGTGTGACCTGACCCTGGGTTTTTTCAGCCTTCAGTTTTTATCCATAATTATTTTTATCTGTGTATAATGCCGTTTGGAAACTGCCTAAGCACGAACTGATTAATTTGAATCTCTAATCATTACTAACACTAACACTTTTCACTGTTCATCTGGGCCTTACTTTCTTTGCATGAAGTGTTAAATTCTACTACCTTTACAAATTTCTGTGAATGAAGTGATTAACTATTGACTAATTGATTAACTTTTTGATTGCTTTTTCCTGGTAACAAACCAGAGGGGTAATTTACTTTTTCCCTGCTTGTAGAGAGTGACAGTGCGGCTGTCAGGGAGCAGGCATGATTATTCAGAGGCCCATTTAAGGAGGATCAGGAGATCGTTTTGCTTAAACATGTTCTTTTTTCTTTTTCAGGCTGTGTTTGTAACAATCCTTAAATGTTAAAATTTTTTCTTCCAGGACAGGCAGACAAAAGTCTCATCCTTCTTTGTGTTTTTGTTTAAGATGTGCATTAACCCTTATTTTCCCAACAGCTGCAGACGTTCTGGCATGTGAAATGGACAACTTGGCTGAGAGTGACTACAGCAAGAGAGAGAGAGGGGTTCAGATAGTTGAAAACTTTTTGATAGGAGGATTTGAATAGGTTCGAACTGACTGGACTGACTTGGTTAGCAACTGGACTGGATCGGAACCATGGATCAGGACATGAGAGAGATGGTGTGAGAACGCAGCATGCCAGAGACAGGGTGTAGAGATTGTGACTGCATGTTTTGTTCCAGGCTCAAGGCCATTCTGGTGAGCTCTGAGTTTGTTTTAATTCCTCTCTGGTTCTGATATGAGCTATGAGGTACAGATTGATGTGGTGGTTTGAAGCTCACAGACTTTTGTTGGGGTGGAACATTAAGAGCAGTCATGCTGAAAGAGGCATTTAATGAATGACAAGATGAACCAACAACTATTTGGAGAAGTCTGAGGCACCACTGGGGTTTTTTGTTGTCTTACATGTTTGTCGTTGTTTGTGTCTGTATGTTTGTTTGTTTTCTGTTTTCTGTTTGTTTACTAGCATCTTAGCCTTTATGAAAAAAAAAAAAAGACGTGGCACGCATGTTAAATTTTTTTTGAATAGTTTTGACTACACTACGGATGGGAATGTTTCAAAATGAACAATGGATGCTTGTTTGGAGAGACATTGGACACTTTCTTTCTTGAGTCACAGGATGGATTAACCTACAAGGGGCACAGAGACAAACTTTGCTCCTAAACTTCAGAAGGAGGGATGGTGTGCAGCTGCTGAGATGCGAACATTAAGGAAATGACTGGATGCCCACTGCTTTGGACGAGAAAAGAACACTGGCAGTGATGGGTTGATGGAAGGTCATGGGATCATCGGACAAGATGGATGAAAAAAGATAAGTGAACTGACACACCAGATTTCTTATTCACAATGAAAAATTATGGGCAACTTATTTTAAACCGGTTTATTAATACAGATCTATGAATAATATTTTTGCTTTACGGGGATCAACAGGTAGATGTAATATCTTTCTGAACAACGCGGCAGTAGTTTGGGGATTATTAGTATTATTGCTTTATTTATTTATTTTCTTAAAGAGAAATATCAGAAGCGATGGCAACTACATAGAATATAAATTATAGGAGTAACTTTACCGACAGATTTTAAATGGTCTGCTAAATTTTCTCTATATCATCAGGGGGTGGGGTATTCTTACATAGAGGAATAAAAAAGAGGATTTAGAGATGTTTTACTATGTGATAAATTAGACTGGGTTTTTTGATAAATGGTTTGGTCAGTTGTTAATTAGCATAATATTATTAAAGGGACAACAAGTTGAAACTTTAACTTTTGGGAATGGTAAAGTTGCATCAACTAAATGCAA
The DNA here is from genome assembly GCF_016077235.1 of Cyprinodon tularosa. Lineage (NCBI taxonomy): Eukaryota > Metazoa > Chordata > Actinopteri > Cyprinodontiformes > Cyprinodontidae > Cyprinodon > Cyprinodon tularosa. The sequence goes on from NW_024038331.1 coordinate 1,825,926, forward strand.
TTTAGGGGAAATTATAACACTTTAGGAGCAAATGTTTAAAGCAAATGATGGTTTCTTTCAATATAAGCAATAACGATGAAGACTTATAGTGTTAATGAGCTTATGGCGATTCAATATCAGGCCCAGGGACTAAAACTTCACCATTTATTTTATTTTTTTATTTTATTTTATTTGTTTTGATTAATTTTTTTTTTTTTTTTTTTTTTTTTTTTTTTTTACTACGAACAGAGTTATAGATAGCATTTGAGGGGCTATATACAATTTGGGGGATGGGTAACCATACTTTTTATGCATGAAGCAATAAGAACACCTGACTTTACTTCACTAGAGCTGCAATTAATACTTTAGAGGGGATGCACACTTTAGTGTTTAGTTTATTTGAGATAACACATATGAGAAGAGATTATGTTTCCTGCACATTTTTGGATCTGGTCAGGGGTCCAGATATGACAACTATTGACTGGTTCTGGGGATGTTGGAACAAATTTTATTTTTTTCTTGTTTTTATTTTCTTCTTTGTTTTTTGTTTTGTCTTGGTTTTTTCTCATTGGAGCACTGCTTTTTGGAGAATATTTTAAATGGACTATAGCTGGACACTTTGCATAGAGGGGGTGCAGTCGAATTCAACACCTTCAGGAACTGTGTACTGCTGAGCTTTGGGAATGCAGCAGCAAGTCAGAGTACAATCCTGTGCTCTGAGCAGATGAACAATTTAATATGACATTTCCTCTTGAAGGGAGGGACACCTTTGACGCACTGTTTCCTTCTACCTCTATGTGATGCTGCTGATGACTCAGATAAAGACTTATCCTTCAGGGGGTGTGGGGACACATGGCCCCAAGACTCTTATGGTTCAAAGCTGCTGTGGTAACAGAGGGAAACCTGATGGACTTGTCCGAACATCGAACTTTTTTGCATGTTGGAGAGGATCACTGCTCCAAGAAACACTTTTTCTTCCAAACCGGTAGCGGGATGGCTCCTGACCAGTTTCCCACGTATAGATCCACTCACATAGACACACACACATACTGTCACGTAACAACACGCCCACACACGGTTAACGACTGGAAGAACACACAAGGGTCCACATGGGAATGAGGTTTTCTTTCATGCACTAACATTCACGGATACAAGGTCTGGTGGGGGAGTTTTTAATAGGGGGAATCTGCGCCAAGCTGGGTTTTTTCCTTAGAGATTAAAGAACTTCTAATAATTTTCTGGGGAGGGTGTAGCAGTAAACTAAAATGCAGTTACAAGTTTAGACGAAACTAAAACTTAATATGCTATGATGTAGAAATGGTTTTAAAATTCATTTATTTAATCCATGAATTGAGTGTTACAATGTGTAAAAAAGGGTTAAATGTTTTCTAAATATTTACAGGTTCCTTGAATTAGATTATATTAGTTGCAGTGATTTTGAGCTTATATGAACAAAAATGATGAGCTGAAACATCCATAGGATGTTCAGGCTGAATACATACTGGTATAAATAACTTTCAACTGCCAGGCATTGAAAGGTAGGTTATGTTTAATGTTTTTGGGGATTTCTTTTTTATTTATTTTTATTTTTTGTTTTTTGAATAGACACTGAAATAATCTGCTGAAAAAACACAGAGTCCATGGATAATTAATTTAAATGTAGTCAGTTTAATGGTGATTTAAGGGATAAAGGGAAAGTAATTGTGGATAAGAATATCTGGTTGTGACTGCACTTAGATTTTGAGTGAATAAGGAATTGCTCATTGAAGACATTGTTTATCGTGATAAGAACACTGACTGCACTCTCTGTGTGTCGAAGGGTTCCCGGAGGAAAGGGTTGATGAACTGTGATGAGAACAGCCCATGAGAACCACCACATGGATTCAGCATCTATCGGCCGCTGGACTGCATGGAGAACAAAGTGGCCGTGGAGGAGGCCATACGAGACTCTGATTGATTAATTTGATTGATGTGTGATAGAGACACTGAAAGAATTCATCATCATCAGTGATATTCATCATTTGTTTTTAACTCGGACCAGGATAATTCTTGATTTAACCTAATTGTGATGTATATGTTTTGATTTATTTTGATTTTGTTTTGATGAAAATCATGGAAACATTTTGCTCCAGACCCACCAAGATCACGTTTTATGCCACTTTTTCTTTGATGTAGAAAGACTCTGAACCTTACAGGTTCTTTAAGTAGTTGGTAATGATAATTATCAGATTCAAAACGGGGTTTTCTTGCTCAGATTGGCCGAGAGTGGGATTTCCCCGGGGTCACCCCGGTTTTTACTACCTTTTAGATAGGGTAGCGTTTTCCGGTGGAGAACGGCCCAACCTGTCCTGTGACGTCCCCTACTGTGACTGAATGATTGGTAAAGTTGAATAGATGGTTTATCCATGAGGAGCGGTCACATTTAGGAGGCCTCCCGGTGGGAGTGAGAGTAGATGAATTTGGCCTTATTAGATTTATAGGCTTAGGTTATCTACTCTAAGGTAACTTAAAATAATGTGCGCATAGGAAACTAAAACAGCTTTCCTTTAATTAGATGACACCCAAATTGTAGTTAAATGCTGAAACTGTGGTCTTGAGTGAGAACATTTGGTCTGTGAAGCTTTGATTGTGATTACTTTTGATTCCTAATTAATGATACTTGACTAATTATAGATGCTCTCTGGGTCACCCGGTCCTTCGAAGATGTGCCGCTTCCTGTGTTTTTTAAGTTACCTGTAAAAACGGTAACTTATCAGGGGGAGTTGTTAGGGTTTATTATTTATACATCATGTGCACTGTTAATTTGTTTGTCAGATTAGACAGAGCAGAAGGCCTTCCTTCACATTGTGGATATCACGATGTGTACGGAGGTCATCTAATCAAGACAGCTTTTGTGTCTCTAAGAGTACAAAGGATATGGGCACATCTTGGAGCCGGTCTGATAGGAGAGCTGCTGTATCTGTAACCCTGAGACAGAGAGGCAACCTGCATGGAGTTCAAGACATGGATGGCGTGTCAGTTTCTGATACGGACAGCTAAGCATCCACATGATGCAACACATAGACTCACAAGGTATAAGAAGCAGGTGATGACCTTCATCGGGGCTCAAACTTTGCCGGACGCTTGCGGACGTGATTTTTGAGACCACAGCTGTGCATAGCTCGAAGCATTTTTCTCTGTCCTGTAACGACCTGATCTAGAATAAACTCTGTTACTTTTTTACTCCTGTTTTTATAGTCCTTTTTTATATGGTTTTAACGAGTTTGAGTTAAGAGTAGTAAATAACTTGCTCCCAGGAAAAGAACCGTGTGAGGAGGCCCCGGGGCGTTACAGCCTTTACTTTGAAGGGGACAAATCCTTCTCACTTTAACAACAGCATCAACATGCCAGCCTATGGAGATGGAAATTAACCTCTATTATAAAATTTGGCATATTTGCAAGATGGACTGAAATACTCATATATTATATATATTGTGCTTTGTCCCTTTACGGTAAATAAAGTGACTTTGTCAAAGACAAGAGAAACGGCATGATGCTAGACACATTACGGGGACTTCAGCTGCAACAAATATGTGACTTCAAATTTTACATTTACTGATTTTCAGTATCAAGGTTGGACACATTTTCATAAAAAAAAAAAAACACATTACCAATAATCTTTTTGATCAACTCTGTTTTAAACACATTTTCACCTATTCCTGTCCTAGTCCCTTTGAAATCTAAAGTAGAGAAGCAGAATAAACCTGACAGACTCACTTTGAAGATGTTTTAATTTGCACAGTAGGGAGGGTAAATGGATCACTGGTGCTCCTGCTGGTCCAATTAGCAAGTAAACAAACACAAATTGAAACTGCATTACATTTATGTATCAATACTTACAAGAAATTGGCATCAATCAGTTGGAAACTAACTCAATATAGTAAAACAAGCTTGATTTCTCACTGAGATCTCAATGGATGTTGAAATGAAGCTGCTTTTGCATTTACATACAGCAAGATTATTTACTAGGCATACAGTTTTTAGGGTCTTTGTAAGATATGGTTTGCAATTAAATGATCCCCACAGAGGAAAAGTTTTCTATTCAACAAAGACTGCATAGATGAAGTAATCTGTAAAAAAGAAAAAAAAAGCTGTAACAGTGCTCAAAGCTCAAATTCTTATAAAAAAAAAACAAACACTGTCAATGAGGAATTTAAAAAGCATTTATCCACAAACCAAAACATATCTGAACATTTAGTAATACGAGGTGAAAATGATCACAGAGAGCTTACCAGTCTAGAAATAGACAAAAACTTTTTTAAAGCATTTTATCACACATTGGGAGAACAAAACAGTTGTGAGCATGAAATTGCACGTGCAGTAAAAGGTGTCAGGGGACCATAGAGAGTATCAGGTGTGCTGCAGCTGAGAACACAGACGGGTTAATAAGCCCTCTGTGTTTAAATTAATGACTCATAAACCTGCTTGGATATATGTCTGCCTCGTTGTACATGTGTTGGCACAGTCTTGTTTTTTTGTTTGTTTTTTTTCAAATGCAAGCAGAGAGCAAACATTAAAAAAGATCTTTTGCTGTGTTTTTATCATTGTACAAAGTTTAAAGAAAAGTGTTGAAGCATCAAAATGTATCTCTATGCTAAACTGTCAATGTCAAATATAGAAAAAAAATGCCTCAAAATTTCACTAAGAGAAAAAATTATGTTAAGATTGTTGACTAATGTCAGTCATTTTAGCAAATTTTGAGAAGCCAAAGCTCCCTTTACGGTCCACATAAAGTTCAGAGTTACACAAATATGAGTTGTAGTAGGCTTTGTCATAACTAAGAAATTGTATAGATTCTGCAGGATATATACACAGCCACTTATTTGTTCCTGTTTGTTAAAACCAAAAAAACACAAAACTTAGTTTTATATACTCCAAAACAAAGTCCCGTCCAAAAAGTTACTTTTTGAAGATATCTAATTAGAAAATATACCAACCTTTAAGTAAGGTTATTTGATATATTTTAAGTAAGACAGCAAATAGGTCAGTGATAAAGTTGTGGTTTAAAGCAGAGTTATATTTTCACACTGTGTTTTTATTTCCATGCCTCTAAATATTTGATCCCTCATCTGAAAATGCAGAGTATGGCAGAATCTAAAACATATGTAGAACTGTCTTTTCCACCTGAACCAACAGGAAAGACGAGCACAGCAATGATTGATGCAGCCAAGTCTTATATAGTAACTTTGGAGGAGCTGCAGAGATTCAAGACTCTGGCAACCCTGAAAGAATGGATTAAGAATTGTTAAAAAGAAAGCCATTAGATGCCCTGTTATGACAGTGTCACAAGTCATTTAGAGAACAAAGCAAACATCTGGGAGATGTCTCTCTGGTTAGATGAAATTAAAATGTAACATTTTGAACTACATGCTAATTCTGTGTGTGGCTAAAAAAAAAAAGCTGTACATCACTCAGAACATGCTCACCCAATGATAATACCATCCAATTCTGTTTCATTAAATCTTAAAAACAAATACTTTAAGGTTTCCATTTGTAACCTTGAATTTCAACAAAGCCAAGGGTAATGAAAACATTTCAAGGCATTTTATAATTTTTAAGATAGTTTTATTTCCTAATTAAGATGAGATTTTAGCTTGGATGTCTAGTGCAAAAGATTTACCAACTATAGGCTCTCACTGTATTTACTGTGTCTTACTCTTGTTTATATTCTCAGGATACACGTTTTATGTTTTTTAAAAGCCTTGACAAAAAATAAATGATTCTTTCTACAAAGACCACGGAGTTAGAAAATGTATGTGTTAGAAAGTTTTCACATCAACTTTTGAGATTCACTGTGAATAATTTGATTTCCAGTTTAATATCAGTCCTGGTGCAATCAAAGAAGAGGAATAATTCTGGGATTTGGATTGGATTGGTGTTTTATCTTCACGGATTGAAAATTGCCGTTTTATTGGATGTGTTTTGTCTGGAACTGTATCAAATATAAAAAAGGGTAATTAAATTTTTCCGTATGTGATGACTTCGAGAAGACTCTATATTTAAATCGCTCAGCAAACACAAGTGTAATTCTTCATAACTTAATAACAGTTCGGAGTGTCGATCCTAACCCTATTTCCTCTTCTGTTTTCTTACATATGAGGATATTCATTGTTTTTATTGTATGATCAATAGACCTAATTGTTCAACAGACTAGATAAATGCAATATTAGACTTATATACATCTTCATGTTCATAGTCTTTGAGTATCAATAACTATATTTACTGTTTTACAACTCTGAGATATGAAGCCAGTATTTCATTATAAAGGAGGACATCATCCTAAGATGGTATCAGCTGTATTTTTCATCACCTAATGAGACATGAATTGTTTTATATTGATCTTCTGGCTATTCTTCTACTTCCTGTTACCTTGTTGGTACAGTTTTAGTCAGAATCTGGGACCGACCGTAAGTTTTCACGCACCTGCCATTTGAATTATGGTTTAAATTTGGCTCTTTTTTCTTGTTTTTGTCCTTCTTTGTTCCATTCCCTCAAAACATAAATCACATGTAATAATTCTTGGGGTGCAGCAGTCATCTTGGGGGTATCAGGTGCTCTGTGTGGCCCTACTCTAATGAGCCACATGTGACCAGTTAAAAAAGGGACCATCTGATCTGTCAATTCGCCTCATTACCAACCAATACATATTAATGTCCAGGGTCACATCTTATACATACAACATACATATTCATAGCACACATGCAGAGCCATATATGTGTCCCGATGACACGGACATGATGGCTTTACCAGAGGTGTTCAGGTCTTTTCATCTGTGTTTTGGTTTTATTACATCTGGCTATATGCTGGTCAGTTTTACAGTGTTTGTTTTGTCTGTTTACGGCCCACATTTTGCAAAGTGTCTAAAACACCAACAATTCTTTGTAGTAATTGGTAAATTACTGGTAGTTGTCAACGGTTCTTTAAATTTCCACGAGAATCTGGAAATTTAAAAAGAAGAAATAAACTTTTGGGTTTTTTGTTAACTTGGTTTAAATCCTTGTATCTTAAGAAGAGCACAGTAGAGAACTTCTCAACAAAGAGAATTTCAAAACTTAGAAAGGTTCTACATAATATTATTCGGTAATAGTCATGTTTTAGATGAAGCAAAAATCTGACATCTGGTAGTTGATCATTTATTTTACATGCCAAAGGAAAAACATGTCAATGAATGAGAGTTGACCTAAACCTTTGAAACTCAGACCCAGTGACCTGCATGTTTTAGATGTTTAGATCTGATTCAGATCAAAATCAGAAGTGCTGACCTAGGCAAAATCTAAAATATTCAAGACATCATACCTCTAATGCAGGATATCAGAGATACGTATTACAGGAAATCTAAATTGTTTCTATCTCTGTAAGATGTACTGTATAAAATAATCGGATCTCAGGTTGTTTGCATTTTTTGAGGAAACTTTTCGGTTATGTTCTTATCTTATTGACATCCTGAAAGAGCTGCAATTTTCTACTGATCAAGAGGGCCTTTAATTTAAGCATTTGATAAATCCACTCTGTCCTGTTTGAGGACCGTGCCTTAAAATAAAGAGGAAAACTGCTCGTATGCAGAATAAAGAGCATGGTTGAAGCCTAGATTAAGCTCTATTGTTCCAAGACCAAATACTCTCCTCACCATGACTACGCTTCGAGATGCTGTCAGTTAGACAATAGAAAACATCAATGACCAGGGGCGGCCCTTATAGACTCCAACTGTGAACAGTGACATTGCCTTGTTTTGAGTGTACAAGCCCTGAATAGCCCTTAAAAGCAAACCATACCCAATTTTCCACAAGCATACCCCACCAGCAGACAAACCTAAGACTTCTTAAGCTCCATCAAACACATATAGACTGGACAACAAAACTCCCATAAGGCCCTTGCAAAAAGTCTAAAGATCTGGTCCTCTATTCCAAGGCGAAGATAAAAGCAATTCATCATCTACTGAGTTTTCATTCGGAGGCGGAGGAGAGTGATCTTTGAAAATTAGAAAACGCTTTCCCAGTTCTTCATGTGACACTAAAGGCATTTCATCCTTGACAGTCAAACATTATGACAGTCATAAATGGTTAAGGTATTACATTTAGTCATAAAAAAGTCCTTCACTTTTGGTAGGACTAGTGAGTCGTTTGACCAAAGAGTTTTTATTCCTCTATATGTTTCCTTATTTTAGTTTTTTTTTTTAAAGCATAACAATAATTGCTTTTGATAAGAAGAAAAAAATCTTAACAAGACAAAGTTTACTTTTGTTTGCTGTCCCTTTTTTATCCAGCAACCCTGAAGATCTTTCTTTTGGCCTCTTGGGTATGATCTCTGAAGATTAAAGGGAAATCACTGTGGTTGCATCAGGCAAGGCAGCTGTACCAAACTGTTGTCCCAAATAAACACCCTCTTCTGAAACTTAACCATGCTAATTTCTTTAGACTACGATATCTATACAGAGGGATGTGTAATGGATAGAAAAGAATTGCAAATAATCGAATCAAAATCATTTATCTAAGCATCTCAAAAACGTTATCAGAACAGGAAATGGAATAAAAAATTAGGATTCAGGTAATGGGGTACAAATTTGTAAAATAGATCAATCACAACCTGCGCAAAGACAGATCACTAATTTTGTAAGGAATTTTATTAAGAAGATATAAAAAAACATATACTGAAACCTATCTAGCCTATTGCTGTTCATTTTCCTACCACTTATGTTCCCTTTTCTTTAAAAGCTTTGGATGTGGATGTTGATATGAATAAATATCATATTTTGTAAAACAATATTTATTTCCCCTTAGACCAGCACGTGTAGTTAGAGTTAATGTAATAACACATTTCTTAACCAGTTGAGGTCTTGGTGAAGGTGATCAATCACAGTGTTTAACTACCTACCTTAGCTGCTTCTCTCCATTTCTCTGTGCACCTAAAACCCCATCTGACCTTCCATTTGTCCTTTGAGTGGTTTCTCTGCTTTTTCCCCCTCCTTCTGTTTTCTCTCCTTCCTCTCCTGTTATCTCCGTCTTTGTCACTTTTTATTTACAAACCCTCTCATTTGGATATTGCTTTTATATGTAAAACCCATCTATTTGAAAGGGGTTTTATTTAAAACCCTGTCATTTAAATAGTTCTTTAGAAGACAGAGCATTGAAAAGTCAACACCAACCCTCCAATTGTGTTTTCTTGACAGGACTCACACTCACACATGCTCACACACCGCCTGCCTGTCTACATGCATCCAAGTCTATTATTATGCTAATGAGTCTCTAGCCTCCACATGTCCCCACAGTCTGCATGTTCACACACATGCACGAGCATTTCTTTTCCGCTGAGATCAGCAGTGTGGCTGTGCTCGTGGCCAGCATGGACAATAATCAGGAATTTCAGCAGCCTTCAAACAAAAAGGTCAAAGTGTCATCAAGGGACACATACACACAAAGAGAAACACAGCTAACAGGTATCTCTATCTATCTATCTATCTATCTATCTATCTATCTATCTATCTATCTATCTATCTATCTATCTATCTATCTATCTATCTATCTATCTATCTATCTATCTATCTATCTATCTATCTATCTATCTATCCATCCATCCATCCATCCATCCATCCATCCATCCATCCATCCATCCATCCATCCATCCATCCATCCATCCATCCATCCATCCATCCATCCATCCATCCATCCACCCACCCACTTAAGGGTTCTGGACACTATCTTTGCTATTTCTAGAAATGTACTTTTCTGGACTGAGATGTCTGATGTGTTTCCGGGGATCTGCTGTAACCACTCCTCAAGTTTGGGGGTCACTGCCCTGAGTGCCCCAATGATGAAGGGCACAACTGATACCTTGACCTTCCAGGTTTTCTCCAGCTCTTCTCTGAGCCCCTGGTATTAGTTTCATGTTCCTTTCCCCTGATGTTGCAGTCACTTGGTATTGCTATGTCAACCACAATGGCTTTCCTCTGCTTTTTTTACACCACCACAATGTCCAGTTGGTTTGCCATTACCATTCGGTCCGTCTATATCTGAAAGTCCCACAGGATCTTGGCTCAGTCATTCTCTACCATCTTTAGGGGTGTTTCCCACTTTGACATTGGGGATTCTGGCTTTCCCTGCTATCATCTTACACTTTGCAGTTATATGCTGGACTGTCTCAGGGGCCTTTTTGCACAGTCTCCACCTGGGGTCTTGTCTGGTGTGGTAGATCTGGGTCTCTATTGCTCTGGTGCTCAGGGCCTGTTCCTGTTTAGCCATGATGAGTGCCTCTGTGCTGTCCTTCAGTCTGGTTTTGTCTAGCCATTGGTAGGATTTCCTGTTATCTGCCACTTAGGTTATGTTTCGGTGGTACATCCCATGTAGGGGCTTATCCTCCCATGACAGAGTCTCTAGCATCTCATCTTCTGTTCCTCATTGTCTGAGAAATTCACTCAGCAAAGAGCCTTGTCCTTGATGTACTTATGGTTCTTGGATGTTTCATCCTGGATAGTGGCTCTCACACTCACTAGTCCTTGGCCTCCTTCCTTTCAGCTAGCGCAGTCTCAGGGTGCTGGATTTGGGGTGGTACCCTCCATGCATGGTTAGGAGCTTTCATGTCTTCACACCTTTGGCCTGTGTCTCATCCTTTGGCCAGCCTATTATTCCTGCAGGGTATCTGATTACTGTTTGAGTATGGCTATTTATTGCCCGAGACTTATTCTTGTCTTTGTGCTAGCTTCATAGGAACTGCCTCACTGGTTGGAGGTATTTGGCCGTAGCTGCTTTCCTTGTCACCTCTTCGAGCTTCCCATTTTGTGGAATTCCGAGGTACTTGTAACTGTCTTCAATGTCTGCTATTGTTCCTTCTGGGAGTGAGACCCCCTCTGTGTGGACTACTTTTCATCTCTTAGTCACCATCAGACCACACTTCTCTAGTCCAAATGACATCCCGATGTCTGTGCTGTAGATCCGGGTAGTATGGATCAGTGAGTCAATGTCTCGCTAATTCTTAGCGTACGGCTTGATGTGATCCATGTAGAGGAGTTGACTGATGGTGGCCCCTTTTCTGAGTAAGTATCCGTAGCCAGTCTTGTTGATTATTTGGCTTGGGGGCTCAGGCCTATGCACAACAGCAGTGGGGACAGCGCATCTCCTTGGTATATGCCACCTTTGTTGGAGACTTGTGCAAGTGTCTTGCCATTGGCTTCAAGGGTGGTTTTCCACAACCTCATTGAGTTGGCAATGAAGGCTCTTAGTGTCCTGTTTAAGTTGATAAGCTTCAAGCATTCAATGATCCAAGTGTGTGGCATTGAGTCGTAGGCTTTCTTGTAATCAATCCAGGCAGTTCTTCGGTTAGTGCTTTGGGTTCTGCAGTCTTGAGCGACTGTTCTTTATACCAGGAGCTGATGTTTGGCACCTCTGGTATTTTTACTCACTGGATGGAAATGTAACCTTTGAGGGATCCTTTAAGATCAGGATTGTGCGCCCTTCTGTTAGCCATTCAGGGTGGTTACCATCTCTGCCATGCGTTCATGTATTGCCGTGAGTTTCTTAAGCCATTAGGCATGTATCATATTGAGGCCTGGTGCCGTCCAGTTCTTCATACCTGAGACTCTTTCTTGGATGTCTGCCACTGTGATGGTGACTGGATTCTGTTTAGGGAGGTTGCTGAGGACTCTCTCAGAGCCACCAACCACTGTGCATCACTGTTGTATTCTGCCTCCTTCTCCCATATGGCTTTCCAATACTGTTCAGTTTCCAGCTTTGGTGGGGCTGTTCTACTATTGCTCCCCACCCACTGAGCATACACTTTCGCTGGTTGAGTTGCGAACAGCCCGTTTACCTGTCTTGCTTAATTATCTCTTGTGTACCTCTTTAGGTGGCTGGCCAAGGCTTGGGGCCTTTGTTTGGCAGTTTCTAGTGCTTCAGGTATGGGCATTTGGGTGTACCTATTGGGTACTTGCTTATTCATTGCACCATTTAGGGCCTTTGTCAATTGACTCACCTCTCTCCCTGTTGCCATGACACACATTTTTACTTGAAAGTAAAACACTTGACATCATGGACAAACAAAATGGACTGAAAACCTGATCTTGGACACAAGAGGAGTAAAAAAAAAAAAAAAAACAACCCATAATATATTAGAAGTAACAAAATAACTAGCTGAGGATCTCTATTACTTGTGTCATCCTCTAACTTAAAAAATGTAGGAGTAATTTTTGTTACATTAATTTTTATTTCTGTGTAAAATTCAGGGTCATGGATTTTTATGTTAGCCCCAGAGATTACAGTTTCTCTGCACGTAATGATGTGTTTTCTGTGCATTTGACATTGCAGTGACTCATTTTGAATGTCATCCGTCGCTATAGGCATGCTTGGTGTGAGGGATTGCCTTCGAGTCAATGAGTCAAACTGGTTTTCCTTAGATAGAAATCTTTTAATCAATTTGTCTGTATGATCTGGTTGAAAGGTCTCTGTGAAGTGCCTTGAGATGACATGACGTGTTGTGACTTGGCACTATATAAATAAACTGAATTGAATTTGTAGCAGATCTTGCTGACGCATTCTGTACTATAATGGAAACATGAATTCAGCTATCTATTTTTTTTTCTCTTCCTGAAACGGTAAAATGAAACTAAAACTTTCATTATTAAGGAGCTTTTCTGATTTTAGGTGCTGCATGTAAGACCGTACGTATGTATGCTTTAATACCTCCTGTATGTTTTAACTGTAAATTACATTTCAGGCGGTAACTGTCTCTACTTATAATCTACCTCTATTTATGCCTGAAAACAATTAATTGTTAAGGCATGATGTGCTTTTGTATTAAACCTACCGTTTTAATAACCACTATTTTTGCTTTCCATTTATATTAATAGCAAATGAGACTACATCTTTTACATACTTTTTCCTTTTTCAAGGTAGCATAAAGAGGCATTACAGAGTTCTCTAATACGGCCACCTGTGGCCGTATTCAGGTATTGTCTTATAGTTAGTCTTTCTGTTAAGGAATGGCATCTTAGAAACTTTGGAGAAACTGCCCAAAAGGTTCCTCTTCTAAAGTTGATTGAGTTAGGCTGTCTATATTCAGATTCTGCATTCATGCAAATATCAAAACATGTCAGCTCTTCTAGAAATATGTTACGCAGTTTTACTTTAAAACAATGAGTTCATGAAACGCGGTGTTGTCACATTGTAAAAAATTTTAATATGGATGTTGCCTCAATTCTTTCCAGTGTAACTCCTGTTACTTTCTTTGTAGCGACCTCTACTGTTTAGATGGAAAACTGCAGGAAACACGTTGTTTATCAGGTGCTGATAACAAATTTATCTGTGGTCACATTACTCCACGGTCAGTTTTAGTATACTCTTATTATGCAAAGCCTCCAGAGAGGATTATATATTTAGCTGCTTAGGATAACATGCACTAATTTTCATCTAAACACGTTTCTTTAAAAGATATATTGTGAAAGTCAGTGTGAGTGAGGACCTAAAGGTTTCCAATTAAACCCCATATTGCTGCAGGTCCCAAAAGACAAGATGCTCTTTTTTGATGAAGAGAAAGGTGCTCTATCTATCTATCTATCTATCTATCTATCTATCTATCTATCTATCTATCTATCTATCTATCTATCTATCTATCTATCTATCTATCTATCTATCTATCTATCTATCTATCTATCTATCTATCTATCTATCTATCTATCTATCTATCTATCTATCTATCTATCTATCTATCTATCTATCTATCTATCTATCTATCTATCTATCTATCTATCTATCTATCTATCTATCTATCTATCTATCTATCTATCTATCTATCTATCTATCTATCTATCTATCTATCTATCTATCTATCTATCTATCTATCTATCTATCTATCTATCTATCTATCTATCTATCTATCTATCTATCTATCTATCTATCTATCTATCTATCTATCTATCTATCTATCTATCTATCTATCTATCTATCTATCTATCTATCTATCTATCTATCTATCTATTTTCTTGTAGCTTTTTTTTTCACCTTTTCAGTTGTGTCTGAGTTGAGCTGGATGCCTGACACTTCTGAATAGCCACAAAATCTATCTTTAATATAATGCTTAGATTTTTTGCTAGATTGGACTTTTTAACGTGGGCGCGCTTGACGTCACATCTGCTGAACGGCGCGGGAACATCCAAGTCGAGGTAAATTATGGAAAACAGGCTACAGGTTTATAGATGCATCAGTGCAGAACTAGGGAGATGTCAGTCTGATCATCAAACAGTGTTTTAGTTGTGAAGGGTCAAATTAAAACGCTATTATAAAGATATTTTTTTTAGTAAAAACTTACATGTCTCTTTAATAGTGTCTCTTTCATAATGTCTCTTTCATAGATTAATTCTTTTCACTAATAAGGAGCTTGGAAAAATAACTTTTACACATTGTTTTTTAAAACCCTTTCCCACAACAAAAATGACTACATGTTTTTGTTGTATTAGATTATTGTTTATTAGGCAAGTCAGTTTGTGTGTTTTTCTTATGTCATTGTAAATCCTACATATTTACAGACCATAAGTATTCTTAATTGTGGATTCTGGCCAACATGACAAGTTTCTGTACCAACGGTTTAGGGAAACCAACATAATGATGTGGATCTTCCCTTGAGCCTGCCTTACCCAGGTTTCATTACATTCTTCTTAAACACAGACTGAAATTTCAAGAAGTTGTTGTTAATCGAGCAACTTATATAAGATTACAGTTTAAAAAAAGCTTAGAGGCTTCCAGTATTTTTAAAGTTAAATTGGAGGACTTACACCAACTTGTGACAGAATAGTTACACATACATTTTTTTTAGGTGAACTATTTTATTCACCTGCATACCCGCAGTATCACATCTTCACTTCTGAGAGTGTCAGTAAGACAGCTGTAAATCTTTTAACATTTTATCTGGCAGGATAATACAACATTCTGAGTCTAAATAACATTTAGAAATATCTTAAAGCAAGTAAAATGGGTATTGTTTCTTAAACTGTTTAGTTTTTGTAACAATAATTTCTGTTTACAAGTTTAGTCAAATTTTAACTTAAATTCGTTCCATTGAAAAAATGCTACTCTATATATCAAGTTATGTTCATTGAGATTTCAAATGGCCTGTACTTATAGTACTAAAAAAAAAAAAGTGGCGCCGTACACTGCCGCCGTCTGACTACCATCAGTAGGCAATGCAGGTGAATTGTCTTGCCCAAGGGCACAACGACACTGAAAGCCAGAGATGGGACTTGAACTGTCAACCCTTCAATTTCAGGGAAAACTCCTACAGCCATAATTAATCCAGAGAATTAACATACAAATAAAGTTACACGTGTAGGTTACAGAAAGAAAAATTACCAAGGATCCATCAATTAGCTGATAATATAAGGTCCACGCTGAACAAGACTTACATAAATACAGACGTCACTGAATTACATCACAGTTCATCATCTGTGCTGCCGGCTTTGTGTGGCTGTGTGTAGGGTATGTGTGAGTGAGTGTAAACACCAAATTAGTGCTTCGTCACTATGCTGCTTCACTTCCCTACAGCACATTCACAAATGAACATTGTGCCCTGCAGAGTCCTCTCACATTTTCTGTCTGTATCTGATAAAGACCATTTGTTAAAAACACCTCTATCCCAGCCACAGTAACCACATAGGGTCTCATTGTAGAGTTGGAGGAAATTTGAGGTTTGAAGGAGCACTGATCTACATGAAGGGAAATTTATTGATTGACCTAAGTTGTGTCCCACCAGAAGTTACATTTCAGATATCATGTTCAGGTATTGTCTTGTAGTTAGTCTTTCTGTTAAGGAATGGCATCTTAGAAACTTTGGAGAAACTGCCCAAAAGGTTCCTCTTCTAAAGTTGATTGAGTTAGGCTGTCTATATTCAGATTCTGCATTCATGCAAATATCAAAACATGTCAGCTCTTCTAGAAATATGTTACGCAGTTTTACTTTAAAACAATGAGTTCATGAAACGCGGTGTTGTCACATTGTAAAAAATGTTAATATGGATGTTGCCTCAATTCTTTCCAGTGTAACTCCTGTTACTTTCTTTGTAGCGACCTCTACTGTTTAGATGGAAAACTGCAGGAAACACGTTGTTTATCAGGTGCTGATAACAAATTTATCTGTGGTCACATTACTCCACGGTCCGTTTTAGTATACTCTTATTATGCAAAGCCTCCAGAGAGGATAATACATCCAGCTGCTTAGGATAACCTGCACTAATGTTCATCTAAACACGTTTCTTTCAAAGATATATTGTGAAAGTCAATGTGAGTGAGGACCTAAAGGTTTCCAATTAAACCCCATCCCTGACTCTCACCGCCGCAGGTCCCAAAAGACAAGATGCTCTTTTTTTGATGAAGAGAAAGGTGCTCCCTCTCTTTGATTCGCTTCCCTCCCTCTCTCCCGCGTCCTATAAAGCCGCAACAGCTGATCTCGGGCATCAGAAAGAGCTGCAGCTCCACAGAGGAGACAAACGGAAGGAGAAAGGAGGGCAGAGAGAAAGGAGAGCAACCCGATAGTCTGCTCTAGTCTTCCAGCAATAAAAAAAAACAATAGTTTACAAGAAGATGAGATGCCATCTGAGAGGTTAAAATCCTGCGCAGGTTTTGAGACGTTTTTTGGACTCCACGGTTTTCTTTGAGAAACATTTTAATTCCTCCCTTTACCACTCCGAAAACAGTCCCAACTCGCTGCTTGCTATATTTTATTCATTTTGCTTTTTGAGAGACATATCACTTATTCATTTGCACGTATTTTGGATTTTCAGCTTGTGTTTCTTGCATCCAAATCCACTTTGTAAACGCCAAACTGCTGGTCTGCTGGAGCGGATCGGACAGCGGTGGCTGGCTGCGCAGAGGAGCTGTCCGGTGCTGAAACCTGCAGGACACAGGAACTGTTTGATGAGTAAGACGTTAGAAAACGACTATTTAACGTGAACTAACAGGAGAAACCGACAATTGTAATGGAGAAAACACCCAGGAAACGATTTATATTTCTATTCTAGATACATTAGAGCTCCACAGGTCTTCCAGATTCAATTTTTAACTATTACACGTATCTGCTACTGAAAACCAAGAGTACAGGATAAATACCTGGTTTGGGTTTTTTTAAGAGCATTTTTTTGACTGCATAGGAAGCCAAACTATTATAAAAAAAAAAATCCGCTTATTTCCATCACTGGGTTCAGACGTAGGTCTGGAAAAAGAAGACAAGCGTTTATTAATCGTATGAGTGCAGCAGCAGTGACTGTCCCACCATGCCTCGATCTTTCTTGGTGAAGAAAGTCAAACTGGATGACTTCTCGGCTGCTGAGCTGGAAAGCTCCTACAGTCACAGCCGAAGAGAGGAGCTCAGTCTACGATTCCATCACCATGACAAAGGTTAGTCACACACTTGAATATATAGAAACACGTCCACAGGGGTCATTTAGTGTTTTCATCCAACCATAAAAAAAGCTATAAGGGATTTATAGTGAGGAAGGAAAAACTGATGACAGGGTTGAACCTGCATCAAATAACAAAGATATACATGCTGCACGTCATCCAGTCAAAGGAATGCAAACTTTTCATATAAAATCAATATAATAAAGATCAGGAGAAGATGAGGACATATATTTAAGGATTATCAACGAGATAAAGCATGTTAACCTTGCTAAGGACAGAATTTTTAAAATATGACCTTAGAAAGACGTAATTGGAAAATGCTCCAGCTTTCCGTGATGATTTCCTGGAAATATTTTTAAATGTGCACAAAAAAATGCACACCTAACATCAGCAGACAGGAAAAAAAGTTGCATGCAAGCAAAACTAAGTGTATTCCAGGTGGTTGATCTTTGATGTGAATAATTTTCTAGGTCGCTGCACCAGCATCACATTAGTTTATCTGTAACATTCAGACTTCAGACCCCCCCGCCCCCGAAAAAAATAAATAAATATATAAATATCTGAAGGGTCAGGTTCAGGTCCAGCTCTTATGCAGAAATGTATAATGTAATTGTTCAAATAAGAATCAAATTCAGATCCATGTATTAGTTTGGTCCTAACTGATAAGGTATTGAAAATGATTTAATGCAATTGACTGACCTGCTTTAAATGGATACATATTCCCCACTGATCAGTATAATCTGTATTAGAATGTGTGTGTTGCATTGAGGATTTAACTTGACCATGGATCATTCGATCAATTCAGTTTATGTGAACATTATTGGTATCTATTTTATGTAAATGAACTGGGGCTTTTTTCTTGCAAAGTGAATTGAAATCCCAGCTCTTGTGAACTGGCTTATCTAAGCAAGCTCAGCCAACTGCATATAGTTAAGACTTTGCAGCAATTCCTTCTTGTGAGCAATTTTGCAACATTTGAGAGAAGTAATGGCCTTTAAAAAATACACATTTAGAAATTTTCTACATTTAAATGTTTTTCCTATAAGAAAGTGCCTCATTGTCTACAGAAGCATAAGCAAT
This sequence comes from Cyprinodon tularosa, assembly GCF_016077235.1. Lineage (NCBI taxonomy): Eukaryota > Metazoa > Chordata > Actinopteri > Cyprinodontiformes > Cyprinodontidae > Cyprinodon > Cyprinodon tularosa. The sequence goes on from NW_024038331.1 coordinate 1,844,396, forward strand.
AAATGCCTACTTGAGTGCTTAAAATTTTACAGGACGAAAGAAAAAATATGCAAATTCTGAAGAGGTGATACCAACACGTTGTTCTTTTTTCATCCGTAAATGTAATCAATAAGCCCCTAAAAAAGCAGTTTAGTTTGAAATTGTTTGAGGATAGTACAAGTCTATTTGGAAAGTCTCATCTGCTTATATAAATACAAAAAAGAAGCTAAACAGGTTGTAAGATTTCATCACTAATGACCTTTCTACAGAACACCATATAAAAAATGAACTAAAAACTAAAACAACTTTAAAACAAAAACCTACTTCTGTCTGAGGTCCCGCTGTAATCATAGACTCCTCTGATCTGTAGGGTAAATTAAGGAGGATATCTTCAGTTTATCTAACCTATACAGGAACAATACAAGATGCAGGAACAATGCAAGAAAGCATAAATATTTATGTCAAACAATCTTGTAGTTAATAGCTGTGGGGAAATCCTGACTTTCTGTTACCTTGAATGTTCCTTAAATCAATGTCACCCAGTAACTGGAAGTTTTTCCCCAAATTTCAGTTTTTGTTATTCCCATCTATAATTACACACACAATTCTGACATGTGCAATGCAGTGATTGAACTGGCACAATGTAATCATATTAATGCTAGTTGTAGCAAAAGTAAAGTATAAGCAATTATTAGATTAAGTTAATCCTATGCATATACTGTACTGCAACAGCAGAATGCTGAAAATAAAAAAAAGAAAATTAAACATTCATATAAAAAAGAAGGCTCATTGTTAATTCCTAATTAATAGAGCTTAAAATGGAAAACAAATATTTTTCCAAACACAGAAAACTGTTTATGATTTCTTTGCTTGATTTCAAGTTGACAGATTTATGAACTAAGATGTTAGATAAATTCTAATTATGGACAATAATATAAATTCTTAGCTAACATCCAACATATAAGAAGTAGTTAAAAAAGGCATTGTGATACACAGAAATTACTTGGACCATCTTTTGTGCTGGAGCCCTCTGCTGATTTATTATGTCAGTGAGCAGGCAGCTGTTTTCAGCACACAAGGTCTGATAAGCAGCACCATATGTCAAACTGAGAACGGATTGGCCAGATAGAAAGAAAACACTAGTGAATGAACAAATGAGTCTGCACTGGGATGAAAATAACAGCTAATCAGTTAAAGGGTAGTATTATGCATTAGTTTTGTGCTTGTCAGCTCCTTTCTGCCCTCTAGTGGGCAAATCACAGCAGTTTGAAAGGGCTGACAGGGTTTTGTTCCACCACCAGCATGTAATTGTGCTCGTGCTGCCTGGTTAGGTTCACATTGTAGCAAGGTCAAACCTAAGAAGAAGACATGCCATTTGCTCAGATGGCAAACCAGAAAGCACAAACTTGCAGCAGTGGCAGCAACAACAGAACCTGTGTGGCCAGCATGTAAAAACTGTGGAAATGATCCACTGTTATAAATATAACAAGAGTTTGAGTGAAACAACTGCAGCTTGTTGCGCTTATACAAGCACACACTGGCATTGCTGTGTTTCTGTCAACTCGGCACATTTCCCAGCCAGCTTGCACAGCTGAGTGCACAGCATCACACTCAAACACATATGCACACACACACACACACACCGTGACCTACAAGTGTCCAAAGCACACAAGTGTGCATCAGTCGCTGTTGGTTTGAATCAAAAATTCAACCGTGGTTTGCAGCTTTCTCTCTTTTCTCCTTTTCCCACTCTTCTTTCTCATTCAAAGTCATTGCATTTCAAACATACATGTGATATTAAATGCTTATCTTTGCCTGGGAATTTAATCTTTAATAAGCATTTTAAACAGCTTTCAGCAAATGTACTAACATAAATGCAGAGCAGAGACACATGAAGATAAAGAATTAGAGCCAGACCTCTGACACTGGGGGAGAAAAAGGACCAGTTAATTTTTTTTGTCTAAAATAATATATAAGCTATATTTACAATGATTGTTAAAACATGACACTGGGTCATGCAAACCCAAAATCTGACATTCAATGAAGTCTGTCAAGTGACTACCACAATATCCGGTTGGTTTGCCATTACCATGCGGTCTGTCTGTATCTGGAAGTCCCACAGGATCTTGGCTCGGTCATCTCTATCATCTCTGGAGGTGTTTCCCACTTTGACCTTGGGGTTTTCAGCCCATATTCTGCACAGATATTCCTGTACACTATTCAAGCCACTTGGTTATGGTGCTCCATGTAAGCTTTCCCTTCTAGCATCACACACACTGCAGTTATTTGCTGGATTGTCTCAGGGGCGTCTTTGCACCTGTGGTCTTGTCTGGTCTGGTAGCACACTACTATATGCCTTAATATGGTTAGCAAGAATTACTTTTTAAGAATTAGCCTTTTAATATTAGTTTATGAACTTCAATATGCTAATGTTAACATTTGTGTATTGAAAGAAATCTGAATATCCACCGGTTGATTCGCAACTACATTTAGAGGAAGTTTGTTAGGATAGCCAGCAGTCAGAATGTACAATAACTAGCTAAGTGCAATTGCAGTGACCATTTTTGAAATTTGGCTCTACCCTCTCCTTTCTGGACTTATATGCTGTGTACATGGTGTAAGTCCATCTGTCTGGTTAGGTCTGTTGTATTTTTTGCCTAAGCTATAGGAACAGGACAATGTAAAAAAAAAAAAAAAGGAGAAGAAAAAAATCAGACTTTAGGCCAATCTCCCTTTAGTGGAGCTACTGAAATGTTACAAGTTCAAGGCTGTGGTTGTGCAGGGAAGATCAGGAGCTTTTCTTAGACTAAATACCTGATCAAATAAAGCTCAAAAGCTATTTTTAATACTTTATAAAACAGGAAACAGTGACACACATACACACACGCATACACACAAAATGCTGTAAGAGTGCAGTAATAGAATATTTATGAATCACGATTTTCCGCCTTTCTACCACACCTCGCCACTCTTCTCTATTGTCCTGCTCTCTCTCTTTTTAAAAATCTGTCTTAATTAAATTTTAAACGTTAAATTAGAATCAGAGCAGAGTACAACCCTGTCATAAAAAAACACCACGACTTCTTTCTTTCTCTCTCTCTCTTTTTCTCTCTTTTATTTCTTATTATCGATCAACATTTGAGCTTTTCTCAGAACTGCATCATGAAATTATATTACCAGCAACAGTATCTCCTCTGCTGTCTGTGTCTTAATGCCCACAGAGTGCTAATTGAAATGGAGAGCTATTGATCGGTAGATCCACAGGAGTTGTGGCTGTGGGTTATTAGCTACCAGTCTCTTTTTGCGTCTGTTGGAGTTCAGCCTGTTGAGCAGCCAATAATAGAAATAATGAAGCAGCCAACATCAAAACTCACTAAGAAATCATTGATCTGATTTGTCAGGAGCTGGGCAGAAAAATGCTGGGCTAGGCCCGAGAAATCTGTGAATCTCGAGGCAGATTTGCTTACAGTTTAGCTTGGGAGGGAGATTGTCAGTCTTAGTGTGCGCACTGAGCACTAGACCTCCCATCTGCTGTAATAGAGATGGTCTATGTTACAACAGCCAAAGTTCTGACAGCCCCAGGGTGTGACGGTGTGTGGCGATGGACTTGTCAGGAAAGGTGCAGCTGATGAGGAGCAAGTGTGCTCACTGAACCTTCTACAGAGAAATGAAAGTTCCTACTCACTACTGTAGACATTTTTTTTTTCATAAAAGCAGTTTACTCTCTTTATACATACCTCATGGTTTTCTTTCTAGTTTCCACCTAAAAGGAAGGCACAAAAGAAGACAAAATACGTTCTAAAAGCAAAACTCTGTGTTGATAATCTTATCCTACAGTTGATCCTCAACTGGCAACAGAATCACCAGGTCTTGAAAGTCTCTGTGCAGAACCGTAGTCTAGGTAGCTTCTTCCAGGACTTAGAAGATCCAGGTTAAGTTGGCCTACCAAACAGGAACTTTGAACCACTTTAACATTTACATCCCAAACAATGCCTTTAGCATCTGGCCTAACACTCACAACCTGTCCTAGTTTGAATTGACCCCTCATTGCGTTTTGCTCAAATAACCAAACAAAAGCTCTGAATGCAATGTTTCATTGCGAGTTGTGCCACTTGCTTTTTATATAATAACTTAGCCAGCTGGCTCCAAGATCTCCAGAACTTGTTAACTTGTTTCTGCTTCTCTCTAAGTCCTTTGTAGAAATAGCTTGCAAAGTCAAATGTATTGATTCTTTTCACTACATGTTCCACTCTCTGAAGCTATGAATTCTGCCACCACAGACTAGTAATCCTGTTTTTGGTTCTCAGTACACAACCAAACAGTTTATGCTTCAAACTTTCTACTTTTTGACCTCTAGAGACAGCTACACAGACCTTTTTTGCATTCTACCAATGCTTTGAGCTGCTGTAGATACATCTTTAGGTGACTAAATTCATGGAAACGTAGGAACTCTGGTCCTGCTGGCCTTACACTGAAGCATAATCAAGTTATTTTCGCCCAGCTCCTCGTGAGATGATGTCTGCCATGTTGAGCAATCTGAAGTTTTCCAATCCTGTTGGAAAAGAAAGTTTAAAACCCATAGTTCTCATGTTGGATAGGTCCAAGAATTGTTTGGCTGTCAAGCAAATAATACCATTGCTTTATCTTGACCTGACAGTGCTGCTCATAGACTTTTTAAAGCAACTAGCGAAAACCTCATTACAAAGCTCTGCATGTCCTTTCCGATCTATGGGTCAGTTTTGCATTTGACTCCATTATTCGAATTGTTATTAGGTTGCAGTAGGTCCTTCGAAGGTATAGGTCTGCCCCATGAGTTCTCACTACCATCTAAGCAGGTGACTGGAACAGGTTCAGTTGTAACACCTGGAGTAGTAAAAGCTCCTGAAAACGTGATTTTACCTAGTCGGACACAATCTTAAAATAGATCTGCTGCCTCTCAGCAGAGTTGCAGGCATGGCAAGAACTCACTTATCCTCGATTATGTTGTTCTTTGGTTGTGCTTCTTGGAATGCTCTTCAAACAAGAATAACTCCGCTTTGCTTCTCTGGTGTTGCTAGTCCCATTGGATCATATAACCCAGCAACTTTACTCAATACTTCACGTCCAGTCCATTAATCTGGTGTCTGTGTTCTTAATTCTTCAGGCATCAAATGTGTACCAAGTTTAATTTTTTCTTGTGCTTGGAGATGTTGATTCTCACCATGACCTGCAACTTGTCTTCATCTATGATTTGCCAAGGACAAGAGCCTTGTATTCCTCTTTGCGGATTTGGTAGGACAAACATTTTTGTGTTGTATGCCGACAGTAAAATCTCAATGCTTTTGCGGCTCTGTTTTCATCACCACTGAGGAAAATACTAACTTGCTTGGCTCCATTGCTTCCTTACACATTACATGTGTAATAATATATCCCTGATTACATAGTCTTGCAATTTTTAATATAGAGAAATACAAAAGTGCCTTGTTTACTAACAAATACAGTAAAAATACTGTAAAACAGAAATAAATTGTAAAAAAACAAAAAAACACAGTAAATAAATAAGAAATGCTTTTTATGTAACCACAGAAAGCTACTGGCATAGAAATTCATACCAACTACAGATCATTTCCTTACTACTCAGTGAAGGTACAGCTTGTATTTGTGGTCTTTTGTATTTCTTTATTTCTCAAATGCTATTTAAAAAACATAAACAATCAAATGACCTGAAGTTGCACATATTTCAAGTAAAAAACAGATTCAGAACAGGTTCCCGTTGTGATCTGCATGCGAGAAAAGGAAAAACGCTGGATAAGATGGTTTGCGGTATTTTTTCTCGAAAACACAACATATTACTGAAATAATCAATCAAAAATAGTTTTCCGCTGCACATATTTTAACTGTGATGATTTTGGATCAATCCTTGCACAATGACTGATCTCGTCTTTTGTTTCCTCAGGTTACGTCAGTGATTATCTAAGTCCTAATCCTTATGATGAAGTTGTTGGAAGTGAGTCATCAGTCATCTCTAAAGTGCCCTCTCCGAGTCACTCATCAATCATCTATGGCCACATTAACAACACCTATTCAGGTATTCATGGTGACATCCATGGGGACTCAGACCAGCCGGACAGTCCGAGGTCTGAGGTCTCATCTTCAGCAGGCGGGTACATTAACGGAGATGCAGCTGTGAGTGAAGGATACACAGTAGATGCATTCTTCATCATGGATGGACGATCGAGAAGGAAGGTTGCAACAAACCCTAGAGGAGCCTCTCAAAGGCACACATGCAGTGAGTGCGGCAAAACCTACGCCACGTCCTCCAACCTAAGCCGACACAAGCAGACACACAGAAGCATTGATAGCAAGATGGCCAAAAAGTGCCCCACATGTGGAAAAGTGTATGTCTCCATGCCCGCCATGGCCATGCACTTGCTCACCCATGATCTCAAGCACAAATGCGACGTATGCGGAAAAGCTTTCAGCCGACCGTGGCTGTTACAGGGTCACATGCGTTCGCACACTGGAGAGAAGCCGTTCGGATGTGCACACTGTGGGAAAGCTTTTGCTGATCGTTCAAACCTGCGCGCCCACATGCAGACTCATTCAGCCTTTAAGCATTACAAGTGCAAGCGGTGCAACAAGACGTTTGCACTCAAGAGTTACCTGAACAAGCACTATGAGTCTGCATGCTTTAAGGGGGCTTTTTCCCCGATGAGCTCACTGAGTGAATAAGGAATTCAGAAAGCACATCTAGAATTTATTTACTTAACTTACATCTGATTTCTTCTGCTTTACCCCAAATGATGAACCGGAGTACAACAAAGAAGGAGTTTTTTTCTCTTATTTCAAACCCCCCAGTTATTCTTATTTCATGGTTTATTGAAAAGTTTGAAAGAACTTCAAATGATTTATTTCACAATGAGGTTCTGTTGAGTAAACAGAGCACAGCACATCTAGGGCTTCATATTTTGAAGAAACCTAGATGTATTTATGTCCATATCAATCCACGTCAATTTTTTCTAGCCATGATGAAATAACACAAAAGCACAATTGCTCCTCCATGTCTTTGTCTTTCTTAAGAGTTTATATGATCAAGCACAGAAACCAATCTCTTGCAGAGTTTCATCAAAACAAATTATTTTCAGCTTTTCTTTGATACAAAGCTGAGGATGCTTCTTGTATCTTATTTTTAGTGAGGCTGACTCTGACTGACTTTCAAGAAAATACATGCAATTCAGAAGAAAATATAGATTCAGCTTTTTAAAAGGAAATATTATAAACAGGTACATCTCAGTTTAATAGAAGTGAAACTCATATAGTAGAATGGTCCCTTTCTAATTGTTTAGAGGACAATCATTGGTATCCAGAGTATGCTACAGAAAGAGGCCCGCTGTTCACAGAAAGTTTTATCCGGACATATTGGCAGAAAACTGAATGGATGGAAAAAGGGCAGCCTTTGCAAAGTCATTAATTATTCTTTACTTTCAGAGCCAACTCAAACAGATTTAATCATGACAATATGAACTAAAGTGAACACTTGAAATCCACCATATCATTTCATTCTATTATTCAAATAGTTATTCCAGCCACTGCCAAGTATCTAGGCACGCAGACACCTTCTACCCATGTACTACCATAATAGGATGTCAGCAGTGTGGTAAGCCCAGTCTTGAAATTTCCTCACAATAAAACAGCAGCGTAATTCAAGCCATGATGTAAAGCACACAATTACTGGACTATAGAGCAGTGTTCACTGTAGTTGTGGATTTTGTCTCTTTGTGTGTCAATCAATGGACTAGTCTGAGTTTGGTATTTTTCTCAGCCCCAGGAACTATTAATGCTTGAGCATTTCATGACATTTTGGACAATTTATTACCACTATCTTTATAACAAAGGATCAGAAAATAAATCCTGTAATTATATAGATGTTGAATGTTTGATATGGAATAACTTGGTAAGCCTGACTGAAATCTTAAAGGAAATCTGTTCAATATAACTTTCCCTTCTCCAACACCAGTAGCTACTGTAAACCCATAAACTCCTGAAGGTATGGTCAAATTTTCTGGTAAACACTGGGAAACCTTACTAACAGAAGCTGTTTAACTGTGAAAAGTTGGTTAAGAAAAGGTTGAGGAGCAAAACAAAAAAAACAAAACAAAAACAAACAGTTTGTTTAACTCTTTGTGATGAATCAATATTATATATGAGTTTCACTTTCCAAACTGGATGACCAGAAGCAATTACTTTTGAATTTCCATGATTTTTTTCCCCAATTTATTCAGATCCACTTGTAATACTCTACACTATTTTTATACCACACCTTCATCTGTAATAATCCTTAAACTATGATAAACAGTAAAAAAACACTCCTAAGGTTAATTTATTTATTTGTACGGCATTTTGTTGACCTTGATTTGAGGCTGACTTTCTAGTTAAATACGATCAGCACCCAATAAGCCATCAGTGTACTCGAAAACAAAGTCTTCTTTTGGATTACATTAATGTTAAGATTATTTAATTATTTAGGCATAATTTTTTCAAAAGAAATGTAGGCATTAAAAATGTCTGTTGTTCCCTTAATAAGGTTAAACCTTTTCCACTTTCTAACATGATGAATTTAGAGCAACTCAGTTTTAGTCTTGTGTGTTTATGTGTGCCTATTTATTTATTTGATTGCTTATTTATGTATTTATTGATCCGTTCATTCATATATTTTGTATTATTTTGCACTTTATTACAGTATTTTTGCCTTTGTTACAAATATGCCAAAGCATTTGACACTTTTTAAACTCTGGCTACCTTTTTATGTTTGCCACTTTAAGTATACAAAACCTTTGCATGCAAAAAGAATTAAAGAAACTATGCTGATTTCAAGATTTTTTTAATCTATATTTTGCCAAACTTAGATAACAGGCAAATTAAAAATATGATCTGTCATGGGCAATATTCCTTCACATCCAACAAAGCAATAATGCATGATGTTTAAAGAAGCGTTAGTCATAACTGCTTATAATTTTATTTTCTTTTTTTAGCATTTAACCACTTGTATTCTACAATGTTGCAAGAAATGACATTTCAGGGAGTTAGCAAAAAGGTATTGAATAATTGATGGGTTGGGATGAGAGCTCTAAATTTACAGGAACTGTGCGTCTGTTGTGATTCCTGGGAGAACTTTCTGAACTTATTTTGGATTGCAAACTGTTTAATATTTACAGTAAGACCGGAGTGAATATACCATTTTTAAAATATTTAATCTCTGATACAAAGCCTGCTCTCCAGAATGAAATCCAAGTATCGTTAACTTATCGATGACATCTGTGTTATTATAAGATTTTAAGCACTACTAGGATTCACACACATGAATCAGCTCCTTTATTTGGAGAGCTCTGGGTTGGGCGGATCATTTTGTACATGGTTTATGCACTGCCTGCCTTGTATTATTAATCTAAGATATTGTAGAAAGTAGAAGGTAGATCTCTGGTGCTGAAACATAAATTAAACTTTTCCATGTGTTATCAGGTTTATTATCCCAAGTGTTAATATGTTTTTTATTGGGATTTTTTATTATAGAACAACATAAAGCAGCATGTAGAGAGCTTCATACGTGGGAATTTTTGAAAAACATCTTTGATTTGGGCTCAGTGTATTTTACAACCACCTTTTGCTCACATAAAAATTATAAAAAAAAAAAACATTTGCGTCTTTCTGACCTACAATTGCATATTAAATTCAGTCATTCTGGACTCAGAGAAATGAAGAGCCTTTTTTAAGTTTGGCAATCGATATCAGATTTATTTTGGCTGGTCAATTATTTAGCCATTGTAACTTGGACCTTAATCTAAGTTATTCCATTGCTCTATATCTGAGGTGGAGTGGTGTTGGGTCAGGGTTGGTAGGTTGAGGGCAAAGTTGTACTTTCAGGAAGTGGAACTTTATCTGACTTTTAATCTTGTGCACCTTTTTAACAAGTTCACTGAAATGATTTCCCTGTTTTGTTTTTAGCTTCATCCATCTTCCAAATTGAACAAGCTTAATTTTTCCTGCCTCAGAAATAGTGGGATTTCATTAAGGACATGCTGTGAAGTATCTGTCATAGCAGTTACAGTAACCTATAGGCTGAAAAAGCACAATTTCATCTCATCTGACAAAATTTGAGTTTTTAAATATTTTGCTTTCAACACTCTTCAATAATGTGCAGATGAGCAGAGTGATACTGATCCTCCTCCGGTGCTCTCACTTGAGATGCGAATATCCACCATTACCTTGAGCCACATGGCTGCTTATTATACCTCCTCAGGTTGATCTGCTTATGTACAGTAGCTGACCATGTCATTGTAGGTCTGTTGATGTACTACCTCTTTCTTTTTTGATCTTGATAAAGCTGCTTGGTCAATAATGTTTTCTAACAATCTCCGAGATCGATTTCACACTGCTAGATTCAAGGCAGCTAACGAGGCAACATTTGACTCTGTGATATTTTATTTTGGTTAAGACGTATCAGAATTAAGAAGGCTGAATACAAATGCATGCCACACTTATCAGATTTTGATTTGTAAAACTATGGTAAAACCAAGGGCGGCACAGTGAAACATTTTTTAGCACTGTTGCTTTGCAACAAAAAGTTCCTGGTTTCACGTCCTGGCCTGAAGTCTTTCTGCATGGAGTTTGCATGTTCTCCTTGTGCATGCATAGGTTCTCTCTGGGTATTCCAGATTCCTCCCACAGTCCAAAACAACATGACTGTTAAATTAATTGGCATCTCTGAATTGCCCTTAGGTGTGAACCTGCAAAGGACTGGTAACCTGTTACAGTTACTGTTACTGTACTCTGCCTTTTGCCCATTGACTACTGGAGATAGGCACCAGCCAACCTTGACCCAGGTGGATGAGCAACAGAAGTTGGATGATTGTTAAAACCATGTGAAATGTCTTCCATTTTATCTTCCAATTACACACAATTTAATATTTTTCCTATTACATGAAATCCCAATAGAAAATATTGAAGTTTGCAGTGGACAAAATGTCAACAGGTTCAAGTGTTGAAAACACCTTTGAAAGGCACTGTATTTACAAAAACTGCATTTAACTTTAAGATTTTAGATCAGTCTTTGTAACTTTTAGACAGTAACATGCTGTTTTCAGTTTACTAAAGGGCCTCGCTGTTTAACAGAACCACAGAAAGGTTACATATGGTCAATATTTCAGCACCAGAGAGCATCTGAACACTTAGACTCTACTATGGATTACTGTAGCCTAATATAGCCACAAGGTAGTTAAACTATTCTTATATAAAAGCACTTCCTCTTACAAATTATATCTCACAACTCTTTTTGAGTCAGAAATAGTAGCACATTGAAAACTTTTAGATTCAGGTAGAAAACAAGCCTTTTATGTAGAATGAATAACCTCCTTCTCCATTTTTTATTGTGATGAAGAAAATGCTAAAAGAACCTACTGAAAACACAGAGGATGTACTGTCCTTCAAGTAAACGTTAAACAAAAAAGTGACACTTCCAGTATGCGGAATGCTGTGCCATTTTTGGAAATACTTCTAAAAGCTTCGACTCGACACATTTTTTTAAGAGCAAACAAGAATGCATCTATTTTGCAGCTAAAGGCCTTGTACATATGAACTTATGTGACTTTGGAGTCGGACTATTTCTACAGATCTGTACAGTTAGGATGATGATGAAGATGATGATGACTATTTTTACTGAAGCTTCCAGTTATGAGTTCTTCCGCCGAGGTTTGTTTAGACCTCCAAATGAGTTTGTGATTATGTAAAGCACAATAAAAACACGCAAAAATTGGTTTCACTTCCTAAATAAAGGCTACTTTAAAGCAGTGGAGTGTGAGGTGTTTTCATACCGAGTTGTGTGTCATCCCTAATTCTCTTGCATTTAAAGTTAACCCCTCTGGTTTTCGAGAAGGAAAACAGATCTGGGAGCTTAGGCACCAAGAAAGGGAAGTTGACTTATTTTCCGGGGAGCAATGTATGTTGATGTTATGTTTGAATCGTTGTTCTGCAAAATGAGAACTAAATCTCTATACGAAGAGCGTTCTCAGACTGCGTTTTGATATCTTTCAATATTCAGAGCTATGAGCGCTACTGTTTCACCTCACAATCCATCACATCCATCCATGACCTTATCTGTCCTCACATTTACAACACTACACAGACCTCGTTAACGGGTAGCTGGGGATACATCAGGAGGGCATTAAAATCATTGTGCTGCAGTGTGCAGATTTTCAGTTTTTGGGTTAGCGTCTTGAGTCATCTTCACCGCTGCCTCTCAATCACACCGATCTTTATTCCTTGCTGTCATCTGTACTTTCAAGATGGCAAACTATTACGGTTCGAAAATAGGGGATTAGCCTTATGTATAAACAAAAATAAACATTTTTGCTAATGAAAAATCTGTATATGAATGTTCGTGGGTAATAGTACACCAATAATAATTATGTAAATGTGGTCATAGATTTCAGGCAGTAAAAAGGTCCCTTTAATATAATTAGCCTGCAATTACGAGAAAATATTTAAAAAGATTTTTTCCAGATTATAGCTTTGGGGAGCTCTACTAGAGTCAAAATCCCAGTTTTGAGTGTGTCTGGGTGCGTAGGTTTTTACATTCAGGTCTCTTCTTGAGAAAGTGCTATAGGAAATACTTCCTCTGTGGTAATATGTGTAGTGTAAACGCCCACACTGTACATGCTTCTTTGCTAAATTATTTAGGAAATATATTTAGTATTTTATTTACCAGAGTTATAAGCAATTTATTTCAGTTAACATTTCAGATAAATCTAGGCATTGGTTATGATTTAAAGACAAGTGGCGGTGTATGGTTTTAAAATATAAGTGTTTTAATCACTTGAGTTTTGAATACTGTTATTCGATATCTTCCTACTGATTGGTTTTCTCTGCTCACATACAGAAATAGTCAAGATGTCTAGGCACATTATGATATGTATAAAACATTTCCTAAAGGATTAAAAGAACAGACAGTCTATAGGTAAAATAAAGAGTAGCTACCAGCGCATCTGACCTAAAGAAATCAATATTCACATTAACTAAATTAAATTATTTAGCTCATGTGTAAGATTCTTATATGTTACTTTTGTTTTGGGTTAAAGAAAGAAAATTACGTGCATCCGCTTTCCTACTTTATTCACATCGATACAGATATAAAAATAAATATGAATACATTTAAATATGTACAAAAAATATCAACCATCCTTATAATAGGAAGCAGAATGTAAAGCTGTTGTAACAGCAGAAACAAAAGTAATAGTTGTAATATTTTCTGTTTTTGTATGGAATAGCAACCTCCACTATCTGCAATCTGTAGGCTGAATCTGAGCTGATAAAAATAAATAGATCTTATACTTATTTCTGACAGTTGAGAAAATTTTCCAACCTCAGAGATCTTCTGTCAATTCCAGCAATTCCCAAACACTTGGCTTGCTTTCAGCCATAGATTCCTTATACTTAATGGCTACCATCTGCCAGTACTTTAACTCAAAAGACAAATGATCTTCTATTAAAGGGTGATTGATTTTCTCCTATTGCTGCTAAAAGTATTGATTTTTGATGTGCTGCCCTGGTCCTTTAATGACACTAATTCTAATATTCAGTGGACCTGAAAAAAGGCTTTCCAGGAATAATAGCTACTATGTTTTTTGCAATGACTGAGTGTGTGTGTGTGTGTGTGTGTGTGTGTGTGTGTGTGTGTGTGTGTGTGTGTGTGTGTGTGTGTGTGTGTGTGTGCGTGCGGGGGTATGCGTCCACACATGTGTGTCTTTGTCTTGTAGGGATACTTGATAGACCAAATGGGATTTGTGTTTAAATCTTATTCCTATTATACAAGAGGAACAAGGGTAGGTCAACTGCATTAGGTTGGTTAAAGTGTAACTAAAATTTTTATCAAAGTAATGAGCAAAGAAATTTTCATAATTAACTAAAGAAAATGTATTGTGAAAAACAAATCAATCATTACTGAGCAGTGTGAAGGTTATGTGAAGTCACTCTCTTACTTTGGTGAAGCACAACATTACAGGAACTAACAGAAGGCTTGTTTCTGTAATTCCAAAAATTGTTTTTAAAAAAACAATACACTGGACTTTTTAAAAATTTGAAGACATTTCGCTTTCCATCCAGGAACCTTTTTCGATTCAAAATTCCTCTGTAATGTTTCCGTAATGCTTTTGCTTTTATTTTGAGGACCACCAAACTTTCTCTTTGAGGTCATCTCCCTGAGGTAAAGATGAATTGGTTCTCATGCAACAACATTTTCGTGTTTTTATCGTAACTTTCTCTTACATTTTCTCCCACTGTGGGCTTCTGCAAGTCACCACATCAGATTCAACAACGTCGTAAATGATCCTCATGAAGGCTCTTATACAGGCTTGTCTCTACCGCCTCCTTGACTGTAGGTCACAGTCGTACTAGTCCCTGATTGGATTTCATGATGCAAATGTAAATAAAGGTTCAGATTTTTTTTCTCTCCTATGAATTTCGCTTTGCTTACCCTGCAGGTGCAACAGTGATCTAATTTAGCTGAATTCGCCAAAAACGTGCCATTTAGTATGTTTTCAGACTCTCCATGAAGTCATCTTAATCATGTTGTTACTTTATTCAGGTGTGCTGAACCAAGGACACACCTAAAAGTTGCAGGATACCAGCCCACCGGATCTTCTTTTAAACCTGTCTGTTCTTCGTATGGATCATGATGCTTTCTGATCATGGCTTGTCTCATAATTTTATACATCTTTTGGTGCCAAGTCAAGGAGGAATCTTTTCTTTAACGGTCTCAAAAATTTGTTTTTTTTACAAATCTGCACCAATACTTTGTTGAAACCAGCTGTTTAAAGGGAGGATTTCAATTCTTATTTGAAAAGGAGGATTAAATGACTTAATTGATTGATGGCATTCTTGCACTTATGCCCCCCCCCAAAAAACAAAAAAAACAAAAAACAATTTGGGTGGTGGTGGGGCCTACAAAACATTAGCCAACCTACTTTGACTAATGTTGAAAGTGGATTGGCTACTTTTTTGTCAATCAAACATTGTGCGTACAAGCCGCCATGACATTATTTACTAGGCTCCAAGCGTAACTTGGCTAGCGGTCTGCCATTACGCCGAAGCACAAAGAAGTACTCCTATGCTTGTTTGCTGCTGCAGCTTTTTTATGAGCTATTTGTTCATATTTTTGTGTAAACTTGATCATCAATGATCAAAAAGAATCCTGACAAACCTAACCGGAAAAGAAAGCCTTTTTAAGTAGATTTCCTGCTGACTAGGTGCATCCTGGTATGGAGGACCAGCTCTACCATATTTAAAAATATATAAATAAATAAATGCTCAATAAATAAATAAGCATACAATTATTTGCCCCCCAAAATACAATAAACATATAAATGTAGGTAGAAATTAAATTATACAGTGGGATATAAATGTATATGTCTCTTTTAATTAGCTTATTTATTTATTCGCCTTTGTAATAATTTATCATTTATTTATTTATTTACAGTCCATTATAATCTTCAACTTTATTTATTAAATACCTTTTTTAAGTATTTATTTATGTCCATGTGATAATATTTTTTGTCTGTTTTCTTCCTCCTTTGTATTTCTTTATCCTATAGGAAGGGCTGTATCATAGAGGGTCAACTTCTGCCCATTGATTGGTTAGCATTTTACTGCATCGGTCGAATCTACATGCCACCTGCCACAGTCACAACAAAGATTATTATTATTGTTTTTATTTTTAAATATGGTAGAGCTGGTCCTCCATACAACCTGGCATTTTGCTGCCTCTCTAGGTGAAATACACATTTATCTGCACTGAGGCATGTGCACAATTCAAAAATACCGTAGGACCGTAGGACATGTGTGGCACCCGAGAGGTGCGATCATCTTTAAAAAAAACATAAAAACCAAACAGACTGCGGCGATTGTGAGCAGGGCCTTAAAAAGTTTAATAGATTAAAAGTTCAATAATTTACGTAAAAAGACGAGCTCGCTAAAAGTGTTCAATAAAATACGTTAAAAGGAAAAAGATAAAAAAAGATAGATAAAAGAGAAAAGATTAAAAAGAAAGATAAAAATCCAGATGGTGGAGAGCAGCAGAGTCAATGGGGAAGTCTGTTAAAAGACGCGCACTTGGCGGGTATAACGGAGGGCACCGTCCACCCCAGCGCTGGGTCCTCGTTTCGGCACGCTGCGCGTGTGGGCCTCTCCAGCGTAGCTGGCCTGCGAGGTCTCCTCCAACACGCGCCTCTCGCCAGCGTGCCTCTGCGCCTCGCTCCATGACGGGCCTCTCTGCACCCCGCTCCGGTGAGCGTCTCTCCGGCGTGCGTCCTTGCACCTTGCTCCGGTGCGCGTCCCTGCACCTCGCTCGCTCCGGTGCGCGTCTCTCCGGCGCGCTCCTCTCCGGCGCGCGTCTCCCTCTCCGGTGCGCGTCTCTCTCTCCGGTGCGCGTCTCTCCGGTGCGCGTCTCTCTCTCCGGTGCGCGTCTCTCTCTCCGGTGCGCGTCTCTCCACCTCGCTCCGGCGGGCCTCCTGCCGTCAGTCCCCAAGGCTCTCCCGCTGCTTCCCTCTCACTCGCTCCGTCCGGCTCCCTCCAAGATCGGCCTTCCCCAACCAAACCTTCCCATGTCCGGTGTCTGTCCCTCCAACCAAGCAGCTGCCTTTTTTAAATCAGCGTCCCAGTCGGCACGCTGCTTAGTTGATTGGGAACACCTGTGCCGTTGTGGGCGTGTCCAGGTGTGTGTGGCAATGTGGCCTCCAAACAAAATCCAAAAAAACATGCAACACACAAAATTGAAAACAAGCAAACAAGTTCAAAAATAAAGAAAATCCAAAATCAGAAAACATGCAACAACTAAACAAAAAGGCCACATTACCACATCCCCCCACACTTTAATAAGGCCCGTCCCGGCCGATCCATAGTCCTATGGGAGAGCACCTTCCCATCTGATTTAAAAAAATAAATAAATAAAATAAAACCCGTTAAAAACACTGCTCACAACCCCGCAATCCTACCAGCAACGCCAGATTCTGTGGCACCCGAGAGGTGCGATCATCTTTAAAAAAAACATAAAAACCAAACAGACTGCGGTGATTGTGAGCAGGGCCTTAAAAAGTTTAATAGATTAAAAGTTCAATAATTTACGTAAAAAGACGAGCTCGCTAAAAGTGTTCAATAAAATACGTTAAAAGGAAAAAGATAAAAAAAGATAGATAAAAGAGAAAAGATTAAAAAGAAAGATAAAAATCCAGATGGTGGAGAGCAGCAGAGTCAATGGGGAAGTCTGTTAAAAGACGCGCACTTGGCGGGTATAATGGAGGGCACCGTCCACCCCAGCGCTGGGTCCTCGTTTCGGCACGCTGCGCGTGTGGGCCTCTCCAGCGTAGCTGGCCTGCGAGGTCTCCTCCAACACGCGCCTCTCGCCAGCGTGCCTCTGCGCCTCGCTCCATGACGGGCCTCTCTGCACCCCGCTCCGGTGAGCGTCTCTCCGGCGTGCGTCCTTGCACCTTGCTCCGGTGCGCGTCCCTGCACCTCGCTCGCTCCGGTGCGCGTCTCTCCGGCACGCTCCTCTCCGGCGCGCGTCTCCCTCTCCGGTGCGCGTCTCTCTCTCCGGTGCGCGTCTCTCTCTCCGGTGCGCGTCTCTCTCTCCGGTGCGCGTCTCTCTCTCCGGTGCGCGTCTCTCCACCTCGCTCCGGCGGGCCTCCTGCCGTCAGTCCCCAAGGCTCTCCCGCTGCTTCCCTCTCACTCGCTCCGTCCGGCTCCCTCCAAGATCGGCCTTCCCCAACCAAACCTTCCCATGTCCGGTGTCTGTCCCTCCAACCAAGCAGCTGCCTTTTTTAAATCAGCGTCCCAGTCGGCACGCTGCTTAGTTGATTGGGAACACCTGTGCCGTTGTGGGCGTGTCCAGGTGTGTGTGGCAATGTGGCCTCCAAACAAAATCCAAAAAAACATGCAACACACAAAATTGAAAACAAGCAAACAAGTTCAAAAATAAAGAAAATCCAAAATCAGAAAACATGCAACAACTTAACAAAAAGGCCACATTACCACACATGTCTTCCACCAGAGATCCTCTTTCCTGCCTTTAAGGCTTACCATTCATAAGTAAAACCTTGAAATTGATTTGTGTACTTTCTCACAAAACAGTATCTCTTATGCCAGTTTGCATGAGCCCCCAAAAATGTATTTCCTTCCTTATTTGACTTAATTTCCTATCTAACATGGATGAAGAACCAAGGTTTATAAAAAATTAAAGAGAAGAATACACATCTCAAAGCCTTCTTTTTTATATGGATGACCTGTGGCCTTCTGTCAGTGGTGGTGTAAGGCATATAGTTCCTATATAATCCCTGTATACTTCTCAGCCTGAATCATTCATGAATAAGAGGGACATTAGGACTTTACACCTTGAACAAGACAGTGACCTTTATTTCTGACCTAATTTAACAGGGACAAAAAAATTAAATAAACAACACCTGCCCGCTTTTTATTTCTATCAATTAAGTTTTTATTTTGCGCAAACCTGTGTTCATTCTTTGTCTTAATCAACATCTTCAATGGTGACATGTTCACTTTGACATATTGAAGTAATCTAGAACAGTCATATCAAATGTCAGGGTCAGACTGCTACAATTTTTTTATCATATTTCACAACCAGAAAAATCTAAAAACCTAGAAATCTTTTGTGGGTTTCATGGATATTATAATTTTTAACTTGTCCCATACACCAAATGTGCAGCTTAGCTTCAGTTGACTTTTAGGGCAAAACAACATTGGAGAAAACTAACTGTAGATAGAAATATAGAGTTCTAACAGCATTCCTCTTGACTTCCTACTCCTTAGTGGATAAATTGCCAGATAAATCAGAGTTTTATGAACCCACATACAGGCTGTAGACTGCTATCACTACATTCTTCTTCTGCACTGATGCCTGACAGTGCTCTGTACATAACATCATTCCTCTTCAGAAGCGATGTGCTTTGTTTCTTTCATATTTTACATTCAGTTAAAAACAGAAGAATACACACAGTTTACAACAACAAATAATCATTTCACTTTTCACTTCCTGACAATAAGTCCTAGGTCAGTCTGTATTATCAAAGTTATTTTTATTCAATAATACTAGAACAAGAAGGAAGATTTTTTTTTCCCCCCACTACATTCAAAGTCAGAAGTTGACAGAAATTTCCAACCTTTTAAATGTAGGACTTTTGCAAAAAGCCTTGGTTTTTTTTTCTAATCGAGTAACATGTATGGACTCATAATGCTAATTATTTTAAGACACATTTGATTGTGTATTTGATGGGCCAACAGCAATCAGGCTCAACCTACATTTTATTTATATTCTCCAATTTTGCCTTCTTTGTTTTTTCAACTTCTGACCCTATGTTATCTCTGCTTTTTCTTGTCATGGTAGCTTCATTTGGTCTGGGCTCTGTAGCTGTGACCCAATCCTAAAATGAAGAATCAGCTGTGCTACTGCCATCAACTACTTCAATTATATTTAATAGAGTTGCATCCTTTTCTTTTTCTGTGTTTAGTCCTGTTTTTCTCCTAGACATAGCCATGGACTCAGCTTTTACTGTAGCTAATTGTATGTACTCTTACCATTGTTTACCTAAAAACCAGCTCAGAGCACATCTGCTTAAGTTTTTTTTCCCCTATACAAAGTCACATCTGAAGCTAACTTACCATTACCTTCTCTAACATTGAAAGTATTGATGTATTGGTGTATCTGTTTCTTTTTTGTGTCTGTGTTTGTGTTTTTGAGCCCCTGCTCATCCTCGAAAGAAGGTCACTTACACTAAGCCTGGTTCTACTGGAGGGAGTTAAAAGGGAGTTTTTCCTCTGTATCCTGCTGCATGCATGTTCGGAATGAGGGATTGCTGCAGAGTCAAACACACAATGCAAGCGAATGTTCACTGTTGCTACAGGCTTTTCCAGAAAGAGCAAATCTAGTCAATGTCTCGATACAATCCGCTGGATTTCTTTACATGGAAAACTTTTAACCAACCTGTCTGGATGAATTGATTAAATTCTCTGTGTAAAGTGCCCTGAGATTCCATTTGTTGTGAATTGGCAATATATAAATAAAACTGAACTGAATTGAACTAATCAAAACTAACTAAATGATTAGTTACAACCCTGCAGCACTTTACAGCATTCAAAAATGACTTCGGATTTTAGACTAGAGCTACATTTAATCCTTTGACTTTAAGAAGCAGATATGAAGTGCTGTGCTGTAAAAATTATTTTATTCCAGTTTATTTGTACATATTACCTCATTGCATGTTTACATCACAGACATAAAGTAAATGTATTTTTCTCTTTATGAAAATATGGATATTTATGCCTGATAATTCAACACTGTCACTTCAATAGGACATTCGAGGGCAAGCGACTTTCAATGTCATTGTGTTTATGTGTAAGCGCAAATGGATGAATATGCATATCCGCTTAGAGTGTAATATCATGGTTCACCAATCTGATAGAGAACATAGTGTATGGAGTGCTTTTTATAAGCACCTATGCACTCAGTCATATGAGCACCTATATGCAAACATCTGCAGCATTAAAGTACTTAGATGTGCATGGACACACTTAGAAAACATGCACATCTAATTGTGTTTCAAGCACTGCAGTCACCTTTTCACATCCCAAAGAGCATTTACTTATTTTGAGTCTAACGATGCAAAGGAGGTGCACCTGTGGAAAGGCTTTTTGTCTAATTTTTTTTTTCTAGTCCTCTTCAAAATGCAGTGCAAATATTGCAATGTGATTATTTACTGTTAGCTATTGAGAGCAATCCCAACTTGTGTTTAACTTTCTACCAGAAGGTTAGAAGAGATTGCCTTTGTATTTTAAATCTAGCCATTTTGTCATGGTGTGTGTGTTGTTTGCAGGACCAGAATGCAGATAGGCAACCAAAAGCTGACACAATAAAAACAAGGATTTAACAAGCAAATGAATAAAAACACTAACTATTAGAAATATACTATTAATATTATAAATGTAAGGTTTAATAAAAAAAGTTATCTCTTGTTCTATTGCAAAGATAAGCTCAAATAAAATCAAAATATAGTGCATATGTATCCGATACCAATTCAACTGAGTGGGGAAGTCAACAGGATGTTGGAAGCAAAACAGTAGATTCACTGGCAATACTATTTGTAACATGGAAATTAAATATTTTTAACTTTTTATATTCACCCTCTAATGGGAATACTGTAGAGCAGAGGTCACGGATTAGCGGACTGCAGTCCGGATCCGGACCCACCTGCTGGCTAATCCGGACTCAACCTGATTTAAAACATTTATAAATTATTGCATGTTATCTGACGGCATTAGAAATACAGGGTAGCCATGTTCTAAACTACTACCCAAAAGCCCTCTGCAATGCCCAGTTGTGAGATATAAGAATCTGTATAAAAGGAAAAATAAGTACTGACCAAATATAAGCATACACTGCAAGATGACAGCAATGCCAAAATGCTTCCTTTTTTAGTAAAAAGTTGCTCAGACAGTTTTATTAAGTGTTAAATTCAATCTGAACAGGCAGCATGATTTAAGAGCAGCACCAACCTGTTAACACATGCATCCAGGCTGCTTTCAAGATGAAAGGACTCGAGGCTGTAAGACAACCGAGTGATTAGCTGTTACAAGATTGTGTTGTGCCGGGACCGAACAGCGCATAAGGTCAAGGAAGAGACAATGTGAAAAGACGGGGAGAAGAAGAGACAGAGATAATGAGACAGAGACGGAGAAAAGATGGTGGAAGTCAGATGGGCATGGAGGGAAAAAAGAAGTGTCAGGAAATGCAGAGGAAACTCAACCTGAGCTCTAAATGGCTCACTAACAAGAGGCTGAGACGGCAAAATTAAATTATATCTCCCCGACGCACATATGCACTTAGTTTTACACACTAGAAATACCTCCTATCTTCACAGTTGTATGTACACAATTCTAAACTCTCATATTTGACCCCAGAATAAGTGTCTTCACTTCACTCTCATGCATGGATATAATTACTACAAACATGTTCCCTTTAGACATTTACACCCCTCCTCACACATTTGTATTTAACACACACTCTGCATTTCATCTGCAGCCAAAAGGAGGCAGATGAAATATCCCCCCACACACTCACACACAATCACAGGCTCTGAACACACATTTAGCTTCACACATAGCGATAGGTCTTTTAAAGGGGTGTTTCACACCTCATCGCATTTCAATTAGAAGGTGAGACACACACCCTCACTCACACACATACATACATGCACGTATAGCCTGACAGGCTGTCCGTTGGGTGAAGAAGATTCATTTGGATTCTCATCTCTTCCCATCCATGTGTGCCCTTTCTTTTCACTCTTCCTCTGCTTACCTCCTAGTGTATATTCACTCTTCGTTCTCCCTCCCTCTGTCCATCTTTCTCTCCACATCAGTGTGAGTGACAGTAGTTTGACCTCCTGGCTAGTCAGGAGAGACTGTTGCACAAGCGGCCAGAATAGGAGCCCTTTTTTCCTGGAAACAAATCAGCTGAGGGATGGAAAAGCAGGAGGTCCATGAGCCACTTAGTGCACAAAGAAGGTTTTCACACTGCTATACTAATTCCACATTTTTGTGTTGTACGGCCTTTGCATGACCCTTTTGGGGTATTTTTCTATCAGTTTTCTTTTCCAGATTTTTATTAACTTTTTCACAGGGAGTGCAACCTGAAAAAGGGGTCTTTCTAGTGATCATAAGTCAGATTTAAATCCAGGTGTATCTGTAAGAACATTTACAGGCTGATACTGAAGAGCCCAGTCGTTTTCTTCTCTGTTTCAAGTCAAGATAAACAAGTTAAGTTTAATAGCACTCTGGAGATGGCTTTCCATTTCTTTTTGTTGGCTGCTGTCATCTCATCCTCTATGTAGCTCCTGCGGTAGAAAAATATCCCCATAACATTTTGCAGCCACCACTGTGCTTCATAGTGGGAATGGAGCATTGATGATCATTTCCCATTTTCCTCCAGATTGGAGATTATGCATTTTGGGCACATTGATTTTTTTTTCCGGCAGAAAATTTTAAATCTCTAAGGAGTACTTTTTGCAAAACAATTGCAGATTTGTAGGTCGATCTATTCCCTCTACCTAATAGGACTAAATTTTGGAGTGCATTAGTGTCCACAGGGTAAAACCAGAGTTGAGTCTTAGTGACCATCTCATTCTCTTTTAAAGGTACATCTTTAAAAAATGTAAAATATGTTGATGATTGAACATTTCATTACCTTCATTTCTAAAAGCAAAACTTATCTGTTATAAATATGTTTTCGTTACACATAGAAGTTGTCATTATCTTGGCACTGATGTCTGGTCTGATTACTAATTTTATTCCCCTGCTTCTCTCTGCCGAGTTTCTCATTACTGTTCATCTGATCCACCTACTTCAGCCTCTATTTAACCAGCCTTCAAACCAGTCATCAGTTCCAGATTATTAAAGCTTTTGGTGGGAGTTTTTACTAGCGTACCTTTGTTACTGATTGCCTGATCCTGACCTGTTCTGCCTTTGGACCTCTGAGCCAGCCTGTCCCCGTTCTGATCTGTTTGCATGACCTGTCTTCTGACTTCTGCCGGATTTCTGGAACTGTTCCTCAAATCCGTTCTAGATTCCCTTTGGCACCTCTTCGGACCTCTGATATCCTGGCTCTGACTACCAAGCACGTTATCAACAACGGTTTTGGCTTCGCCCTCTGGATGTACCGTCCTTTGTCTGTTCGGTTTGATCTCCTGCCTTCCTCCGACCACCGACTAACGGCTACAACCTACCTCATCCTCTGGGCTCTGACTGAACTATAAGACCTGTGGTCTCCTTCTACAGAGGTTACTGCCTTAGATGGTGATGCTTTTAACTTTAGCTCCATCTTGAATAAACGTTTTGTTAAATCTAACTGTCTTTCCACCTCAAAAACTGTGTCCTTTTGTTCTGAACCTGACAGAAGGAAATATTTGAATAATCATTTTCTTGTCATTTCATTATCCTGGATTACAGAAAATGAATGCCACAAAGTTAATAAATTACCATGTAATATTGATGAAAAAAATGTTTTACAAAAAGAAATATTAGACTTATGAAAGGCATGCTCAGTCCCTCACATATCCTCAATTTCAATTAGAAAAAGACTAGAGTAATAACATTTGGACCAAGTCGTAATTACAGTGATTTGCATTTAGATCTTTATAGCCTGGAGCTTTTGTTAAGTTGCACCTGAAGGATTTGGGGGTTATATTTGACTCCAACGGTATCATTAAAATCTACATTTGTTCAGCTGTAAAAAAGATCCTTTTTAAACTTAGGCTGCTACTTAAAACTTTAAATGGTTGAATGCTGCAGCTTCTCTTCTGACATGAACTAAAAGATGTGAACATATTTCCCCAGTTCTTGATTTCCTCCCCTGGCTTCCTGTTCGTTTTAAAATTTATTTAAAAGTTTTAGTGTTGACATTTAAGGCACCGAATGAAGACGTCCCTCGTTATCTGTCTTAAATTCTACAGCCTCGTGCACCCTGTAGATCTGTTATATTTAATGATCACTTTTTTAACTGTACCTTTTTTGTTTTGTTTTTTCCATAAGCCTATTGCAAAATTTTGCTTCAATTGTGACCCAGTGCGTCCTATAAAACTAGAATAACCTAATCTTATTAGTAAGCCATCTTTTTGAGGCAGTGCTTATTGTACAATTACATTGTTGTCCTTATATAAACAGCTTATTCTTTAACTGACCAGCTCAGGTCTTGAGATTTGGGTAATTTTAAATCAATCATGTCCTCAGTTCTTGTTAGTTTGCTGTTCATCTTCAGACTATGGACAGAACCTACTTAGAAACTTCACAGAAATGAAATTCCTTCTGTAATCAAACTCTCCTCGGCAATGCTGGCTGGCTTGGAAACACACCAGAGGTGTCAGTCTGGTGCCTTAAAACTGACATGATCAGTAAGAGGAGGCAAAGTTCACACACAAGTAAAGAGGGAGTGTTTGAATCAGTGCATTTGTTAGAAAAGGAGAAAATGTCCTGAATATAGATTTAAACTCTTCCCAAAGTGGAGATTATTGTGTGTTCATCATACCTGCAGCACACTTCTAGCTCACTTATGATGGGTGTTAAACATGGAAGATAGATGATATTGGCTTTCTCCTCAGTACACATCAAAACTCTCGCTTCCTTCCTGTATTCTTACATGTTAAACCCACTGTCATGCTCATCTCAGTCTTATCTGTCTAACTTTCTCCTGATTTCTCAGTACCCAAATTGGCAAACTATTGGTTCATTATCAGATCCAAAAATGTAGAAAGTGGATTTTTTTTTTTTATCTATAAAAAATATATGAATTTTAAATCTTTTTTCTAATGTAAAATTAACCTGTTTGTACCTGTGTGTCTCAAATAGTTGTCCACAACAAGACTTCTGTTATCAACTTTCTTGTAAAGATTCTTCCAACTAGGGGCCGGATCTATCAAAGGTTTGCGTGTATAAAAACGTGAGCTATTTCACTGAGCACGCTAAAAAAAGTACAAACTGATCTATCTAAAAGGATTTGGTCTTTAAAACGTGCTAAATAGCGCCTCTTATCCATTTAGTACTTTTTCTGCAATGAATATGCAATATGGGGCGTTTACACGCAAAAGTGCGTCTTGTGGGAGGAGAACATGTAAATATATTAATTTAGCACTCGCAAAGTGATTTATCAAACCTGAAAGCAATTTTGCTAACGGTATCTGACTCTATATTTAACACGTTTCAAAAGAAGGTACAAATGGTCTGTATGCGTAATTGCGCACACATGGCAGCGGTTATTGTCGCAAGAAAGAGACATCGAAATGAAGCAGAGACGCAGAGAACGTACTTTTTCACTCCGTGTGAATATTTTTGGAATGAACGAGGAAACCATCATCAAAACATATAGTTTATCCAGCATTTCCAGTTTGGAGCTGTTGGGGGAACTCCGAATGGATTTGGAGCCAGCCACAAGGAGGACCCACGCAATACCAGATATCACAAAACTCCTTGCAACATTGCACTTTTTTGCATCTGGGTCATTCCAGCGTACGGTTGCAGCGAGAGCTGGGATCTCCCAATCTCATTTTTCAGAAGTGCTGTCCGACGTTCTAAATGCCATGTCGCCCTGTGCCTGTGGAGCAACATGCCAATGCTGCGGGGATGCGTACGCGCAGTAATCTCATCCACAGTCACTTCTTGTGAGCCATTTGGTATGTGCATTTTTCTACAGGCCAATACAAAACACCTGTTTTTTTTTGTTTTTTTTACTGCAGTGAGGTAGAAATTCAGCCACATACCACCTTACGGCATAAAGGTTGCCAAAGTTTTATATATATATAATTTTTTTTTTTTGGAGGGGGTGGGGGTGTCACTGTAAGATTTAAATTTCTTAATGCACTAGTTTGTACAAACTACAAACTACTTTGCCGCAAACCACAAAACGCGCAAAACCATCATTTAAATAGGGCGTCTCCAACAGTTTTGCACCTGCCACCAGTTAGGCAATCGCTCTTGTTAAATCACCCGCAAACCATGGTTCAGCCCCTCGCGCAAAATTCCAGTTTGCGAGCGCAAATTACTGCACGCAAAATTAGATCGTGATAAATCCGGCCCTAGGTATCCTGCATCCTGATCAGAATCCCCACCCATTATATATGCACTTTTAGAAACAGTCTAATCACTGGATCAGATACTGACATATAGCTAGAGTGTGTTTTCCCTTATTCTCGCTGATCTAATGGTCATTCCCTTTGGCTGATCATTGACCCTCAGTGAATCTTATCATGCATCAGCAGGATATTGTATTTTTATGTAGCATTTGTGGAAGATCTGACTCTTCTACTGCTGTTACTAAATCTGTTCGGATTTGAAAAGCTTTAATCCTTTTTGGTGATTATCCAAAACAGAACAAGATTCCTAAACATAGAATCTCTATAAATCTTTTAGGGACATTTAGAAAACTTTCCAAATGGACTGATTCAAGTTCAGTTTTTACAAGCTTGTGCCAGACAGCCGTTTTTTCTGTTCTCTGGCAGATAGTAACATAACTCTTAAAGGACATTCCTTTTAGCCCTTATAAGACATTTGTTTACTTTAACGCTGTCACAATAAATGCCATATTCGTCTACATTGCATTTACTGGACTTCCAGGCAGATGCATCATGTGAAACCTTGCTCTGTTGCTTCTTACTCCCACACAGATTTATATATTTTTTTCCATCAGCGAGAGAAAAAAAAAACACATTTATGTGTGATAATGTTTTTTCTGTAATCTCTCTCTTTCTTTAATGTGTCTTTTATTGCACCAGTACAGAACAAAACCCCCAGGCGCTGCTGACACACAAACATTATTCTCTTTCTTTCTACACACACACACACACACACACACACACACACACACACACACACACACACACACACACACACACACACACACACACACACACACACACAAAATGAACATAGGCATTTTGAAAACATTGCATGGTACAGTATGTCTGACTCAATCTTATGAGATCAAACAATGTGTATATGTATACTTCTAATCATACACCTCCTATCAACAACAAGCATGAACAAGGATAACAAGGATAATGTCATGATTTAGCTGTTAGAGTACAACTAACCCTGAATCGTTTGTCACTTTGCTGACAGTCACTCACATGAAACAATAACTGGTTGAGTGTTTTAAACTGGTTTTATGAGCAGGAAGCTATATCTTCCCGTTAGCCCTCGGCTACAGAGCAGGCATGCAGACAAAGCAGCATCACAGACGTAAAGTGGAAGAGACAGAGAAACCAGACGTTGCAAATAAGAGAAGAGAAAATGGCTCAGAGTGAGTAAGCGAGTGTGTGTATACCCTGTTGCCAATGCTATTAAAGTTGTATTGCACAGGGCTTTTAGAGCATCGACCATCAGCCAAGTAACTTTAGCTAATAATTTTTTTAAAACCTCAGTGCTTTGTGCACATGGGGGCTTCCCAGTGTGTGTTGTGTGTTATGCATGATGATGGTTGGAGATTTTTTAGCCTGTATTTGTATAATAAAATATCTCTTAAAATCTATCTGTTAGATAAAGAAATGGACAAAAAGAGGGATAAAAATGGTGGAAAACAGAGATTAGGAGTAAGGAGAAGACAAGGAGAGAGAGAGAGAGAGAAGGAAGCAGTGCAAGCAGAGGCATAAAAGAAAAGGACAGATTGAAGTCATTTAGGCTTTTCTTTGGCCTCAGTAATCCAAGTTTTGTCTAAATTTAGTGTAAGTAGATTGTCGGACATCCAGTCCTTGACATTAGCCGGAAAGTCAAGCACCAACAACTTAAGAGCGTATATCTGAAGAAATTTCTATGGTAGCTGCATGTCTGTATTTTTTTTTTTGTTTTCTTTTCTTTTTGTGTTTTTAACATTTCAATTTTTCCAGTCGTTTTTTACAATATTTGTTATCAGTAGGATACTATTATTTTCCCACAGTGGATCAATTTGGATAGATTTATAAGACTACTGCTGTTTTATCTGGGAGGATGATGGCAGATTACTCTCCTTATAGTTGTATGAACAGTTGAGCTCCAAAATCCAAAGTGACAGATTAGAAATGAATTCTGCAAATTTACATTCATGGTGTTTTTATTTATGTGCAGGAAAATATTTCAAAGTAAAAGCCTAGATAAAGGCGTAATATAATGCCCCCTTGTCTTTTTATTTTATTTTTTATTTTTTGTGTCGTTCTTTGTTGCCTTATAACCATATGTGTGCCTTAAGCCTGTAAGACTTGACCTCATGTATGTACATACCACATGATTTTTGTACAATTGTTCAAAATATTTAATAAAAAAAAATAAAAAAGATATATGTGTAATATAACGCAAGCCTGAAGAATAAAATAATGAAGCGTAGAGATGACTTTTGAATAAAAATAGGATCTTTTTATGTTATGACATGATAGTTTATTATAGAGACGTGAGCTTTATTACATTATTGTGTGTTTTATTGATGGGGGGGTGATGGCTGGGTAAGGTTGAGATGAAAACCTGTTGCTGTTAAATGTGACAAAAAAAATTATAAAATCTAAAAATCTAAAATAGCATGAGTATGGGGAAAACTCAGCAGAAGGATTATGTGTACTGACGTACCCACTGCATGTTTTAAGTGCTGCAGCGGTGCCTGTTTCTGAGTGATGTCAAGTTCAGAAACAAAAATAATTAATCGGACGAGCTGCCACATCACCATCATCATCAATAAAACAGGGCCCCTGGTGATCTCTGGCCCACAGAATAGTATGATACCATATTTGATTTTGGTTTTTGGTACAAAGAACAAAGTAGAGCTGAGCCAGAAGACCTGAGAGGTCTGGGTGGTTAATACTCTGACAACATTCTGCAATGGATTTTTGTGGTACTGTAAGCTATTCAGTTATTAAAATACTAAGAGAATTATTTTAAAGTGTATTCTCTGAGAGACAGGGATCCAGAGTAACAGATTTAGAGCTGGGGTGATGCTCTATACTTTCTTAGTTTAGGTGAGGACACAGGCAGAAGTATTCTGGACCAAATGCAGCTGTCTGATCATGTTAAGGCAGACCGGTCAAGAAACCGCAGTGATCAGTTCTATTAAAGTTGAATAATTACATTAGTTTTCAAGAGCCTGGTAAGACGTTAGCCCTTTAATTCTGGAGATGTTCATTAGATGATGGAGCCTGACTTTGTAACCATCTTTATGTACTTTTAAAGTTTCAGTTGGGTCCATTACCGCACCCAGATTTCAAGCCAGATTGGTGGATCGGTTTATAGCTTTATTAGCTAAAGATGGGTGCTAACTTTGGAACGCTCTCATTTTGGTCCAAAAATTACTTTTTCAGTTTTGCTTTGATTCAGTTAAAGAAAACTGTGGCATATCCATATGTTGATTGCTTCAATGCATTTACCCAGTGCTTGAATTAGTACATACTCACCTAGGGACATCGTAATGTAAAGCTGTGTGTCATCTGCACAGTTATGGTAACTTATGTTGTTGTTTATTAAGATATGAGGTAGGGAGCCTGTAGATATTGACAAGGAGGGTCCCTAAGAAGGTGCTTTGTGGTCTCTGATGTAATTACCTGATGACTCAAAAATGGCCCTTCTCTTCAAGTAGCATTCAAACCAGTCTAGTATTTCTGTGCTTTACCAAAAAGTGCCCAGTTTTCCAGGCACTATAATAATTGGATTGATTAAAATAGTTAAATGGTGCAATAACTTCTACTGATGTTAGCACTGTGGTTCCTCCAGGGTCTATATTTATACAGATGTGACTGAACTCCTTGACAATTGCAGTCTCTGTACTGTGGTAAGCAAGGAAGCCTGACTGAAAGAAGCAACTAGCACTGTTAAGGCCAGAACACACCATATCTGATTTTGCATCTGATCCGACAGAAAACTGGATCGGAGGTTGTGAGGTTGTGGCATTTAATACTGATTGAAAGTCAATGGGGATGACCACACCAGACACAATTTTCTGCAAGGGGGTTTGCATAGTTCCGAGTCCGATAGACCCCAGGTCTGTATTAGTCGGACTATGCAGCAATTAAGCAGCAATTTCATAGGTCTGACCGGAAGAGAGATGCGGTTACAAAGCAAAACACATCCACTTTGGGGTAAATTACAAAATTAAATGTATTAATCGCACAGGGAAACAATCTGTTTTGGAGCAGTACATCGTGTATATAGCAAGTGGGACAGACTCATGCCCATGATAGGAGTTCAGGAGGGGGAAAAAAACGGATATAGTAAAATAGTGATCCTCTTTGAGCCTAACAAATAAACAAAATAACAAGGAGCAGAGAGAGCAGATAAAAGCATTGTGTCTCTCTCGCTGAGAGAAAAAAGAAAGAAAAACTCCAACAAACTTCACATATCTCACTCTGAGAATCACCTCTCACTTCCTCGGTCAGCATATAAACTATCCTATGGCGTTTATTATTGTGTTTTTCTTTTCTTTAGATGTAATCTCATTATGTTTTTAATATAGTCATTTGTAGATTCTCTATCTGTTCCTGTTTTAAGACGCTGCACAGACTTTGCTTGCGTGGTGTTTTTTTTTATTATTATTATTATTTTTTTAATAAATTTTCATAATCTGTCCAAGTCCAATGTGGGAAATTGTTTTAATTTGTATATAACACAGAGACAGAAGTGAAAAGAAGCTGCACAGATGCGCTCATCCTGCCTAGTCAGAGCCTCTCAATACGCAGTTGGTGCGACATGGAAAAAATCGAATCAGAGATTAAAATATCATATGCAACCAGTGTGTTCAGGAAGGTGTTTAATTCTTCAAACACAGCTTTTTCAATAATCTTACTGATGAAGCAAGGTTTTTAGATAGGCCTATTCTTTTGCATTAGCAGCTTATCCAAGTTGTTCTTTTTCAATATCAATTGATCATTTCTGATTTTAGTGCTTGAGGGAAAACACCTGAATAAAATGGAAGGTTTTTATTGTTTAAGTAAAATCAGGTGTTGTGACAGGCAGAACTTTCTGAAGGGACGTCATGGGTGAAACATCCAGGAAGAATAGCTTAGTTAGCATATGATATCTTCTAAGTTTTTGGAGTTTATCTGGTAAAATTGGGAAATTTTGTCAAGGTACAGGTAAGCTCTAGTTAAAGAAAACTTTGGTACTGAATTTGATGATGCCCATATCAGTGGAAGATCAATTCTAAAGGTTGGTGTTACATATTTGATTCTATATCTTCTGGTCTTTTACAGTTAAATTAGGTAATAAGTTAGGCTAAAATCAGATGGCTCAGATAAAAACAAAACAAAAATACAACTCAATTATGACTTTTGGATTAAAAAGATAAATAACAGCCATGATCATGGCAATGATGACTGGCACAATGGTTCATTACATTCACCTGTCTTGCTCTGCCAGTTTTTTACCACCATTCATCTGAGTCACCTGCTCTAGTTTCTATTTATAGAATCCTGTGAACCTCTTCGACACAGGCTTTTGCTTCATCTTCCTGATAGTCCTACCTCCTCTTCTGTCTGTTTGGATCTGCATGTCATCCAGTTCTGCAGTCTTCAAGGCTTCAGTAGTGGCAGCCATTTGGCTGGATTCCACTCCTTCCTCTGGGCAACGACTGAACTCTAAGACCAGGTTAGTGACTTATGCATCCTTCATCATCCTGTGTCAGATATACGTGGTCAATAACCTGAGTTTTCCCTCTGCAGAGATTCAGAACGCCCTAGCTGCTAAATTGCAGATCCAACGTCTCTTAATAAACACTTTTGAGAAGTATGCCTGTCTTTTTGCTTTCAAATTCTGGGTCCTCTGTTCTGGGCCCTAACAATAACTAGTAAAACAGCTCCCTTTCCAGCTTAGTTTGGAAGAAATCTGCTAAATGAATTATATAAAAACTGCATAATCTACCCAGTATCATGTCCTTTTTCTGTTATTTCATCGGCATAGTATGGCAGTAATGTACATAGCACTACTCTCAGTAGATTCACATACTGCACAAATCAGGGCCTGATTTGTTCTTCACTATCCCAGTGAGGAAATCAGCAGCATGCATGACCCCTCAGCAGCTATACACATTAATGTAAAAGACAAATGGTCAGTTGCTGCAAATATTTAATGGAAGTTGTTGCTGCCATGGGCGGTCCAACCAGTTATTAGATTAAGATAGCAATTACTTTTAGCACCGTAAGCCTTTTTTCACAGCTTAAGATGATGAAAAAGAATCTGTTTTGGAAAAATCCATCTTCAGTCCACATTTCCTGGCTGTGCATAAATTTCCTACAGTCAAGGTACTGTATAAGAATATATTCTTGTCTATACATTAGCTACCAGAGTAAAACTCTATGCATGCAGTAAATCTCAAAAGTTTTCCTTCTTTATCACCATTTATAGATCTTTGCAGAGGGTCATCTGTTAAGGCAATAAAATCATGTTATTAGTTTTGTTAGACCTTAAAAATAATTTAAGAAACTAACTGCAAACACAACACTAATCAATCAAATTGCTAGTTATATGTAGGCAGTACAAAGCTAGAAAAATATGTGTATTGCTTTATAAATCCCTCAATGATCAAGTTAAAACCCCCAGTAATGGAAGATCACACATGATAAATATCATGTGAACATGCAGCATGTGTATCAGCATTGTTTGCTGCAATTATTGCATGAACATGACCTACATACATATAGACAGTTACACTGTGCCAGTTGTTCACCGGGGAGATCATTGTCCACCGGTTAGGCTGTGAAAATCAACTGTCTGCAAGCACTCCTGTCAATTGAGTCCTCTCTGAAATGCACATCTAAAGGTAAAAATGAAAAGGATATAGCAAGTGTAAAGGTATTTTTTCAAAAATCTAATTTAAATATACTTTGAGCCCATCTCCTGTTCTGTTCATTTTGGTCAATCTATAATGTCGTTTTGTCCTAAACTGCAAAGGCCAATATCATTGCTGTCATTAGTATTGTTAAGGAGGTCAATTCATGCATCAATCAGCTTCTTAACAACATCTGAATGCTTCTGCTTCTTTAGCTCCAGTTTAAATGAGCACAAATGTTCATATGTTATCCAAAGTGCTTTTTTGTCTAATCAGGCTTGGATTCATTTTTTTTCATACTGCATTTTGTATTTGTCCATTATTTTCATACATCCCTTGGGAGGTGCTTACCGACTAAGTCCGTGGCTTTCTTGTTTTCCCCCTGTGCACATGCATAGTATTGTAACTCCACTCATTGTTAATATACACAAAGGCCTTTATTCACTAACAAACGGAGAAAAAAATAAAGCATAAAACACACACACACACACACACACACACACACACACACACACACACACACACACACACACACACACACAGACAATAATATTGAGGCAACACATCTTTTAGAAAAACAATGTATTTAACCTGAGTAAGCTACTGGCGTATACATTAAAAATGGTCATATAAAATGACTATGCCCCTTATAGCAGCTAAGGTTAACTACTGGTGTAAAAGGTGTGAGGTGTGAATTCACTGGTGTGAACTGTCAGACCTAAAACCCAATCTAAGATCCCTGAGTAAAAATCATGCTTTTATCTGCTTTAAAGGAAAATTTTCTACAAATCTGATACAAGTATCCCTCTATATTCTTGCTTCTGTAGCCATTGCTGTTTATGATAGATAAGGTCCAGTTGCTTCACTTATCTATTGGTGACACCAGAGTGAACAGATAAGTCTATATGGGGAAAAGTGCAATACAACCTTGAAACTTCAGATATCACATCTGCTTCAAACTCAGCAGACTCTCTCCTATTTCATAAGTAGGGCTTTAAAGCACCCCTATTATAAATCTAGTTACCTCATTTTAGCGTAAACAACTGCATCAGCATCTTAAGGTACAACATTTTGTGTTCAACTTAAGTTGCTCCATAGAGAGCAGGGAAGTGTGTCTCTTTCATTAAAGGAGGATGAAACACTGAGCTCCAAATGGTGTTGTACTATTCTTTATATTTTTAAGTTTATTACAAAATATAAGCAAGATCCTGTGCAGAGGGTCTTGCTGAAATCTTAGTATATCACATACTCATCATACAAAGTGATCTCAAGCACTGCTAGAAGCAGCATTAGGCCTTGAAAAGCAGCACAGGTTGCATGCAAACAGCCTTTTACCTCAAGATACAAACAAGTATTTTTAGCATATGGGACCCTTGCAAATATACAAAACTATAGATATGCACAACTTCTACAAGAAGCTAAGCTAAGCTAAGAGGGGTGGTGTAAGCATTTGAAATTGAGCAGGACGATCTTAAGATATCACTTAAAGGTCACAGACAATTAGATCCAGACATATCATTATTAAAAGAAAGGATCACTTTGAGGTTAACTTGTTTACCTTTTACCATGCCCTTTTTATGTATTTTAGAGATATAAATTTCTAAAATGAAGGGGAAATTCTACATTGTCTCTTTACAAATGAAAAGAGTGTGGCATGAATCGGTTTTCAGTTCGATACCGCTAAATAAAATTATCACACCAAACTAGGCTGGGTCAATATTTGTGGATGATAGTCCTAGTCTGAATGCTAACCTTTTGTGAAGACCTTGTAGGTTTGCTCAACCTTTGGGTCCAGACCCCAATTAGGGTGTGGAGATGATTTCTGGGGTCATTCATTAAATTATATTCATTAAATCTCTATCCCTTTGCTATGAAACATCTTAAATTCTGTTGCATTATTAACATCTGGTTAATTACCAGACGTTCCTGTTCTTCCATTCATTTTTAACTGGTCTGTTTACCTCTCCCTGTCCTGTTCTTCTCTGCTAATTACTGTAAGCAGATGCACTTTGCCACTCAATGACCTTTATTCCTCCCAGCTGTTGCGTAGCCTATCTATACCTCTCCCTGCCAGTATGTCACTTCTTCCTTTCCTGTATGAGGATCATTCAAAGGGCCTTTCCCAATCATTGGCTGCTCCCTCCCCCTCACTACACTTGATGGGAAGCAGCCTAACAGCTGAACTAAGTCCCCTTGAGGGTATAACTACACCCTCTGCCTCTGAGATGGCATTTTCTCGCACTGTCTGGAACAGGAAGTTGTCATCACTATGATGGAAGTCCAAGCTTGGTAGTAGCTGTTGCAATGACACAACAAATGATTAATATAATCCAGAAGATGCAAACGGTCAACACTACTGATGGTGAGATGAAGCCTCTGTTGCTTCAATGAACCACACACTTCATGAAGATGCATGGGATAATGTCACCACCTTCTAGCGGAGTGCATAACTACAGTTAGTAATATAATCTGTTGCATTTTGCAGTCGTTTTTCCAGTGTTTTTTTTTTTTTCAATTTAAGGTCCTTCAAAAAATTTTATGATTGGTTTGTATAATACAATATTTTGTTAGTTTTTTATGTGTACATTTTCTAAGAAAAGAACCACCTTTTAAGGTACACTGTCTACTGTCATTTTAGTGACATAAGCTCAAGCAGACAGGAATGTGATTGTGCAACTTGGGCAATGGTGAGCAAAATGAAAGATGTCAGTAATTTTTATTCAAAAATAATAGTTTTTCCACAGTTTTTGGTTTTAATCTGGTTGGAAGTTAATCAATTGTTTAACCAATATTTCAGTTAAAC
Organism: Cyprinodon tularosa; assembly: GCF_016077235.1. Taxonomy (NCBI): domain Eukaryota; kingdom Metazoa; phylum Chordata; class Actinopteri; order Cyprinodontiformes; family Cyprinodontidae; genus Cyprinodon; species Cyprinodon tularosa. The sequence goes on from NW_024038331.1 coordinate 1,880,527, forward strand.
AACCAATCTAATTTGGTAGTGTTTTTATTAGTGGTGCTCAAAGATACATTTTTATTTAATCTACTGTAGATTAATCTCACTGTAATCTTGGAATTTATCTAGATTAATCTGGATTAAAATGAATCATTTGAATTCTTCAAAACTGCTACATGAATCAGAATCAAAATTGCTTAATTAATCCCTTCCGTGAAATGTTTTACTTGCAGTGCAACCGTTTACAGAAGAGAGGAAAATAAGATTGTAAGTACAAATAAGGTAAGAATAAGAATAAAATAAGATAAGGGTAAATTGTAAGTAAAAGAATGTCTTTGAACAGGTTTCTTAAGCCAAGTGGCACATTAGACTAGGGACTCATATCCTATACTAAAATGCAAAGATCTTGGTTTCAGCGTGAGTTACGTACCTTCAGACAAACATCCTACAATATCAAGGTGAAAGTAATCATTCGTATAGACCCAGCTCCCAACTCAACTTTGAGAATAGATTTACGGAGATATTTTGTTTATCGCCAAAAAGAGTCTGGCGTTAATGCAGCACGTTAACGCCGATAACGGCCCACCCCTGGTTTTAACCCAATCTATATAATAAACAAAATTGTAATTTTTACCAAAATACTGGTTAAGTAGTATGGCAACTTTCAAAATCCAAGACCAGGTCTTGAACCAACAACCCTTAGATCCATAGGCAAAATTTTACAGCAGACATCACTTTCAAAACTGACTTTACTTTGGAAAGTTATGTTACTACATATTAATAATACAACTGAAACCGGTGGCTTGGCTAGTGGTTGATCATTGTATTGTTAAAACTAACCAAAATAGTTTTAGCCAAATAGATTGGTTGGAGTATATCAGTATCTATCCAACTGACTGCAACTCTCCTAAAAACTCCCACATCTTGAATACTGAGGCTGTTTAAATTCCTGGCAAATTTAATGGGCGATCTGACCAACTTTCCGAAACAGTCACATGGTATGGCTGTAGCCAGGTGTCGCACGCCATCAAATGAAGCAAGCCTCGATTCATGCTTCACAGAAATGCCCTCTCCACTACTCGACACAGGCCTTGAAGCCTGGGCTTGTCTCATAACATCACCAGTAATGTGAGCTCTTCAGCTTAACCTTGGTACACTGTAATAATGGACCAAAGAAAATCATTAATTATGCCCACATTTTTTTAAGCTTTCCATTATGACTTTATTTCTAACGAGGTGTCAACTTGTTAAAGTTATTGCATGTTTAGAAAAAAAATATTTACATAGTCTATGTAAAATTATATTTATTGGTTGTTTCGGATATGTGGAACTTGCACTTGTATGTCCCGTACTCCATGCCAATCACAATTTTGTGCTGCACATGTTGCTTGAGTATTCAACAGGTCCTCACTCCCTGTGGAGGCCCTTAATAGCCACTCACAGTCAACTGTGATTGGTTTTAGATGGGACTCAATATGGCTGACCCTCTGTGCACACATTCAAACAGAATGAGTAGTGGGTAGGGAGATGGAGTAGTCACTGATTGGGAAAGGCCCCAAGTGTCAGTGTTCATTCCCTGCCCCTGTGAGATTCGGTCTTTGGCCTGTCCTGACTGGGTTCTCATTGGTTTCTTACTCTCGTTGCGTTCTGGATTGTTTCAGCTTGTTGGCCATCATCCACTCTGCTAAAAACCTTCTTCCTGCCTGTCAGCCACATTCTGCCGGCTATAAGCCAGCATTAGCTCATCACCTGCTGATTTTGCCACAGTCTGCTCCCTCAAGCCTCCCATTAGTCTTTCTGCTTGCATTTTTTGCTATTTTAATTGTCCAGTTACAGTACAGACCCCAAAACTCCTTTTATAATCACTCACAAAAGATGAAAGTTTATCTTCACAAAAAACTCTCCCAATTTGGCTGGATTTATGCAGCTTTGCAAAGACAAAAGGGACATAAAATGGACTTAGAGCGGCTAGAAGCAAATGCAAAACTATAATGACTGGGACTAAACCTTGTAACTAAGTAACCCAAATGCAGAAAGTGCATGCCATATTTTTTTTATATACAGGTGGGAAGACAATGAATGTTTACTGCTGTGTTTCAATTTGGAGTTCTTCTTAGGAGAGCGAACAGCTAAATCAAGTTAGAGTATCTTACACTATATAAAAACGTATCCTTTTTTCAAAAGGTATCTGGCAGAGGTGAGGATTAGTCGATGATGCAGGCGGTGGCATGGTAAGACCAACTTGGCAGTAGGGGACAGAAGTAGGTGTCAGAAGTAGGTAATGGTTCTGTTCATTTGAACAGGGATCCAAACAAAGAGACCGCCACAAGCTTATTGGATACCAGCTTAAACCTGCCAAAGACTAGAAAATAGAAAGTTCTCGGCAGGTTAAAGGAGCACACCACTTGCCAACACAATCATATCAATAGCACACTTTTCTTATTATTTTTTTCTGTTCACCTCATAATGATGTACAACTTGGTGATAGGCCATTAAATAACCTCCCAAATAAAATTTGGCTATCATTTCAAAAAATGCAAAAATTCTTTTTGGAAGGCACTGTAAATAATTCCTTGAATATGCTAATATTATGACTCATTTAGCATGTTTAGATGTGCTAAATCACCAGACTTTCTCATCTGTATTGTAAGATACAAGTTCCCCCTTTTACACTGTGTGTAATTCTTGGCATTGGTTAGCGTACAATGCTTGGAAAACATATTTGGCTGTGCATTATGTCAACTGGGGCTCTGGGGCTCTTTGTTCTCTTTGAGGAGAAGGAATGTGTCTACTAGGCATGTGATTTCTAAAGATGAAATATATTCATATGCTCTCTGTGCAGTTTTAGATTGTGCACCTTCAGAATTAGCTTACATGTAGCTTTTATGTTCATTCTATAACATTTCCAAATGTTTGTCATTGAAAGATAATATAAGTCTATCTGTTAAAATATTGGTGGTGTGTAAAATCTCCCAAGCCCAGGCTATTTCTGACTCTCTTTTCACCACTTGTATCTCATTTTTAGCCCTCAACCCATTACTTCTAAAGGATGCATCAGAATAATTTCCGTACAGTCCAAGATTTCTACCATTTGATAACTGGGATTTTTCAGGGAAGGAAGAACTGTGCTTCCAAATACACTAGAATATGTAAATAAATAATATATTGATCAAAATTTTTATGGTACTATTTATTATATAGGCAATTGTGTAATCTAAAAGTTTTGACCAGACTACATTCTATATCACTGCTAATTAATTGCCTTAAAAAATTAACAAAATAAATGTGATATTTTGTTCCTGCATTTGCATCACTCTTTAAAACATGAAATGTATAGAACACATTGATATTTAAGACTGGCATCACATGTCTTCGAATAAACTCTCACAGGCACATCTATACATATTTTTATTTTTCTATAATTAAAACAACATGTTTTTTCTTGTAGTTTTGAGACTTCTGACTTGTAGATAACATAACATTTTTTTTTATTGTCAACAAACATCAGGCTTTTTAAGTGTGCTCATTGATATGCCCTTAATCGCATGTTGGGGTTCTTTTGCATTACTGCATCAGTGGATCGAGGTATTGAGGTTATCGTGCCTGTGATCATGTGCATTGCATCTGATGTCTCTCATTCCCTTTGCCAATATTCCATAAATTCCCTACAGGACTCTGGTTAGGAAAGTTTGCTGGACCAATCAAGGACAATAAAATTATAGCCATTGATCCAGCTGTTTAATCCTTTGGCAATGCGGATTTCAAGTCCTGCTGGGAGATTAGATTACTGTAGAAACTCCATACAGTTGGTCATCAGTCAAATGCAAAGTCCTCTAAAACGTACAGGGATATTGCTGTGCTGACTTTAGACTTGAGAGGACTAACAGCCGATGACCCGCCACCCAAATCATTACTGACTCCCTTCCTCCAGACTCTGGGACCTTGTTCTCTAAATAAAATGCTAATATAACTTTGATATTTAAAATAATGGACCATTTAAAAATAATCCAGTTTTTTCTTCTTTAGCCCAGGTAAGACACTTTTAGCTGATGTTTAGAATTTGCCTGGGCACAGTGGATCTTGATAATCCGACTCCAGCCTCTGTCCGCTCCTTCTGAAGCTGCCAAAAATTCCTGAATGGATCATGCTTGAACCATTTTTCGACACTGTCCATTTCTCTCTGTAATCCAGGACAAATATCAATTGTTTATACTCTATTATCTTTCCAGGGGTTTTAGCAGCTGGTGTCAATCATTGTTGATGTTACCAGGTTCACCCTGGACTCATCACAAGTCCAACAGAGGGCAACTAAGAGACACACACAGCAAATTTTGAAGAGAACAGTTTTTGCTAACAGTCATGTTTTTGGACCGTGGGAATAAGCCAGAGTATCTAGAAGGAATTTTATGGGGAAAACTTGCTAAGTACATGCAGAAAGACTCCATGTCAGGTAGAATTAACATTAAAATCCCATTAAATGCTTTTAGATTTTTTTTCTGCAATCTTTTGAAAAAGTAATAATCTTTCTCAAATGTCAGTATACAGACTAATGGACAAATAGGTCGAAAATGCAAATACACAACTCATTTTGAGGAAGCACTTGCATTATGAGCATGCAAGAAAATCCCCTCACCTACTGCACGTTTGTGCCCGGGTTACAAGGGAGAGGAGGGGGTTTAGTCCCCCATGCTCCTGGTATGGGCTGATTGTCTGTATTGGAGCTTCAGAAACTGACGTGCCTGGAGGGGGACTGCTGTCAAATGGGGTGTCCAAGTGGACACCTGTCAGTGCCTCCTCCCTAATTATTTCTTGAATGGTTGGGTCTTGTTGGGTCTTCACTGCCAGCACCCACCTGTCCTCCTCCAATTGTCAGTATGATGGGGATTCTAGTTCTTTTTTTCACTTGCAGCTCTGCATTAACCCTGTTAGACTCCCAAATGACTGTCCATTTAGTGGTATTTCTGGGATTTATAACCAGCAGTTTTACCCTTTTGGAGAATGTATGAGTATGTCACTGATATTTACTGTTGTTATAATAAACATTGACAAAGATACTGTTTTTTTTTTGGAAATTAGCCATGTCTATTCTCAGATTTTATTTAATTCTAAATCTTCGGCCACTTTTTTTTCCCATTTATGTTCCTTCTTTCTTTGTTTACAAAGTGATCTTGTAAATCTTTTGCTATTTAATTTCGAGGCTTGTTAAAAGTAATGACACAACCAAACTTTGATACAACCCAATATATCCTTGGGTCCAAGGTTTTGAAAATCCTTTAATGAATGATTTTTCAAATAACTTTCATTCTGCATAAAGGATCTAAAAAGCAGTGTTCATGCCCAGGTAAAAATGCACTGCCTGCAAAGTTATGAATTCAGAAGTATGGAGATGTCTGGATGCATTATTTAAACTGTCACCTATAAAATCTCTTATTTAGGCTGGTCAGAGGAGTTAGGAGACCTGCAGGCAAAGGCAAGTTCTCCACTTTACAAATCAGTTATGACTTGAGATTCGTCATTCATGACTGAGCAGCCTGGTTTACCAAAACAATGGTAGTCAGCTCCCATCTGGGAGCTGTTTCAGAACACTTTAAAAAGCACAAAATCCTTGCATAAAAAAACAGAGGGTTCTGCTACAGGACAGATGTAATTGCATAAGGTGGACAATGTCAGGGTTTGGTTGAGGTTTGGAGGACCCAAATGCAGAGGCAGACAGGCTGAGGAGATTTCTGGGTAGTTTAATGGGGCAAAAACAGCAACTAAGGCAGGAATGCAAAAATCCAACTAATAATCAAGCAAACCAGAACAGTGGAGACATCTGGGGAAAACCAAACACGAGGAGCCAGGGAGAGACGAGGAACGTGGACAACAGCATGGGAGGACAGCAAAGACAAGGAACCAACCAAGAGTGAGAGCAGAGGGAGAGCATATATAGGAGAGAGAGACAAAGGGAGGGCTAACGAGCAGACAAGGAACAGGTGTGAGAGGAGACAACGAGGGAGCCAAGGGGAAAGGAACATACACACACAAGAGGGCAAAAGGGGACAACAGAAAAACATGAGAACTAATATAAATCTAGAAATACAACCAAACTGGAATTAAACCAATAAATCTAGAAAACAAGGAGCAAAGTAAAGAACAGCAGAACCAAGACCATGACAGTGCCCCCCACTTAAGGGCGGATCCCAGACGCCCTAAAATGTCCAGAAACAAAAAAAAAATAAAAAAATAACCCACCCTGGGTGGGCGGAGGGGGAACCAGGAAGGAGGGCACGAAATACAAAACCGAACGCAGAGTCCAAACAAAAACCAAAACAACCCACCCAAGGTAGGCGAGGGCAAACAAAGTCTCTGGAGGGCGGCCGTGGGACCGGAGGCGAGGTGACAGGGCCTCTGGAGGCCGGCCGTGGGGCCGGAGGCGAGGTGACAGGGCCTCTGGAGGCCGGCCGTGGGGCCGGAGGCGATGTGACAGGGCCTCTGGAGGCCGGCCGTGGGGCCGGAGGCGATGTGACAGGGCCTCTGGAGGCCGGCCGTGGGGCCGGAGGCGATGTGACAGGGCCTCTGGAGGCCGGCCGTGGGGCCGGAGGCGATGTGACAGGGCCTCTGGAGGCCGGCCGTGGGGCCGGAGGCGATGTGACAGGGCCTCTGGAGGCCGGCCGTGGGGCCGGAGGCGATGTGACAGGGCCTCTGGAGGCCGGCCGTGGGGCCGGAGGCGAGGACGAAGGTGGGCCTCTGGAGGACGGCCGTGGGGCCGGAGGCGAGGACGAAGGTGGGCCTCTGGAGGACGGCCGTGGGGCCGGAGGCGAGGACGAAGGTGGGCCTCTGGAGGACGGCCGTGGGGCCGGAGGCGAGGACGAAGGTGGGCCTCTGGAGGACGGCCGTGGGGCCGGAGGCGAGGACGAAGGTGGGCCTCTGGAGGACGGCCGTGGGGCCGGAGGCGAGGACGACGCAGTCTCTGAAGGAGGAGGGCCCCAGGAGGAGGCCGGCGGCGTCTCTGACGAAGGAGGAGGGTCTCTGGAGGTCGCCGACGCCGTCTCTGACGAAGGAGGAGGGTCTCTGGAGGTCGCCGGCGGCGACGCCGTCTCTGACGAAGGAGGGTCTCTGGTGGTCGCCGGCGGCGACGCCGTCTCTGACGCAGCTGCAGGAACCTTGGGGGACGCCGTCTCAGACGCAGCTGCAGGAACCTTGGGGGACGCCGTCTCAGACGCAGCTGCAGGAACCTTGGGGGACGCCGTCTCAGACGCAGCTGCAGGAACCTTGGGGGACGCCGTCTCAGACGCAGCTGCAGGAACCTTGGGGGACGCCGTCTCAGACGCAGCTGCAGGAACCTTGGGGGACGCCGTCTCAGACGCAGCTGCAGGAACCTTGGGGGACGCCGTCTCAGACGCAGCTGCAGGAACCTTGGGGGACGCCGTCTCAGACGCAGCTGCAGGAACCTTGGGGGACCCCGTCTCAGACGCAGCTGCAGGAACCTTGGGGGACCCCGTCTCAGACGCAGCTGCAGGAACCTTGGGGGACCCCGTCTCAGACGCAGCTGCAGGAACCTTGGGGGACGCCGTCTCAGACGCAGCTGCAGGAACCTTGGGGGACGCCGTCTCAGACGCAGCTGCAGGAACCTTGGGGGACGCCGACTGCGGCTCAGGAACAGCCTCAGAGGGGGCCGCCGACTGCGGCACAGGAACAGCCTCAGAGGGGGCCGCCGACTGCGGCACAGGAACAGCCTCAGAGGGGGCCGCCGACTGCGGCACAGGAACAGCCTCAGAGGGGGCCGCCGACTGCGGCACAGGAACAGCCTCAGAGGGGGCCGCCGACTGCGGCACAGGAACAGCCTCAGAGGGGGCCGCCGACTGCGGCACAGGAACAGCCTCAGAGGGGGCCGCCGACTGCGGCACAGGAACAGCCTCAGAGGGGGCTTGGAGCGCCCGCTGAGGGGCCGTGGAGGCTCGGAGCGCCCGCTGAGGGGCCGTGGAGGCTTGGAGCGCCCGCTGAGGGGCCGTGGAGGCTTGGAGCGCCCGCTGAGGGGCCGTGGAGGCTCGGAGCGCCCGCTGAGGGGCCGTGGAGGCTCGGAGCGCCCGCTGAGCTTTATTTTAGAGAGCCTTTTACTTGTGTGCTCAGGGATATCAGGATGACTCTGAGCGGGCTCAGGGGTCCCAGGCGCTAGGCTAAACGGCCCGCTAATCGCCACAGGAGTCTCTGGCGCTAGGTTAAACGGCCCGCTAATGGCCACAGGAGTCTCTGGCGCTAGGCTAAACGGCCCGCTAATGGGCTCAGGAGTCTCTGGCGCTAGGCTAAACGGCCCGCTAATGGGCTCAGGAGTCTCTGGCGCTAGGCAAAACGGCCCGCTAATGGGCTCAGGCACTGGGGAAGCTGCCCCGCTAATGGACTCAGGCACTGGGGAAGCTGTCCCGCTAATGGGCACTGGGGAAGCTGGACCGCTAATGGGCTCAGGCACTGGGGAAGCTGGACCGCTAATGGGCTCAGGCACTGGGGAAGCTGCCCCGCTAATGGGCACTGGGGAAACTGGAGCTAGGGAAACAGGACCGCTAACGGGGACTGGAGCTAGGGAAACAGCACCGCTAACGGGGACTGGAGCTAGGGAAACAGCACCGCTAACGGGGACTGGAGCTAGGGAAACAGGACTGCTAAGGGGGACTGGAGCTAGGGAAACAGGACCGCTAAGGGGGACTGGAGCTAGGGAAACAGGACCGCTAAGGGGGACTGGAGCTAGGGAAACTGGCCCTCTACTGGGCTCTGGAGCTAGGGAAACTGGCCCTCTAATGGGCTCTGGAGCTAGGGAAACTGGCCCTCTAATGGGCTCTGGAGCTAGGGAAACTGGCCCTCTAATGGGCTCTGGAGCTAGGGAAACTGGCCCTCTAATGGGCTCTGGAGCTAGGGAAACTGGCCCTCTAATGGGCTCTGGAGCTAGGGAAACTGGCCCTCTAATGGGCTCTGGAGCTAGGGAAACTGGCCCTCTAATGGGCTCTGGAGCTAGGGAAACTGGCCCTCTAATGGGCTCTGGAGCTAGGGAATCTGGCCCTCTAATGGGCTCTGGAGCTAGGGAATCTGGCCCTCTACTGGGCTCTGGAGCTAGGGAATCTGGCCCTCTACTGGGCACTGGAGCTAGGGAATCTGGCCCTCTACTGGGCACTGGAGCTAGGGAATCTGGCCCTCTACTGGGCACTGGAGCTAGGGAATCTGGCCCTCTACTGGGCACTGGAGCTAGGGAATCTGGCCCTCTACTGGGCACTGGAGCTAGGGAATCTGGCCCTCTACTGGGCACTGGAGCTAGGGAATCTGGCCCTCTACTGGGCACTGGAGCTAGGGAATCTGGCCCTCTACTGGGCAATGGAGCTGATGGAGGTGGCAGGGAAAGGAAAAGATCTTCCCTCTCCCCATAAAAGAAGGTCCATAATTGAGACTCCTCAATATGGGGAGCACTGACTGTAGGGGGTGTAATAATGAGTTTCTTTAAGGATGGGGCTAGCTGTTGGTCATGGAGGTGACGACTGAGATTTAGGGAGAAACTGACCTGGTTATGAGGGGAGCTAAGACTGGCAGCTGGCTGACCCACCGGTGAAGGAGTGGTGGCGTGAGGCTGACCCGCCGGTGAAGGAGTGGTGGCGTGAGGCTGACCCGCCGGAGAAGGAGTGGTGGCGTCAGGCTGACCCGCCGGAGAGGGAGTGGTGGCGTCAGGCTGACCCGCCGGAGAGGGAGTGGTGGCGTCAGGCTGACCCGCCGGAGAGGGAGTGGAGGCGTCAGGCTGACCCGCCGGAGAGGGAGTGGATTTCTTCCCCCGGCGGCGCTTACGCCTGGAGGAGGCAGACGGCATGGGGGGACCAACAGCTGGTGAAGGTGGTGGAACTGGACCGGAGGCGATTGACTGCAGGGTAGGGAGGAGATGAAGAGATGGTTTGGGTGGTGGAGGTCTGCTGAAGAGCTGGGCGCTGGCTGCTTGGTAGTTCCACTCCAACTCTTCAAACAGTTCAGATAATACTGGGGGAGAAATGATTGTGGAGTTTGAGAGGAGAATCTGTTTAAGTTGGCTAGTTGCACTCACCCTCTTCCAAGGAGGTGTAAGGTTGGATATTGAGTCCAGAGTATTGCCTAGATTGAGGAAAAAGTCCCTTAGGGTGTCCAGATTGGGCTCTGCTGGGTCCATTGTGGTTGGTTCCTAATGTCAGGGTTTGGTTGAGGTTTGGAGGACCCAAATGCAGAGGCAGACAGGCTGAGGAGATTTCTGGGTAGTTTAATGGGGCAAAAACAGCAACTAAGGCAGGAATGCAAAAATCCAACTAATAATCAAGCAAACCAGAACAGTGGAGACATCTGGGGAAAACCAAACACGAGGAGCCAGGGAGAGACGAGGAACGTGGACAACAGCATGGGAGGACAGCAAAGACAAGGAACCAACCAAGAGTGAGAGCAGAGGGAGAGCATATATAGGAGAGAGAGACAAAGGGAGGGCTAACGAGCAGACAAGGAACAGGTGTGAGAGGAGACAACGAGGGAGCCAAGGGGAAAGGAACATACACACACAAGAGGGCAAAAGGGGACAACAGAAAAACATGAGAACTAATATAAATCTAGAAATACAACCAAACTGGAATTAAACCAATAAATCTAGAAAACAAGGAGCAAAGTAAAGAACAGCAGAACCAAGACCATGACAGACAGAGTTACACTAAAAACTGTTCTTTTTGTTTAAAAGCCCAAACAATAGCATATAAAAGCGCAGCAGGTTGCGTAAACATCTATTGGATGTAAGCTGTAAGATTTCATGCCAGCCCAGAATTTTGTCAATATGTGGTAACTTCAGGCCAAACAGGCTGAGGTTCAGTTTTTAACCTAAACTATATCCGTGCAGCTACCTCCTCAGTAAATCTAAACAAATCTTCCAAATAGTTAGACTCTAAAACCATTAAATGAATAAGAAACTCTCCTGAGAGTAGGGACCATATATTCCATCAAAAAGATAGATACATTTAAAGTTAACCAAACATGATTTCAGACTGTTGAAGGAAAGAGAGAATTCAGAAAAACACAGAAGAACAATCACGCTACATAAACAAGGAATGAAAGGGTTTTATATCTAGAATCTTCTTGTTGTAAGGTTGCACTGCAAATTAACAATGCACAATGCAGCATTGAAGCACAAAGCGATAGATAATCATCATACACCAAGTAAAGAACCACTGAAAGTACATGTAAGAACTCCCTTTAATTAAAAGAAAATGTTTTTGGCTGTCAACAAAAACAAGGGGCTGCGGTTATGGAGAGTATTTTTGGGGCCATCCCTTGAACCAAAGAGCTTTCTGTTTCATTAAATTAACTTATTAAACTAATATACTGAGGTTGCTGGGATTTATTTCGCATAACCGTCTCTCTAATTTGTCTTGAAGGCTAAACAACCAAGAGTTGGATGTCAAAACATTCAGCACAGCTTGAACTGAATATTTAAAAGGCAAACACATTTTTCACTGCCCCATCAGCAACAACTGTGACTATAAATAACTCAGAGAGTCTGATTGAGTTGTTCATCAGTACTGGTGACTGACAGGCAAGTTCTGCATTTCTGTCTCTCTGCAACTCAATTTAGAGATTTGTATTTCCAAAATAATTGCTTTGCTGCAGCCAATAAAGTTTTTTATAATTGAAAGAAGACAGGTAATGGACTTTGCCGATTTTTCTGTGGTTGAACTAGCATCAGCATTCAGTTAAACATTGTGCAATGCATCATATAAATAACAGCTGGCATATGTGTTTAAAGTGTTTGAACCTGATCCTGATCGTTTTTCATAAAAGGTATTTAAAGATCCAGTTTTTAGATAGAGATGCAAGGTTACTGAAATTTCCTGTTTGTTCTGCCCTGACTTTTTAAAAGATGTGTTTAAATGATATTATCGATGTTTTAAAAACATTCTTCAATTTAAAATGCATTGCTATGGGGAAATTGTTTTGCTAAGCTTGTTGTTATCAGTTTGGAGTTTTGAAATTAAGTTAGATGACGTTTAGAGGGGGAAAGACGTTTGCAGTAAGGACATTTGCAGTCTGTTATGGAACATGCTTAATTTGAATAAATCTTTGGGTATTATGTCTGGAAATAACTTTTAGAATCCTGATTTAAATACAAAAAAGAATCTATTGTAAGGATTTCAGACACAAAATACTAACAGCTGTAACTGCTGCAAATGGTTCTACTAAAAACATTTTTTTTGACGGATTCTGATGAAAAAAATTTTGAAAATGATATGTAATAGTGTAGGATGTTCTTTTTCCGGGTGGATCATCAGCATAAATCGTCCTACTAATTGCCAGTCATTCTGGTGATACGTTTACATAAGGCTGCACTACGTGCTCGTCCCCATTTTCACTTACCGGTGGTGAGTCTGACATAGTGGAAAAATTGCAAATTTTCTTTTGGAAAGTAAGCTTGTATGAGAGATGCAAAGACCAACTTTTAAACATAGCATGCATGAGGAGAAATGGGCTTGTGCATGCCCTCGGAGCAGGTACAGTATTTTGCATATGCATTTTTTTTTTATTAAAGTGGAGAGGGAGAGTCTTTTCAAAAAATTACAAAAATACTCCAATATACCTTTAATCATTATGTACAAACTGTGAAAACTTTAAGAGATTTGATCACTTCTACATAACTGAATATATATCTTATATATACTTATCCTTTTATCATAATTTATTATATATTATATTTATATATATTATATATTATATTTACTATAATTTAAAAACTATTAGATATTAAAATATAAACATTTATTTTGCTGAATACATTTTGTACATTTTACATTGCAATTTCAGCTTAAAAACATCTTCTTTTGTTCTTCAAACAGGCTAAATGCGTGAATTTTGAGTTTTTGTTGCAGCCATGGTACATAGCAGCTGGTTGTTAAAAGGGGCAGCATAGCAGCCCCCTTCTCCAATTCCTTGTACTCCTGTAACATGTTGTTCCAAGGCTCATCAGTGGAAAATTAGCTGCTAAAACTTTATCAGAGAAGTCATAGTAGAAATAAGATCTGGTGGTGGTTTGTCTCCCATTACACTCAACCATTAGTAATCTAGAGAAAACCAACTAGTGGATTTAGTATCCAAGATTCAGAGGAAATCTTTCATTGTCTGACTTGATTTGAATGTATTAGTCCACTTTGAAGGAAAGCCTTTAACTGTCATTCTATTCCCCAATAAGCCAGATCATAATGCAGTAGATGGAAACAGCAGGGTGGCTTAGTTTAGTCTTTTTTTAATATGATTTGATGATATTTAAGTACTAATATGACTGATGGTGTGTGTGTATTACCGTCATGTTTAGTTCAGTGTCAGGGGATGTTGTGTATAATTTTGTTAAGGAAATAGTCAAGACATAGTAAAAAAAAAAAAAAATGTTTTTATTGTCAATCAGTGAAATGGTTTATTCCACAGCTCCAGTGGAACATGATTGTCAGAGAGGGTGTTTCACCCCAACATCTTAGTAAATCATTCAGATAAACAGGTCCACAGACAACCTATCTGCCTGCAAACTATGCATTAGTCAGGAATGATTTTTGCCATAAATTTTACTCAATGCAATAATACTGAAATAGAGTCCTATTTGTCATTCTCACCTCCGTTACCACTGTCTCTTAGGACTATCCCTTTTTGAGATTAATCGAGTGCAAGCATGATAAAGCGTAATTTTCACTAAACAATCCTCTGAGCATCTCCCTGTCATTAAGTCTAAATATGACCTAATGACTCTAAATAGGAGCCTTGATACTTGGAGAATTTTACAATTCACATGGGGGAAAAAAACCTCAGACGAAGAGAAGGATAGAGAAATGACTAGACACTAATGAAGATGTATGTTGCCTTCACAAATTATTGTTTGTGTGTGCATTTGCATACGTTCAGAAAATGGACCTTATTAGGATCTAAACTGCCTCTGAAATTGCTTGACAAGTGCACATAAAAACCTAGATTGTACTTGTCAGTTGCTATTTATTCAGCTGATAAAACCTATATTGTTCAATCATCGTATAGTGCTCTGAATCTAGCTGCTATAAGAATATGTCTGTAGTTCATAAATTATATCCAGCTGACTGTTATAACTGAATGTTTAAAAGAAATACAATAATCGCTCAAAATAGGTGTGAATCCTCAATGCATGTTTTGTGCAACAATATTTCCCTGCTAAATGTTCCCCCTTTCAGTTGAACACTAATGCCTGGAACTAAAGTCTGAAAAATATGAAGCTTTTTGAGACTTCTGACCTTTGTGTGAAGAACAGCCTGCAGCCAGACAGCACTGTTTCTTCCAAACACATTCAAAGCTTTAAAGAAACTGACCTACAAATACTTGAGTTACAGATGACCTCATTTGCAACAGAGATCAAGCATAAGTTGGGTAAAAGGAAAATTACATTTATATAATAATGTGTAAAGAGTAAAGACTGTACGAGATGTTTTATATATTTTCACACCTTTTTGTGCAGGAATCTTACTTTTATACTCATGTCTATATTGTTGGAAGCCAGGCATTAACAGAACGCAGAGTTAAAGACCTTTATATGAAAGTCCAGTTAAAATAAAACTTGTGTTAAAGTTTGTTTGAGGGGTAAATTAAATATATGTGGTAAATTTAGGCTGCTGTCATACTGGATTTCTATTGTAGTATTTAAAAAAATAACGGAAGCATCAAACAAGGTCAACAAGGTCATGTAAAGTTCAAAGATATTCTTTAACGCTTTTGGTATAGCTTAAAACTTCAACTGGGGAATGTGCGAGTGTGTGTCTACTTCTTTTGAAGAGACTAAAAGAAGTTGTAAGTTTAAATGTAAAATATAAATTCCAGTGTTTACTTTGTTAAGAAGATGTATTTTATATTACCGGTACGCTCTAATCTTATGATGGTCAAACAAACTTACAATAATCTCCTTTTCTGAATTCCAGTAGACCTTCTTCCAATGATCGGCATAAAAAATGCCCATATTTTTTTGATATATAACGGATGATTTATCTGAGTATGTACCAAGGCATACCAAGACAGTTAGGTTGTACACAGGTTGTAAAGGGGAACCCTGTAAAAAATCCCATTCACCTATCTCCTATCTCCATGGAGAAAGCATAGAAAGCAATCAAAGTTCAACAGAAATATTATAGCTTCAACACAAAATAACTTTTCCAAATTTTGTCTAAATCCAGTGATGATCACATGATTATGAAGGCTTTAAAGGACGCAGAGTGGCCTTAATCTGACGTGAAGAATACCCAGTTCTCTTATTTCTAGAGGAATTTATCTCTTACCTTAGAAAAGGTTTGGGGGGCCTGGAAAATAAATCTATAGACACAACACATGAATATAATCTGTTCACAGTGAGGTTAAGGCACAAAGTAAAGAAACCATGGTGATAAAAACATCAATGGTGATAGCAGCCTGAACAGAAAATTTTAAACTTTATGATGCAACTGATATTATAGAAGAAAAATTTCCTAATATCACAATATAATTGACAAACTACAAAATCTAATCAGCCTAAAATGTGAATCTGCTGTTTTTCAACAACATGGTGCAACATTAGTTATTTTCTTACGTTTGAATGGATCTCTTTTTGACACTCACACAGAAAAAAAAAACTGACAGTGTTTTTTTAAGACAGGAAGCAGCACAGTGGAGATGAATGTTCAGCATTACTCTCAATAAGGTAGTTTGCTGCAAGCAGTTTTAGCATGTGTTGAAAAGGAACACTCAAAATGCAAAATGCATCACAAAATGTAGGTCTATGGTGCTGCAATGGCTCTTTAAAATAGGCAGAAAAGCTGATGGGGCAGAAAAGGCTGCACTCTGATCCATATTCATATTTCCATTCATTTAACCGACAACTCTCCACAACTGTTGATTCATTTTGAAGAATCACTCCTTCGCTTTGAGGAGAGAGTGCAGTCGGCTTCTTTTGCATAATTATGCAGTTACTTTAAGGGGTTTTCCTGTAGCTGTGCTGGTGCATTAATCCGTTTTATGAAGAAACATGGAAAGGTTTGTGTCTCCACTGTATTCAAACTCAAGCTTCACAGCCTCCTGTGGATATTGAGTTTAAGGGGGTTGTTTTTCATTAACCTTTATTTGTCTGAGTTAAAATGGCTGAAAGAAAAACATCTTTCTTTATTACTTTCTGATTATGCAGGTTCAAAGTGGTTAGCTGAAAAAAACGACAAAAACACCTGAGACATATATTCAAAGAACTGCGAGTAACTACTTTATGTATAAATACAAAAATACCTCCACATTCACAGAAAAGTTTGCCTTTAAAGCTTGAAACATCAGTACAAGTTGATCACCTTGTTTATTATCTATCTTAATTGCCAGATATACAGACAGACAGACAGACAGACAGACAGACAGACAGACAGACAGACAGACAGACAGACAGACAGACAGACAGACAGACAGACAGACAGACAGATAGATAGATAGATAGATAGATAGATAGATAGATAGATAGATAGATAGATAGATAGATAGATAGATAGATAGATAGATAGATAGATAGATAGATAGATAGATAGATAGATAGATAGGGTGGGAAAGGGGTGGGGGTTAAATCTATTTGTTCAGGATTTAATGCAGCTAAACCACCCTAGGAAGTGGGACAAACAACAAATAGCCTGGATGAGTGGGTCCTGTGACAATGCATATTTTAGACTATGGCAGACCACATCTAAAACTAGCAGACCACGTCACGCAATCCCCTGTGCTGTCTGTACCACCTGTGCCAATGACTTCCTTTGCTGTTCCATTCAGTCCCCGTACCACACTATCATGCTGAGACTCAGGATGCTTTCTACCTTGACCTTATAAATGTTTGCTTGTAGTTGAGGAAAGAGTCCAGACAGTGAGAAAGAGGAGCTGTTGTTGGGCTTGTTTACTAGACAAGAGGTGTTCTCAGTCCAGGAGAGGTCTGAGGTGATACACTGTAAATACCCAAGACATTTTATGTGCTGTCCACATGCACCTGTAACCTACTATGACCTCTTTGGTATTTGCTGGTTTTTAATCCGAGGTGGTTCCAGGTGTAACTTTTGAGGATTATGAGACAGAGCTTGGTTTCCTCATCCTTAGCACTTGGCGCCTGTCACTAAAGAAGTCATGGACCCATGATCAGAGTTGTGCAGATTAACCAAGGTTGTGCAGTTTCAGGGCAACAATGTCTGGAAGACGATGCTGAAGATGGACGCTAAAAGCATCTTAATACATGGGTCAGGATGTTAAATCAGGGCTGAGTGCAGTGTTAGCGAGACAGCATCCTCTGAGGAGCGATTTCAGACAGCTTTTCTCTAGCATACCACCCCAGAGATTTTGAACCTCATACCCTCAAATCTTAAACAGAATAACATAATCTACAAAGCTCATAATAAAACCCACTTCCCAAACCAGTCAGACCATCTAGTCTGCTTCTGTTGCTGACAGCTTATTCTACCAAGAAGACAGCAACAATTTCATAGATTCATTGCAGGTCCATTTTAAGATTACTTACTCACAAACAAGACAATAGAACTGAAGATCTCAGCAATTGTGACAGAGGCACATCCAATGGACGGATGGAGGGAACAATCACCTTTTTCCCTTGAAGTACTCTGGGGCTGACCCTCCTTAATGTCTCCTCACCCTAAGCTGCAAACCGTCTAAAAAAGCAGCAGAACCACATCATTTGCAAGAAGCAATCCTTAGGTTTCCAATCTAGACATTCTGCTGTTAATGGCGTCTCCTTCAGAGATCAGTGGCAAGGATAAAACCTAATCAACAATAGGAACAAGCCAAATGTTGTGCCGAGTATTTGCTCACAGCTCTTGTGCATGTTCTAAATACAATACCGATTGCATTCCTCAATTGCTTAATGGACATGTTCACAGGCATTTTCCGAATTCTCAAACACATTTCAATGAGAAAAAAACTTTAACAACCTTTGTGAAAAGGGTCTTAAAATTTAACCAAGTAACAGAACAACAAAAATTTCCACATGGTGATTGGAAAAATATTGAATGAGAAAAAAACAACCACAATAACATAATATAAATAATACTAACAGTTTCATTATGACATTAGTAAATAGACTATAGATGAATATCAGGTGTAGAATTCATATTTGGATTAAATATTTCTTTGTAAAGGTAAGAATGCAAACATATAGAACACAGCAGTGGGACATTTGTCAAAATATTCATAGGACAGTCAATAACAAATGTATTTTTAACTTTTACAGTTGTTAGGTCGAAAATGTTTTTATCAGCTCGGAGTTTATGCACACCACTTTAACATCCCGATTGATCCAAAGCCAAGTTCTTTGCTCACTATGATATCAATAAACACATGATCTGGGTATAATAATTTAAGAATTATGGTTGTTTGTTAAAATACATGAAAAAAGTATTCTTCACTTGGTTTGGAAGACTTGCAGCTTTAAAACCCAAGAAAACCAGTAGTTTTTTTCCCCTCATAAATCGTGATGAATCATCATAAATCAAAGTGCAGTTGCAGCCTCTTTAAGGAAACGGTAGCAGCAGCCTCTGAGCCTTTTCCTCTGAGCAGATCAATATCGCTGTAATGAATTGTACTCAAACACAAGCAGGTATTTTTCATTATTTCAGCTTGCCTTTCTTGTTGTCTTGAAATGCAACAGAGTCTACCAGAGAGCTAATTTAGAAACAATGATGGGAAGAAAAACCCAACAAAGGACATTTTAAGTGCTGATGGCCACTGATTTGAGTCTCAAACTTGTAGAGGGAGGAAAGAAAAGAGCTCAAAAGACTGAGGTGTGTGTGGCATGTGCAAAATTGTGTACATTTGTGTTTGCGCAGGTGCGTTCCTACAGGTGTGGGTGTGTGTTAGACTAAGAGAGAGAAAGGCTCGAGGAGATGTAGCTGCAGATTCCTGCTTCTCTCTATTACTCCCTTGAGAAATCCATTCCAGATGCTGCAGAGCTTCTCTCCTCCATTCACATTCTTAAAATACTTTGCAGCTAAATTGTATTCACAAATTATATCTTTCTTCTAAAATCGTTAAAGTCAGGGAAAGCTGTCTGCTCTATTAATTTAATATTATATATCATTAACCCATTGTTTTCCATATCCTTTTACCCATTAAATGTATACATTGACTTTATCAAGGTTTAAATATAAAAACAAAACAATAAAACTCTGTGGGTCATTAAAATTCTCTGTAATTGAATATGATTAAAAGTGTGATACACTTTTAAAATGATTAAGAACATGGAAGGTCATTGCAAGGTCCTCAGGCTTGAAGCAGTCGCTTCAAAATGCATGATAGCTCACAGACTGTATCGAACAAGGATAAAGTCCTATGTGGAAAGGCAGTGATGGTTTATTATAGAAAAGAATTGAAATGCCTTTTGTTGTCCCACTGTGGGGAAATTCAGATGTGTCACGGGCAAAGCAAAAAGGCTGTGCATGCATACAAATACTCACAAGACTATAAGACATTAGAAAAAACAACATCAAAAAAGTAAATTAGAACAGCAAAAGAACATAAAAATGGAACGATATCAGCATTATTATATGCTATAATTTATTATCAGTTGGGGCCTTAACGGCACCAGCCAGAATTAACCAGTCGTAAAGTACCAACACTGGTACGACCATTGCTTTTGGTTGCTGCAACAGCAAAGTAACTGCAACAAATAATCCACATTTTCATTATAAATAGGTATCAAACCACCATCAGAGGTGCAAAGAGCATGCACTCTGCATTCTAGGAATACTAGAAGAAGCTCCAATGCATCCAATTTGTGCCTTAGCTCAACTCTGCTAATTGTTGTGAGACTCAAGGAAGGAAGCAATACTTTCTTCATATTTCAGGGTGCAGTATTCTGCAAAAATATGAATGACAGGTGAAAGTCATGTGATGCTGAGCTCAGGTGTTGCCAGATCCTATAGCCCTGTAATAGAGCTTAGAAATAGCTTCTCCTGAGATTAACTTTTTTAAGGTTGTAGACAAATACAAACATGAAGCAATGCTAATGGATAGGATAATTGCTATTAAATTTCTGAGAAATTTAATGCAAAGAATAAGTCATTTCTCATAACTGTCAGAAGCTCAGAACATAGGAGCCAGAATTCAAGCAGACAGATCAGGGTAATTTCAAAACAAGCATTTATTAAAGAAATCCGCTTGTGGCTGCTCGCAGATCAGCTTACAGATAGCTGGAAAACTCTCACACTCGGTCGAATAATCTGGCACTGATGGCTGGAAACAGGCGGCTTAAATAGAAAGTAAGAGAAGGTGAATCTGATAAGCGAAAAATGAGCGCTGGGCGAAGCTAAGCAGATAGAAAAGATAGAAAATCCAGCCATCAGTGCCAAGTTCATGACAGTCACAGAGCTACTAAGATCTGGCATGTCCTGTGAGAAAGCCGTTAATGTCACCATTGGTACTGAATATCAAAATGTATATAACAAGCATTTGAAGACAGCATTTTTTTTTTTTTTTTAGAATTAATGCTTTAATTTTTTTCGCCACTTCACGACTTATGGATGTGTTTTCGTTTTTTTTTTTTTTTTTTTTTTTTTTTTTCGTTTGAAAACCATTTCAAAATATTGAGCAGGAAATGAGAGAGTAAAGCTTAAGCCTTATCTTTAACCAGTGTCAGGATAGTGATTTTTCAGCACATCCTTGTCCCTAAGCTGGCTAACAAACTGTTCCCAAGCCGACTAAGAAACTGTTACTGTGGCTTAACAGGCAGCAAAATAGCTGACACAACGACACTCAAACACACACAGTACAGCACTATATTACCAGTCCACTAGGGAACTAAACTGCTTACAGGACACACCTAAAGTCCTTAATGATCCACAGTGTGTGTTTATGTCTGTGTATGCACAAGCTATTTTTTGTATCTGCATTTTTGCAAATTGCATACAGTGTGTCCTTCTGGCCACCTGAGAGTAACTTAGCTGCATGCAGGTGTTGTGTCTCCTGAGCACCAACACATGCATGTTTAGTGTGTGTGTGTGTGTGTATGTGTGAAAATCAATAAAGCTATTGCTGCAATAAGCTGGGTAGGCTTTTGTGACAGTATTGGCTCTTTCTCTGGAGAACAGAGAATGTGTTGTGTAATTTACCTCGACAGCAAAATTCAGGAGTGGTTTATTTCCTGAACACACAAATACAAATACTCACACATTCAAACACAGTGTTGCAGCATCATAATGCAGTTGTCATTTACCGCTTTAAGATCTTAAGCTGTACTCAAGTCCTGCATAAAAGTTTATCAAGTTGGAAAAATAAAAAGAGCAGTCATTGGAAATAATCTACTTCCACTTAATTGATGGAGAAGATGGAGGTGAGCCTTTGCCCTGTACTTTCAAGTCTTGCCGCCTCAGTCATGTTTTCTTTTACCATTGTCATACATTTATCCTTTTATACTCTTCCCCCAACGTCTGATCAGCTCTTCTGTCACTTTGTATGTTAGGTCATCTGATCTGTACCCTGGAAGACATTTTTTATGGCTTTCTTGTTGTATTTCTATAAGAAAATTGTGAAGTGTGCAAATAACAATTAAATAACAAAATATCTTATAAATCCAAAAGGAAAATAAATATTGCAATAACTTATGGGCAGTTTTTTGAGAAATGTTTTGTTAGCTGTAGTCATGATTGATCTTCTGTAGCTCTTTTTACAAAGGATCTAGAGAAGCCTCTTACCGACTAAAAGCACCCTGTTGTTATTTAACAAGCTGATGTAGAAAATTCATCAGTAGATTAATCAGACCTCTTCAATATTTGGGGTTAAAGAGGAGTGTAGCATCGCACAGAGCTGTATAGGCATTCAGGACTCTGAGGCTGACACCATCAAAGCCCAGTGATTTACTACGATTCAGTAGCTACAGCTGCTTCTACACTTGACTTCTAGAGACAGACAGGTGAAAGTCAAAGGGAGCAGCACCATCCTCTGAATTGACTGAGGACAAACTCATAGACTCTGGAGAGTCAGTGGCAGAGGTGGAAGATGAAACATTTGAGGTGTAACAGAGAAGCTTTGGGCCAAAGGAGGGCAGCATGTTCCTTTGACTGTGGGAAGAAAGAAGGATGCTGAGATTGTTTCTGAACTGTAACTATTGACAAAAGAATTCAGTTCATTATCTCTGTCCAGAGAGTCTGACCAGTCATTCCTCTGCTTGAACCCTGTAATAACCTCCATTCCCAACCATCATATTTGATATTGTTCTTCTGGAACTTGCTTTCCTGCCTCATCCTGCATGCCTCCTTGCTTTCATTTATCTTGACCTTAAGTGGCCTCTTCTTAAACAGGTCCTTTAAACTATGCTTGATTATTTTCAAATATCTAGCTATAATGTAGCTATAATTAAGCCTTTACCTAAGAAACAGTCTGTATATCCAATCTTCCTTTCTTATCAAAAATTCTTGGGAAAGTAGTTGCCAAACAAGTGTGTGACCACTTATACCATAATGAACTATTTGAATAGTTAGGTTTTAGAGCTCATCATAGCACTGAAACAGTTCTGGTGAAAGTCAAATAATATTCACATGGCCTCGGATAATGGACTTGTATTTTTACTTGTCCTGTTAGATCTTAATGCTGCATTTGACACAGTTGATCATAATATTATTTTAGAAAGACTTGAATATTTTGTTGGAATTAAAGGAACCGCACTAGGCTGGTTAAAATCTTATTCATCTGGCAGCTTTCAGTTTGTTCACGTTAATGATACATCTTCCTCATGCTCCACGGTTACCTAAAGAGTACCACAAGGGATCAGTGCAAGGACCAATTCTGTTTACTATAAATATATATATATATATAAATATATATATATATATATATATATATATACTCACAATTGCTAGAATTATTAGACAGCATTCGAGGATATTTCCACTGTTATGCTGATAATTCTCAGCTATATCTGTCTATAATTTCAGATTAAACTAACCCAATATATAGACTATAGGCATGTCTTGAAGACATAAAAACCTGGAAGATTCTTCATTTTCTGCTCCTGAATGGAGACAAAGCAGAAGTAATAGTCTTTTGACCAGAGTCATCTGGTAATAATGTAAAAAATCTTGGTGTTATTTTTGATCAGAACCTGTCATTTAAATCCCCTACGAAAGAGGTTTAAAGGATCCTTTCATCTGCAGAATTTGATAGGAAAATAGAAATATCCTGTTCAGTGGTGATGCTGAGAAATTAGTCCATGCATTTGTTAATTCAAGGCTGGACTGGATTGTAGTTCTTTACTATCAGGAGGTCCACAAACAGTATTTAAAAGCCTTGAGCAGATCCAAAATGCTGCAACCAGATTTCTTATCAAAATTACAGTGGGTCCTCTTATCCTGAGCTATCTCTATAGTCATGCTGCTATAGGCTTAGACTGCTAGAGACCAAAGAGACTGTTCCTATTTGGCCATGACACCATACTGGAGAGGAATATCAGCTGAGCTGCTGCCATCAACACCTTTGTTTGTGGATGTTGGAGCTTGGCCTTTTTTCAGTGTAGTCCTGGTTCTCTGACTTTGACTAACTGTATGTGCTCTCTTATATGCTCTGACATGGGAGCTGGCTTTGAGTCATCTGCCTAGCTGTGTATTTCCTTGACAGGGCCGCCTGCAGAGCTTGTTTAAGTAATTGCCTTTTGTATCTGCTTCTTTTTGTATGTCTGTTTCTATCTCCATGAACCTTAGTTGGTCTTAGAAGGTGGTCACTCACACTGAGCCTGGTTCTACTGGAGGTCTCTTCCTATCAAAAGAGAGTGTTTCTCTCCACTGTCACTACAAGCATTTTGGTGAGAGGGATTTCCTTCGAGTCAATGAGTTCATGCAATCAGCTGGTTTTCCTTAGATAGAACAATTTTAACCAATCTGCTTGTATGATCTGGTTGAATTGTCTTTGTAAAATGCATTGAGATGAAAATTGTTGTGAATTGGCACAATCCATATAAACCTAAATTAATATTCTTGCTAATAATTCTATTCCAGTTAGCAACACTTGTAAGCCCTATCCTCCAAGCAGTTTGTTTTCCATGTGGCATTACAGCACAGTCAGAATGGTCAGTACTTATTTAGTAGCTGAGTCAGTGGCCACCATCTGGCTTTCTGTTGGTTCAGCTGTACTGTGTGTAGATGGTGCCATATCTGTTTAAGTCAATTCATTGTACATGGTGGTGGGATACTCTTTAGGCTCAAAAAGGATAATCACATAACTATCAGGACAGACACCTAGAGGATACAGCCTTATTATATATTGATCTTTCACCAACTGGATATAGATCTTTTTGGTAAAGGCATGCAATATGATTACATATTTTTAAAGTGGGCCAATTTATTGCCAAGAAACATACTTTGTACTGAACTTCTAGTAAACTTGCATCAATAAACTCAGTAAACTTGGGATATACTTTGCATACTTGAAAATATGACTTTGAAGCATAACTTGTTTTGATAATGGTTATATAACTTTTAGCAAGCATTTAAGGATGAAAGCAGGGCCAAGATACCCTAAACTGATTCTACAGAACATAGCTAATTGTTTTCCATAGAAGCAAAGTCTTTTGACAGCTGTGAAGCCTGCAGCTTCTTATTAAAATGCACATTTTGTGTTGTCATGCAGTTATTGCCCTCTCTCCCATTGATGGTCATTAACCTGAAAACCATTAGCCTGTAGGCAGCATTGCATCTCTGCCAGCTACCATGCAATTCAGAAAATGACTGGAATTAACCTTTTACTGTCTGTCTGGAAAGAATAAAGAGGACATATGTGAGGCTAGGAGTTTAAATACAGTTGGATGAAAAAGGATTTGCCGTCTCACAGACGTACTGTTTTCTGCGCTGTCATACTGAAAAAACTCATATAGCTGCACAAAAATATCAGAGAGATATAGCAAAAGATAAGATTTCAAATACTCATATTTATATTTATTAAATTTGTCAAATCTTAAATGTTAAAATCTAATACCAACAACCACTAAATATTTATGCCCCAAAGTAAAATAGGACTAAAACCAATTCTGGACAAATTAAGTGAACACTGTTCTGTTTCCCACAAACCTGAACCTTGTGACACAAAATTTGCACATTTTGGTCAGATGCATTAAGTATAACTTAATCTTTGTTGAATCCTGTCAACTGAATGGTCACTGGTTGAAATCCCAGCACTGTCTTGTCTTGGAAAATACTTTTCCACCCAGTTAAAAAAAGGTGCGCTAACACAGGTCATTAATCCTGGCTGCCACCAGAAGCAAAAATGCGACACTACAAAGGCAATA
Source organism: Cyprinodon tularosa (assembly GCF_016077235.1). Classification (NCBI taxonomy): domain Eukaryota; kingdom Metazoa; phylum Chordata; class Actinopteri; order Cyprinodontiformes; family Cyprinodontidae; genus Cyprinodon; species Cyprinodon tularosa. Next base: position 1,905,785 of record NW_024038331.1, read on the forward strand.
ACTTGTGCAATGTATAATGTACATTTACTATTTAGTACCCTGCACAATAACCTGTTTCTTTATATTTGACATCCAGTGAAATAGCTATATATATATATATATATATATATATATATATATATATATATATATATATATATATATATATATATATATAAATATCCATGTATATAAATACCCATGTACATATCTTGTGCAAAAATCCTGTATAATAATCCCGCTGTTGGGAGCTGGAGAGATTCCACCTTTCTCCAGCAGAGTCCGCCGTGGATCCTCTGAGGGAGCCTCCTGCACAGCTGCAGCTCGTCAAGATCATCAGAGGATCCACTACTTAAGCTGTCTTCAGACCTTGCCTCAACGCCGCAGTGTTGTTCCAGTTGGTCAGCGCTTTAGCCTAGATCCTCAGAGTAAATCTATGACTTTTGAATCCAGCTTGGATTCTAACCCCTGTGTCTATTTTCCAGGAAACCTGTGCCTCCTCTGTGAAAGCTCTGGAAGAGCTAACCTGCCGAGCCGACCCTCTGAGCCAAACCTGAAGATTCGCAGAGAACCTCCAAGCAGCTCTGGACTTGAGCTGGGAAACCCAGAGCCAAGGTCTGTTCAAAGTAGACGTGAGACGCTGAAGCAGCTACGGACTCTGCTGATGAACTCTTCTCCAGAACCAACAGTGACTCTCCCAAAGCTAACCTCAAGAACCCTCAAGGTACAAACAAGTAGACTTCTGAAAATCAAACCTCTGTTGGCAACGCTAACTGAACTGTCTCTCACGCAGACTCCGGTGAACCAGAATCCAGGCCCCGAACCTGAACCAGAATACTCAGTGTGCTTGTGCATAATAAAACTGTTAAACTTTCATCCTTGTGTCCGTCAGTGGCGTTCTGCATTCTTGGGTCGCTTTCAGTGAACCCATCATGACACCCGCTATAAAAATAAAAGCTGTCATATGTTTTTCTTCTCTTTTTGACCATTTGAGCTGATGTAATTTCTCCCCTGTGAGATCAATAAAGTCAGTCAATCAATCGATCAATCAATCTGTGTCCCTTGGCAAGACAGTTCACCTGTGGGCCTGGGGTGCCTGTGTACAGCAGCTTTGCTTCTGTCGGTGTGCCCCAGAGCAGCTGTGGCTACAATGTAGCTTACCCGAGTCAGTGTGTGAATTGTATTTGAATGATAGAATGTTATTTAAAGTGCTTTGCACTCCCCTGACTTGAAACACCGCTATAGAAATACAGGCCATTTACAATAACTCTTGCATGTTACCCATTCAGTAGGAAATGGATGACATTATTAATTAGCATAATGTAGGATTATCATTCAATTTACTGAGCTGATTGAGGGGGAGTGTTGGCCTAGTGGGTTAGAGGACTGCACTTGTGCTCTGAGAAGGTTACAAGTACCAGGTTGATCCACAGCCTCCACTCTGGGTTCCTGAGCGAAACCCTTAACTCCACACTGCATCTCTGCATTTAACCACCCCTAAGGGGATGGGTTAAATGCAGAGATGAATTTCTCCAATGTCAGATCATTAAAGTTAAATTATTATTACAAATGATTATCATTCTTATAGTCTTATCTTAGTCTTATGTCATTAACCTAAGCACAGGCTCCCCTCAGGGCTGCGTCAGGGGCACCCTGCTGTTCACTCTGATGACTGCATCCCCAGGTTCACCACGAACAACCAGGACTACAGAGAGGAGGTGGAGCAGCTGGTCGGCTGGTGCAGAGATAAAAGCTTGATCCTGAATGTTGAGAAGTCTAAGGAAATCATCTTGGACTTCAGGAAGAACTGGCTTACCACGGTCTACTGCTTATCAACAGCTCAGCTGTAGAGGTGGTTAGCAGCACCAAATCCTGGGTGTGTACATCACAGATAACCTCATCTGGACTGTAAACACCACCTCACTGGTCAAAAGGGCAAAAAAAGGTGCATGTGTTTTCTGAGGAGGATGAGGAGAGCCCACCTGCCCCTACCATGAGTCTTCAGGACAAAAAGTATTATTAATTTTAGTCACATTTTAGTCAGTTTTAGTCAACTAAATTTCAAAAATGGTTTTAGGCTAGTTTTAGTCAGTTTTATGTTGCACTTAAAAAACAGCAAACCTTTACAATTTTGAATAACAACCAGACTTTCCAGACTGACAGCTCTTGCCTAGATACTACAAGTGTTGGAGATTAAATGCTGCTATGCAGTTCATCATTGCTGTTGGGCAGAAAACTGATTTCTGATTTTATAAAATAAACTTTTATATGCATTAATGCCTTACTTTATAAAAAGTGTCTCACAAAAGTTGTGAAAATAGAAGATCTAGCTCAGCACATCATATTGGTTAAAATAGCAGACAGACAAGCTGACAAACTGTACAATAAAGGAATGGTTTTAGACAGGCTTCCATCTCAAAGCAAACACTTCCTGATCTACTATGAATTATGCATTACACGCAGACCAATACAATCTTCATTACTTCAAAAAAGAAAGGAACAAAAACACTCTTCTTTCTGATTTGGCAATTTTGCCTTTATTTCTAAGAATCTGCCCCTTGGTAACCACTGCTCAGGGTTCAAAGTAGATTTAAAATCATAGTTGTTTGACAAAAATAAATTACACAGAGAACCTACATAATTGCCTTAAAATGCCATGGCAATCCGGACCTAAATTTCAAGAATATGTTATCTAAAGTGTGAAATATTCGAATAGATAGAAACAAGAATTATGAGAGAGAAAATTTTGTTCTATGTACCTTTCCATCTGGGTCTTTTTCCAAAAATAAAGAAGAAATAAAATCTTGATAGAAGAATGGATTTTTTACACTTGACAAAGGATGATTAGCCATATAGTTTATTAAGTAGCGAGGGCAGGAAGACATGCTGCTGAGAGCGAATCCTCACTGTGGAGCATAAAGCGCAGACTCAGAGCTAAGCGTGCACAAAGACAGATTTTGGCACAAGCACAGCTGGAAGAGCAGATGTTGTCTGAGTTTAGCGTGCAGTACCAGACTATTCCAAGTTTTTTTCTTCAGTGCCGCTGCTGCCATGGTCCATAGGTGGTCATGTATGTACACCCCTGCACGCCAGGTGGGTGGCATGACCAAACAGGACGCAGCAACAAGGCTGATAATGCTTAGCAGATTACAGCAAAATGATGCATTTTTAATGACAAACCACCTGCTAAGGTTTTATTTAGTCTCATCACGTCAATGAAAACTCACACCCATAACACGTCATGTTTTTGTCATCAAAGATCCACGCTAAGCACATCAGTTCTCTTTATCTTCAAGATAAAAAGAGCATCAACAAAATAATTTTGTCATCGTTAATGAAAACAACACTGCCTTGCATGCAGAAGTTTGCATATGAGACCAGAGGGATGCTGGTTCAAGCCCTGGCTCCAGCTTTTATTGTGTCTACTCACAGTCATTCTTGGGCATGACTCTTTACCTGCATTGCCTACTGATGGTGGTCAGTGGCACCAATGTACAGCAGCCTCACTTGTTCACTTCTGTCAGTAAGTGAACCAGTGAACTCTGATTAAAAAAAAATAAATAAAAAAAATGTTGTAAAGGGGATAGCATGCCCATACCCACCCATTTTGACATACTAATTTCCAGAGATACAATCAAATTAATGCGATATTATTAGAAGGAAATGTAATGCGGCCTTCGGGAGGAAGGTGCGTGGAAAACCAAATTTGCTCCTTTAAAAGAGGACCAAATGAGGACATTTCTGGTACATGCTGTCTGCAAAATCTGAGAGGAATGTTCCTGCACAAAACAGCAAAAACTAAGTGTTACCCTTAGTTGTGTGCCAATTTGCTAATGCCAATGAAATGTTAAAGGTATAGTGTAAGACTGCCACGACATTTTGAAAGAAGAATTTGCTATTTTTCCCACAATGTCAGACTCACCCCTAGTAAGTGAAAATGGGCACGAGTACATAGGGAGCCCTTATGTAAACATATCACCAAAATGATTGACAATTAGGTTGACCTCTTATTTTGATGCTCCACTTGGAAAAATAACATCCTCCACTATACCTTTAAATCAAATTAATTTTAAGGTTTTAGTATGATGAACAAATGCGATCCAAGATTTTTCTTTCTCAACACTTTTCCCTACATTTAACACTTTAAACAGAAGCACCAACAGTGAGACATACTCCTTGGAACAAGTGAAAAGAATGTGCAAATCCTTATGCAGAATGGAAAGCTATGATTGATTTTTTTTCAACAAGGCAACAAACAAATGTAAAGAAAAATTATAATTTGTTGCATGAATTTCATAACTACCTTATACAAGTATTGTCATTTTCAGTGGCTCAATGTAGACCATTTGACCAATACCTTTTGTCACTTACAACAGAAACAGTTTGATCTCAGTCGGCTCTGAACCTTGTCCCAGCCAGGTTTGCTGTCTATAAAACCTAAATAAAAGCAAGCCAAACTTGTCCAACTAAACCTGGCTAACACACTATGCCCCTAATGGCTAACCTTTCCAGTATGTCTTTCAGTCCTGGCGATAGCTGCAAGCAAAGAAGCAAATATGCTATTTAATTCAAATATATTTATACGTTTTTCTGTTCACTTAGTGACATTACCAGTCTCTGCTGTGATCATGAAGTGACAATGAAATCCTATAAAAACTGAAGCATGATGACTGATCATCACCACTGCAGGTGGATTTTATGCAAAGACAGGACTTGTTACTGAATAATCACCACCTGTTAAATGGTCATTGTTCAAGATTGATATTTTCCTTTCAGCTGAGCAATTTGTAGTCCGGTCCAAGCCAAAGCACAGGTGTTCTTGACTGCTAGTCTGGAGATATTCTATTCCTATTTATATATTTTTCAGACCTGCCTTTTGCTGAATAGGATTCCAGGAGAACTTGGTGACAGGTGGCAAAGGTGACTTTTTGTGTGCATACATTAGAGTAACATACTGACAAGTCTTGAAACATCAATCAAACTTGCTTATTTACTATATATGGGAGAGGTCTTGTGCTTTTTATTTTGTTAATAGAATTTTTTCCGTCCTTTTTTAGCAAAGCTGCCTATAAAGAGAAGCAATGATGCTAGCGATCCTACATTCAGAAAACAAATACTGAAAGGTATATAATTTAGATTAGATCAAGATGGCTTCCATCTGGATAAAATATCTATATTTACAGATTTGATTCCCTTTTAATCAAGACATAAACATTTCCCCAGCAAAGGGGGTCCAATCAGATCTATTTACATTGACATGGGCCAGATGTGCAATCACCTATAATGTCAAACAAAGGTTATTTATATGCATGTCGCCATTCAAAGACCATAATCTTAAACCTGAATTTACATGATTTCCTGCTCATTAATTGGTCAGTGTGCAGAAAAGGCGGGGGTGTTGCTTACTAAGGAACTATATATGCAAAAACACCCTTAGCTACCATGGTGTCCGTTATTCTGTCCTTTTCCTAGCTGAAAGTAATAGATGTTCGTCACGTGATGAAACGTTTAATGCCAAGAGTGAACTCTGGGATTTGCAGACAGTGGATGTATGGGGAAAATAAAAAGTGTACAAAACTTTCTTGATGTTATTCAATTATTTTATTTTACTGCTCACGTGAGTGTATGATAGCAAGTCAGACGGTGATAACCTGAGAGGTTCAACCATTACCTTATATGGTAATGCTGTGGTCTGGGGGAGAAGTCAGGATGCTGAAGCTTGAGAATTTAGAGGAGGCACCTCTTGGCTGGGTGAGGCATTTTTGGATAAATTGGAAACCATTTAGTAGATCTGAGCCATTTTGCTGTTCCCAAAGCTATGGTCAAGAAGGCAGGCCTAAGAAAAAGAACAAGGTAAAGATTTTCTCTCTAATTTGTGTTTATATAAATGATTTTGCTAAACATAACTGTAATAAATTCTGTTAATGCTTTAAGATGTTTCTTTGTTTTTACCCACGTTCTGAGAAACATTCCCTCTCGGATAAAGAGAGGAAAGATCCCAATAATATGTTGTTGGGATTTTACTTCTGTTTCATAAAATGTTTTTTTTCTTGTTGTAGTTTTTGTTGATTAATTTCAAGCCTGTTAACTGCAGAAATATTTCATGTAAATTTATGTTTGCCTCTATGATCATGATTTGACCAATGTTTGCCTCTATGATCTGACTGCTTACAGAGCTGCTGTTGCAGCTGTGGCATAACTAGGCTGTGTCCTCAAACCTCTGTCTTTTGTTCTTTTCTATCCAAAGTTCTGTATGAGACTTTTTTTCTTTCAAAAATACTGTGCAAAAATAGCTTCAAAAAGACCAGTTATTTTTGTGGAAGAGATCTTCTGCTCACTAGTTTGACTGCAACAGGTTGCTGTTATGTCAAACACAGTGTAGAAAAATAACAAAAAGAATTTATGCATCTTGGTTTATTGATTTGTGGTAATCAGATGCTATCTTTAGGTAGAGAGGAAAAAAAACTGCTGCAGTTTTATGCTGAAAACAAAAATAAAATATTTACTTTTCACCCTTGGTTAAGCAAGACTAATGGTTGAAGGAGAAAAAATGAATCCAAGCAGAAAATAATATAGGGATATTTAAGGAGAGAAAACTGATGGCAGAGTCTATGATAGATGGTGAGAGTGTATCTTGAAGAAACAGACTTTGCCCAAACAGACACCTGTGAGAACTAGCATGGAAACTGATAAGCTTGAATAGACATGCTTTTACATTTGAGAAGAAATGCGAAAAAAAATAAAATCTAGAAATAGACAACTCCCTGCTGGACATGAGAGATGTATGATGTAATGATAAGAAATACACAGCTACGGGTATCTGATAGCTCGTCCACTCTTTTTTTCATCTCTATTTTTTCATCTTTCTGCATTGTTGTGTTTGTCCTAAGGCTAATCTTAGTCACGGCTGTCTGTTTGCGAGTTAGGACAAATCATCCGAGAAAAGGTCTGACGGTTTATTAAAGGAAAACCATTTGCTGTCAGTTTGACTCCATGCTTTGTGTCTCTCACATGCACAAGCATTTGAACATGCCAGTTGGACTTTTGTTACTCTGCTCTGCTTTTATCAATCATAATTTATAGATGAGGTTACTATTACAAGAAGAGACAAGACAAGAAAAGAAAATTAGCGTAGGAGCAGAGAAATAACCATCAGTTTATGACCCAATCTAATGTTCTCATTTTTAGCACCTTTTTATATATAAGACATAATGTCAGCATTTGTTCTATGTAATTATTTGTACTTTTTTATGATATGGTTATTTTGAGAGAATGATTAAAACCACATTAAACCGCTGTCAGGTGAAAGGAAGAAGACAGATCGTCATCATCAATAAAATGTTCCTCTAGGAGAAATTTTGGCACTCCGATGTTACTCAAACTGAAACTGCCTAAATCGAATAAAAAAAAAAGAAATAGAGACACCTTGGAAAGGTTTTCACGCCTTTTGCTTTTTTCATTTTCAAACCACAAGCTTTAGTGTTTTTAAACGGGATTTTCTTCAATATGAATAGACTAACACAAAGCAGCATTTTGATAGAGGTTTTCTTTTTTCTCTTTTATTCTTCACCTTTTGCCGCAGTTCTTGCTGCAAGCCTTTTAGGGTATGTCTCTATCAGTTTTTCACATTTAGAGGTTCAAATTTCAGTGCTATTTTACTTTTGTGTGCAAAATATCTCAAGCTTCATCTGACTGATAGGAGAAAATCTGTGAACAGCCCCTTTAAAGTTATTCCACAACAACAACAAAAAACTAATTGACAGCTGGAAATTTTTAGCAACCATTTTTCTTAAACAAATGTGCTTTGACAGAGCTGTTGTCGTGAACATAGTTATTAAGGTGTTCTTTTCCATTGTATTTTAAATTAAATTTCAATTTTGGTCTTATTTGCTAACATTTTTTTAATTTACTTCAAATGGCTTGTGACAGAATCCAAATGTTTCTTTGCAATGCTTTTCTTAAACAAAAGTTATCTTCTGGACAAAGTTTGGTTTTCTCCTGCAGGGCTGCAAGCACAAAGTCCCCAATATGGGAGTTCATACATCTTCATCTTGTCACATATTCCTGGGGACAAAGTTATGTGTGAGGTCTGAAAAGTAATATAACCCAATGTTGTTGAAAGGGGCACTATGAGGACTATTCCCATAGTTTGGCACTTGAGTTTTTCAAATCATATGGAATATACTGAGCAAAAAGAACCTTTGTTCTTATTTTAGCCAATTATACAGCCTCAGTAATTGTACTATTATTGCAGTCTGAGTTCTTTCATTTTCAGACAACAGATGGATAGAATGATGCTATGTGAGTTATAAGATACATGCAGGTCAACTATACTTATGAATGTAGTGTCCTCTAGTTGCACCAGATTTTATTGAGAGAAAAATAAATTGAATGTACACCCACTTCTACTTTAAAAAGAAATGTTAAATAATGGATCATCATTCTTTTATTTACCCACTAAGCAGTTTGTCTTAAGATTACATAAAAATACATGTAATATGAAAGAATGTCCAGGTTAAGAAATGATGAGGTGAAAACTTTAGCAACACTTAAAGTAAAGGACCACACATTATTTAAGATTATTCGGCTTGTGGCCTTTCGGGGTCTTGTACTTCCTGTGTTCCTAAAGTTTTCATCTTACCATTTCATTGACCCTCTTCATGCAACTTGGAAGTTGTGTCAGAAATGTTGGATTTCCGCCGGTTAAGCACTGTAAAGCCATCACATTAAGCTTATAAGCTGCCATTTACTAGGTAAATGTAATTTACTGATAATCAGCAACAATCATACTCTGACAGGTAAAATGAAGAAGACTAATCATCATCATCAATAGAAGCTTCTTCTGGGAAAAGGTGTTGGCTCATGCGCTCGTGAAGAAATTATTTCAACTGCCAAAGTAAACATTTCTTTAAAAAATGGATATGGCTGAATGAAAGCAGTAAAGAAACCAACGCTTTGAACAAGCTTCTAAAGATTAAAGTATGCTTTTTACTTTTATATCAAACACTTTAGCACCTCATCAAAATTTCAAACTCCTGAACCCAAGTTTGGAGAGATACAAAGTATATTATTGTACCTGAATGAAGTGTGTTATTAATTGTCTTTATAACGCAGGTAATTTATGTTGCAAATTTTGGGGGTGTCTGGCTGTTTTTTTTCCTCCCTGTTCTTCTCCACTGTGCCAATTAAAGTGAGCAGATGCACATGCCACTTTCACTATTGCCCTACCAACTGTTAATCAACGTTTCATTACTGCCTTTCTCATTATTTCCCCACCAGATAGTCTCTTCCTTGCCTGTATGAGGCTGTCTCCTGTATTCACGTACTGGTCCAGCCCTGCTGGCTCTTCTTTTCAGTGTTACTGTGCACAGCTTGCCTTCCTGTGTTCCTGTGCTCTTCCTGCCCTCGGTGGATTCTCCTCAGCTTCAGACTCTGATCACTTTTGTTCTACCTGCCTCTAGTCTGCTTATCAGTCTGTTCTGTGATCAGCTGCCTTCTCAAATCATCCCATCAGCCTCTCATCCATTATCCATCTGCTAAAAGCCTGCTACATTCTTGCCTCCTTAAGTCTGCTACCAGCTTGTTCAGCTTGCACCAGCTGGTTCTATTGTCACCTGATTGTTTAAGCTCACTACCAGGCTGCCTTCCTGGTTCCTACTACCATTATTTACATTCAATTTATAATGCAACATGGTGTCTGGGTGAATATTTGAAATTCAGGATTCTCTGAGTGATACTGGTCTCTTGAGATGTAAAGTGCAACCCCTCCAAAACTATGTTAAACCTTTGCACATCTGGATTCTTGCAACCACCTAATTTCAAGAGACCAACTTCACTTATTGGCCACATTGCTGTTAATGCTAATAGTAAAAAAGCAAATTAAATAGGCAGCCATATACAGTAATGCTTAATGCTCTGAAGTGATGTTAAAGATCAGTTGCTGGTGTTGCATCTACAGGGCTTCCTTATGTATACTTGCAGTTTCTGTGCCTGCAGCATCAGAGAAAATGTTCTTTTTCTGTGGCGCGTTTTCCTCTGCATTTACTTAAATCTGACTCAGACTTTTTGGGTGTGCCTAGAGGGTGAGTTAGAAGTAAAACACATAAAATTGCATCACCAAAAGCTTTTCTATTCACCTTGACACAACCACACCAAGGTTCAAAAGCCAAAATTTGTTCAATATGTTAGGCTAAAACAAGTAAAAAGATAAATAAAACCTATGAGTCCTGCATACATTTTTTATTTTCTTCTTTACTTTTAAGAATAGGGCTATTTCTCTCTTGGGCTTCTTAACAAATATAATTTGTATTTTAATACCAGCACAAAATTTTCTGTCATAGGTAGAAACCTATGAAGTTGAGTCTATGCACAATCTGGAGGTGTGGTTTATTGTCCACATTAAAAAGCCATGTGTATTTAATTTCCCTTTGGGATTATTAAAGTATTTTTTATTTTGAATTTAGAAATTGAATTCATATTTCCAGCACAACACAGCAGCTATGTTATTAAGAACTTTACCTGGAACAGTTTGGCGCAGCCTCATTTAGGTTTAGGTGTGATCAGGTAGGATTTATGTTTTGTTTATTAAACTCTTAATAAATGAGATACAAAAGCTTCCTCTGACTATAAAGCAAAGTTATGATTTTTTTTAACAGCAGTGTTGTAAAAAACTACAGGTTGGTCTTCTGTGTAACATCTCAAACTAAACTTTATATTACTAATGTGAGAGTTTTGTCACAGAATGTCATTTCAAGTCTATGATGTTAAAAATATGTTTTTCTTTTGTTCCAAGAGAAAGAAAACACCTTGTAAAAGATATAACTTCAAATTAAAGCCATATGGGATTTCAGTTTAAAAACATATAATTGTTAACAATGCTTTTATAAAACTCTTGGTAATTTTATTTTTTAAAAATCAAAATGTTCATGCAGTGTCAGTCAGAAAAGTTTTCAGTTCTCCTGCAGGCACTTTGTGATCCTTCCACCACATTTTTGTTGAAATAATTAGTTCAGTGACACCAGCAATCATGTCAACAAGTCCACCATGGAGCCTCGCTGATGTTCTGGATGCCTTTTTTTTTCTTATTTTCCTCTGCAGCCTGAAGACATTTTATGACCAAATCTCCGCTCTAAGTAACAAATCGACAGAAATACAATGTGCAGCCTTGTGTTAAAGATAGATCAGCTCACTTATAATGTGCAATCATCAAATGCATTCAAAGGCAAACTACTGAAACTAAAATGGTCACGCTAAATGGTTAAAGTTAGTTTTATTTAATTATTCCACCTCATTTAGCTAAATATTAAAAAAGAAAAAATGTAAAATATATATATATATATATACATGCATATACATATGTCAATTATGTAAAGCGTCATAAATACAGTGACGTGCGGTCAGGGGAGGCAGGTGAGGCAGTGCCTCACCAGCCATCATGGAAAGAAAGAAAATATATAATCATAAAGTAATTTAAATTGTTATATTCATCCGGTGGTTTGTACTAAAAAATATTCATTTTTCATGTAGCTTCACCAATTTCGATTTTTATTTGTTCAAAATCGCTGAATTTTCTTATTTTCCCATTCAAATGCTTGGAAGCGATGCCGGTGAGGCAGCAGCGAGCTCTGCCTCACCTTGGATTGCGCAACCCCTGGCTCTGCGCTGGCTGCAAAGCGGAGAGAGCATGTTGCTGTACGGCGTCAATAAAATGGTTTAAACAAATGTAATATGTGAACTTATTTCTAATAATTTGGCTTATGTATATAATGTACAGAGCTTTTTGTCACCAACTGTGTTTGTGTAACGTGTTTCGTGTAATGAGCGATTATAAACGGCAGAGAACAAGTTCGAGGTGAGGCAGCCAGTTCTCTTGCCTCATGGCAGGGGGTGCTCAAGAGACTGAAAACATAAGGCAGGAACAGGACGGATCAAGGAAGGCTTTCTTCCCTGGCAGTGATCTCCATTGAGACAGAGAGACTTTTAAAACTGAAGGAAGATAAGGAGGACTTCTATTCATTTATAAGTAAAGGTAAGACAGTAATAACATTTATTTTGTTTTGTTTTTTAAGGAAATGTGTGTTTTGTGAGCTACAGTTTGTATGTGTAAGGATGCAGAAGTGAAACATAACATGTAAACTGCTGTCAATCTATGCATCTATTTGCAAATCTGATTCTGATGACGTCAGTGCCTCACCAGCTATGAACCTCACCGCACGTCACTGCATAAATATCCCCCCCTTCTTCCCTTACCTCACACCTCTTCTCTGTTGTCAAGAAAAACAAAGCTTTATCTGAGACTGACATTAATCTAAAGACACAGTGCCTGCAGCATTTACCAGTAAATCTACTTCTGAAATGCTTCCATACCACCCCGTATCAGTTACTGCAATCTCTCAGAGGTGGATGTGGTAGTAATTGTTCTGCAGCCGTGCTGATTACTCAAAGGCCACAGGAAAATTTGTATCAAAATGTTACTATACTTCGAGTTAATGTGGATATTCAAACCTCTACAAAATGTTAGAGGTTTTTTTTACTTGTTTTTCTTGTATCCTGCAACTGTGTCACATGTGTTGTAAAATTTGAGATATAAAGATCTATTAAGTAGTTTGCAAAAAAATTTAAGAAGCATGAATAAAATAAAATTATTTGAAAATGTATACTCGGAGGGCTTCAACTCTGTGAACCTTTGTTACTAAAGTCTGTTGCTACAAATCCACTAACTCAAAAGTGTCTTTCTCACACTGCAGCAGAATTGTACAACAAACTTTCTCTTCTATCCTTTTTTTAAGAAGGATTAAAGTCTAATGCAAATGCAACGAGTATGAAGGGGATTATAACACCTCCAGCATTTTTTTCTGTGTTGCAATCTTCTGTCCAAATAAGTCCAAAGTATTTGTTTTATGGAAAAGTTTCAATTGTTTTTCTTTAGGAGTCCTCTTTCCAGTTCATATCAGCACCAAGAATCTTACAGAACCTGCAGTAGAAACATATTTCTATTACATCAGTTACTATTGATTATTTACGCGCTCCTTGCTTTAAACTTCACTCTTTAAACTGAAGGCCTATGCCCTGACTGACTACTGAAACAAGACACAGTCAGTCCCATTGGTAACCCTCCTCTTGAAGGGAAGTGAGTCTCAAAGTAGCTTTGCACACAGTGCAGTGAATATACTGTAGGATGAATTGAACTGCAGCTGATTGCTTGAACTTTTTTCTTCATATATTGCAAAAACAATAACGTGGACAAAATAAATATCACAAACAACATAAGTAATGTATTTAAAAATGTTAGAGATGTTGAGAATTTTATCAAAAAGAAGAACGAACAATGCAAGCTAATTTTTACTCATTCAGATTCACCATGCTTCCCAATTCACTGAGAAGGAAAGATAGAGGGGGACTGTTGAAGTTTAATTCAGATTTTTTTCAAATCAGATTATATTTGCAATGAGCAAAGAGAAAAGTAATCATGTCAATAGACCTAAAAAAAATGATGAAAAGTAAAATAGCAATTGCACAACAATGATAATATAACATAATCATCTTTTATGTGAATCTGTTATATAAGCATTCTTTATTAAAGGGTAATAGAATGCAAAACTGGGTTTACATTTTCAAAGATGAATAATGATAGTTTTGAGGGTGAAATGGACGTTCAAAGAAGTTCAAAGAGAAGTTCAAACCCCATCGTTACCTACTTCTCTGCAAAACTCACAATTCCATACACCCACCATGAAACGGGCGAATCCAAATGAAGCACCGAATTGACGTCAATTCAGGGATATTGCCTTATTTGGTTCTGATCTGTACTTTTGTCACGCCGCAAATTTTACATACAGACCAGAATCTTGGACAGTGCAAAGCAAGATTAGCTAAACTTCTTTTACTGAAACGAGGGGCTGCCATTTTCCTCTCAAACGATGTTACACACCCTATCCCGACACCTTAAGGACCAGGTGTAATCATTCTATGACCCCTTTCAGAATTATAAATGAGCAATATAACTGATTTCTGATAGGGTTTTGGCTTTATCTCATAATCTTCATATTTGAACTTGACACATGATGTCAAAATAAGTCTTTCGATCAGAGCTTGTCTCTATTTCTTTAGACAATAAGAATTTCAAAGACTACCTGATGATTAGGTTGTTGCTGATGGAAGAGTGTTTTTTATCTTGCTAGATAAATTCACAAATCTAAAGGTGTTTTTCACATCCCTCTTTATTTGACGAAATTAAGCCCAATAAAGCCTGTTTCAATGTTTTGTTTTCACTCATATTTTCTGTAGTGCTTGTAAAGTAGGATAAAGGGTGTAAAATGCACAGTGTCAGTATAAGAATCAGGGCAAACCAAGTCAAGTTTACAGCAATATTGTTGTCTTGTTTTTATTTTTATGCACAATTAGATTGTGACCATATTCAGAGTACAAAAATGTATTATGAATGGTCAGAAGAGATGTCAAACCATCGTCACCAGAATTATGGGAAATTAGTACCTGTTTCCATGCTGTTGGGGACACTTTAAGCTTGTGTCATTCAAATATGGGAGAATCATCAGTCCAGAATGGTTCATTGCTACACTACTGGATAACATTTTAACTGGTCATATTTGCTTCGTGTGAATAACATTTTTGCACATTTTCTTGCAATATATTGCTCTTAATTTCTCAAAATGTGTTGGGGATGTAATAAGATATGCAGCAGTATCAGATGCATTTATTTTTGTTATTCATGTTTATTTGTATGCCATTTAAATTCCAGGTGGATAAGCAATGATACTACTATCGGTATAAGAAGTTCAAGCTTTATTGTTTATGTTCACCCACTATAGCAACATGTCTATACCTCTACATTACTACCAGTACACTAAATATTTTGGTTACAACTCAATTTTTTATTACATTCTCGCGATTGTGTGCAAAATTGCTGTTGCCAATTAGCTGTATGAAGGCACAAAGTGTAAGAAACTGAGCTAATTTAACTGATTCATGAGTTATTATTACTTAACAGTCTTTCTTGAGCTATGGTAGCTGTTTCCTCTCAGCAAGGAACTGTTTAACTTATTTATCAGCTTGTCAGTACTTAGAACGCAGAATTTCACATCACTAATTTTATTTAACATGGTACTCATTCTGTTGTTTGTTTGCACCTCTCAGCTTATCGTGATTGATTAAACTGGGTAATTTAATTTGCTGTCCTATGCAGACATTCTCTTTCAGTGAATCTTTAAATACGGAAAAAGCTGTTTAAATCATGATTAGTTTGCTTCACAGATGCCCACCTGGGAAGTCAAATTAAAATAAGTCCACCGTTGTTGTTTTTTTTTTTTTTGACAAATAGACTCTACTTTAATGAAAGTGAGGATATGTTGCCTTTAACATTAATCACATGAGCAGATTGTGTACTGATGTTATGCTGGAGGTCTTTGCCCAAAGCAAACTCCTGTGTGTGTTCAGACTGCTGCTGTTTTAAAGGAAATACACATTTTGCTCAGTTGTGCAAGCTGCTCCCTCTGCTGCATAGCAGACAAAGTGGGTCAGAACACACATTCACAATTAGGTACACATCCCTAAGCAAACATGGAAAAGCAAAATAATTCACCTGCTAGTGTTCATATGAGCTCATGTCATGTATTATATTTTTCCTTTATTTGACTGTGCACATACGGGTGCAAGTACAAGCAGCATTCCTGTAACAGCCTTTGTCTGCGAAAGGTTTGCTGTGCTTCAACTCTTTCTGAAAATTAATCCTGTGGTAAGAAAGAGGGGAGAAGCAGAGCTAACTGGATGTTAAAGGGGAAAGAAGGAATGAAAAAGGGGCATGAAGTGTTGCAGAGCAAACATAAATGGGAAATAGCATGAAAAAAAATTATTTAGAAAACCTCTTCACTGGTATGAAAGATAGTGATGAAGATTATGATGGCAGACAGGCAGGTAGGTAGAAGTAGAGATTTTTTCATTGAATACCAGGGAGATTAAAACTCCCTTGTAAATTTAGTCAAATAATTAGTCAAATATGCATTGTTAAATTTGTAAATGTAGTCATTAAATTGCAATAATTTACGATAAAATGCATTGATTTAATTAGTATGGTGCTCATTAATCATCTCTCTCTCGGACATGGAAATGCGTAGAGGAAGAGTAAGGGATTAACAAAAAATGACAGAAGCAAACCAATGGATTATGAGAAAAGTGAGGAAAGAAATCTGAGGAGAGGTAAGAAAGGGGAAAGAAAAAAGTAGCAGAGAAAAAGGAAAGAGTAGGAAATGAGATTTGACAAATATAAAATTGAGGTACAAAGAAGTTATAAAATGAAAGCTGATTAAGATAAAAATACAAAAGTCAATAAAATAAAAAATATGCATAAATATGAATGTGTACTTAAAAGAAAAAAAAAATATTACTGTTGCATTACAGGCATCTTGATTAATTTTATCTGCATAACTTAAAAAGAGCTGATGGCAGTTGGTGCAGTGTGTGTCCAGTCTCTAATTAGATCACAAACATGCCTGCTGAGGCTTAAGCACACTAATAGTGTTTATTGGAGCACGAAAACCCATGTTGCATCATCTAAACACTCACTCAAGCATACGTCTGCTTACTGATCAAAGACTATGTGTGAAAAGTCACTGCACGCCTTGGAGGTCCAGGAGGAAAACACGCAACAACTAATACACCAGACTCCACCAGAAAAAATGTAATTTTGGTCATCTGGTGCCAACAGGTGGGGTGACAGCATGCATAAACATAAGTAAAATAAAAAAAAAAGGACTGACTTTAGCTGCTTAATGAACTCTGAACACAGAAGCACAAAAAAACGGTATAACCTGCACTTCTTCTGAGAGTCCCCTGTCAGTAAGAACAGAGGCGTTATGATCTTGGCAATGATTTCTGGTCTGATCACTCATTTCACACACCTGCTTAGCTCCACCCAGTTCTAATTACCTGCTTATCTGATCCACCTGTATTAGTCTCTATTTAACCAGCCTTCAGACCAGTCATCAGTGCCAGGTTATTTTTGAGCTGTTGGTGAGAATTATTTTAGTATTCCTGTATTCTGATTAACAGATCCTGACCTGTTCTGCCTCTGGACCTCTGAGCCTGCCTGTCCCCATCTGATCTGTTTGCCTGACCTGTCTTAAGACTCCTGTTAGATCATTGCCTGTCTGTGTACTGTGCCTGGAAGTGTTACCTGACTCCGTTCTGGATTCTCCCTTAGTACCTCACTGTATCTCTGACCTCCTGGCTCTGACAACCGAGCATGTCGCCGACATCAGCTTTAGCATCACCCTCTGGATTATTCTTCCTTCCTTCGCCTGCTCGGTTCTGATCTCCTGCCTGTCCTCCAACCACCGATGCATCAGCATCTGTGACTATGTTTGGCGCTGCTGCTGCAGCATGTTGGCAGCCGACCTGAAGGAACCAACCACACCCTCTGGGCTTGGACAGAGCTATGAGACCAGGTTGGTTACCATCCACTTCCAGAAAGACATGGTAACTAAACTTTTGTCTTCTCCTGCAGAGGTCCCTGCCTCAGACGCTGATGTCGCTCACTTCGGTTCCTTTTCCAATAAAAGTTTTGAGAAATCTGTTTGTCTGCTTCGATTACAAGGTCTTACTTTTCTGAGCTTGATAAAAGGATGATGGTGGTGATGGTGTCAGTAAGAACACCATTGGATGGTGGTGTTTATGAACTAGCAGTAATAAATGTAGCAATAAAAATGATGCCAATGTCCATAAAAGAATTTCATGTAGATATGGGGCCCAGTCTCCAAAGATTTAAAAAAAATCAAGTAAAATTTTATCTCCAATAAGTATGTGTGTTGCTGCAGGTGATCTACAAAGATTGCTGTGTTAACATGTCCAAACCAATTTAACTCCGCCTCACTCTGAGTTTGTACTATACTTAAAAAAGTGCTAAAAAAACACAAAAGGTTAGGCAGCAGTTAAATTTCAGATTTGTAAAATTCCATTGCAATAGTACACTGAAAAAGGGACTTCTTGGTCCTGTAAACATTACCATGGTTATTATTTTAAATTCACTGCAAGTTGGCATGTAGGTGCCTTTACTTAAAAATTAGACCTTTTATTTGACTTACTATTTAATATTTATTTGTAACTATATCCATCAAAGGCCAAGTAAATGTAATTCATCTTACCAAATAGTATAAACAAAACAAGTTTCCCAACTAAACAGATGTAGGTCAAATTTACTTGCCTGGCCATGTTTGAGTCAGAAATAGAAAATATTCTGGGTTCGATCCCCAGTTCCAAGTCTTTCTGCATGTTCTCCATTTGCATGCGTGAGTTCTCTCTGGGTACTCTGGCTTCCTCCTACACTCCAAAACCATGACTGTTAGGTTAATTACATTCTCTAGATATTGCATGGCTGTATGTATCTGTGTTGCCCTACGAAAGACTGGTGACCTGTCCAGGGTGTACCCTACCTACACTACTGGAGATACTGCAACCCTGACGGAATAGGCAAGAGAGGATGGGTGGATGTTTATTTGTTTGTCTCAATCATCAAATGCAGTGGATTTTCCTTTGAATTGACAAAAAGGGTTTGTAATGTTCAAACGTTTTATTGAGTTTTATTGAATGAATTGTATATGTTAAAAAAAAAAAAAAAAAAGTGTACAGTTGAGATTCAGATTAGTGAAGTAAAATTTACATGCATTCGATAAACAAATTCTTCTTAGTAAGTAAAATCAACCTAGACTTTATTGAGTAAAATTTACAAAGAATTGGTAAAAAAAAAATTACCAGTGAATTTGCATGGTTTGGTCTTTAGTATATGATATGCATATTTTTTGAAGGTACACAGGCAAGAATGAGTTTGCATACGGTGTCACACAAAACACAAATCACTTAGCACCCTCTTTTGATATCTGATCCATGCATACAAACATAATTGTGTCTTTTAACAGTAAAAAAATCTATTCTATATTTTACTTAAGCTCAAGAAAAATATATGTGCAACACTTTTTGTTTTACTCCCATTTTTTATGAGACAAACTCAAAGATCTAAAACTTTTTCCGCACACAAAATATCACCATTTACCTCAAATATTGTTCACAAACCAGTATAAATCTGTGAAAGTGAGCCCTTATACTTTGCTGAGATAACCCATCCCACCTCATAAGTGTGCCATATAAAGATGCTGATTAAATGATTAGTGAAAAAGCATGCCAAAGACTGCCCACAATAAAAGGCCACTATGAGAGGTGCAGTTTCATCAAAAAGCATAATGCCACAGATGTCACAAGATTTGAGGGGCAGTGCCATTGGCATGCTGACAACAGGAATGCCAACCAGAATTGTCCAAAGGTGTTTCAGAGAATTTGGCAGTTAATGCAACCAGCCTCACAACCGCATACCACATGTGACTAAACCAGCCCAGGACCTCCACATCCAACATTTTCACCTCCAAGATGGTCACTCTAACAGCTGCTGAAACAATTGGTTTACATAACCAAAACATTTCTGCACAGACTGTCAGTAACATCTCAGGGAAGCTCACCTTCATGCGCCATCCTCATCGGAGTGTCCACCTGACTCCATTATTTCGTCGCAACCGATTTGAGAGGGCAAATGATCACATTTGCTGGCGTCTTTTACTTTGGAGAGTCGTTCTCCTCATGGATGAATAGTTTCATTATTCAGGGGAGATGACAGACAGCATGTGTAGCGTTGTGTGGGTGAGCGGTTTTCTGAAGTCAGTGTTGTGGATCGAGTGGCCCATGGTGGTGATGGGGTTATGATATGGGCAGGCATGTGTTATAGACAAAGAACACAGGTGCATTTTATTAATGGCATGTTGAATGCACAGAGATACCGTGATGAGATCCTCGGGCCCATTGTTGTGCCATACATCCAAGAACATCACCTCATGTTGAATCAGGATAATGACCTGTCTCATGTTGCAATTCTTGGAAGCTGAAAACGTCCCAGTTCTTGCATGGCTAGCATACTCAGCAGAGATGTCACCCGCACTCAGTACTGTAGTGGTCCCTGGAGAAGTGGGTATACTTGCCCTCTTTTTTAATGCAGCCCAGAAACAATGACATGTAAGACTGCTCTATGTAGTTTACACAAAAATTCCTTTGTAGTATTTACTCAATGTCATCTAATTTCTGTTTTTGATCTGAGAGCGGAAGGATTATTAAATAACTAAATGCTGGCCCAGACAAGTCAGAGACAATTATGGATTTTGAGTGAACTATTCCTTATTCCTGAGTTCATCCACAGGGATAAAACCTATTCTCTCACTTAGCAAGTCAATGCAGTCTCAAACTCTGCATTTACGCCTGTGGTTCTGGCTCATTTACAATAGAGAAACTGTCTGCTTTGTAATTCTTGTAGAAATAAACCCAATTGTAGGCTAAACAGCTAAACTGGTGTCTTACTTCTACTTCTACTCATGTTCTTGGGCCAGTGAACCAGTGTGCTGGTCTGTTTGTAAATTTCGGGGCGTTACAAAAGTACAGGCCAGAACCAAATAAGGCAACATCCCTAAATTGACGTCAATTCAGAGCTTCATTTGGATTCTACCGTTTTATTGTGGAAGTTTAGAATTGTTAGATTTGCAGAGAAAGGAGGTATCGATTGGGTTTGAACTTCTCTGTACGTCCATTTCACCCACTGAAAAATCATTAATTATCTATGTCAATGAAAACTCGGTTTTACGTTCTATGACCCCTCTAATTGTTAATGATGATTAAATCTAAAATATATCTTTACAAATAGGTGGTATGCAGGAATAACTTCTTACTGTTTTGTTGTTCAAAATCACTGTCTTTATAATGAAATATTTTGTGGGCAAAGCCCCGGATGATGATACTGTCTAGCTCTGCCCATGCTCTTTACGTCATTGGACTGGATTATACAGTCCAATAATGATATTACATTTTGACATACCTTAAGATGAAAGTCATTGTGAATTGGTAACCTATAGATGACCTAATAAGTTAATTTGATTCAAAGATGGATGGTAACTATTGACTGATACCCACTACAGTTTATTAATGATGTTTTGGCCATATGGGTAGGTTCCAAGGGCAGTCTTTAAAGGTGGAAGCAGGAATGCTGGATTAAGAGGTACATGATAATCTGTAGGACTAATCTACACTTTATCTCACTTTAGAATTTGTAGAATCTCCTGCTATTTGATTGGACGGCAGATGGAGGGGTTAGCTCAGGCCACTATTCTCGCCAGAACAACTACTTTTTCTGTTTAAGAAAATATATCTGGCTTGTATTTTCCCAAAACTAAAATACAATCATTATCTCAACTGTTGGAGATATAGAATAAAATCTAAGACGTGTAACAGCTTGAGAAAGTCTGTTAATGTATATAAAATAAATAAGCAAATCATCGGTAGGGTTGAAAAGCAACACTTTATGAACCCGCAGTTATCTGTTTTTATTCTGTGTTCGATTTTATTGGTAAAATTGATTTCCATGTCATATTATTTTCACCGGTCAGGATGACAATTGCCCTTTCCTCATGCAGCAGACACTTAAATTGGCTTTCATAGGCCTGAGTGGATCTCAGAAAGTCCATTTGATCTCTGTGTTGTTTAAAAATGACATTTCCACCATCCCTGTTTCTGTCTCTCTTTTTCTGTCTCATCATGTCTGCAGAAACGATAGCAAAGTGACATCCCAACTGCAGCTTTGAATAAACTGACATCCCCAATTAGGAGCTTCTGGTCCTCAGTCTATTCACTTCCTTTCATTTTATTTTACTGCTCCCTTAGTTCCAGCTTCATTCTCTGTTACTGTCACATTGTTGAATATTCCTGAAGCAGTATTTCTTTTTGTCCTTTATATTTCTCAGTGTTATATCCTGCCCCCTGCTTGTCTCTTTCACCCAGACGTCACAACCCTTCTGTCAGTTGATCACTAAAATTAATGGCTCTATTTCCATCAAACCACCATAGTGATGAATCATGTCATTAATTTATCGCGGGGGTGATAGATCATGTCATTAATCAGGATTTTTTTTCTTATTAAGGGCTGCATCAGCATGTTAAAGAAAGCAAATCCAGCTGTTGGTGATGAACAATTGAAGCACACACTCATACAAAATTCAGTGATGTTTGTCTCTATTTGCTTGATAAAACCTAGCCGTGAGCTCAGATCATAAACATGTTAATCAAACAGAAGCATTAGCAGTAAAACTAGTGACAAAAAGGATGCAAAAGATCCTCTAAAGTTCTATGAAATACTATAAAATACACAGATTTTAAAATAAGACTGTAAAGGTATTGAGAACAAGTAAAACAGAAGATAATTTAGATACATTTCTCACAAGCAAGAAATAATATTTGTATAAAACTCAAAAATCTTTGGTTAAAAAAAGGAAACAACAAGTTTAATACAAATAACTATTCCCCTCCTCTCTCTGTATGGTTCTAAAGGAAAACACTTAAAAGGTAATTTTCTAGATTTATCAGAGACAGAATAGTTTATATATTTAAAACCATTGATTAATTTCAATTGTCAAAATGTTCTCTTTTCTCTCATGCAAGAAAACAAAAATAGTATAATATGGGAGCAGAGCCTTACTTTAAAATGTACATCTAGTCCCAAGTTTTAATATGCAATGCCTATTAAGAAGATGTAGTCTTTTGTGTTTTAAAAAGCCATCATAGCTGTCAACTCAGCCACATTTAGCAACTAGTTGAAGGACTGATCCACTGCAGTTCTTCTCAAAGCTCTTCGCTTTTGGATCTCATCAACATGTTCCATAAGCAGGGCTTTAAGTGGCCCAGTAGGCAACAGTAGCGTCATATCTAAATTTTACCCCTTAGCATACATACTGGGAATTTTTTCCAGCATGCAGGTGGGATTTCTCAGACCCCCGGTAGTGCGTGAGCACTGGCTCTGCGTAAAATAGTATGGTTGTATTTATCACTTCTCTATGTTTTTAAAGATATCTTTATTATATCTTAAAGGAACTAGAGGCAGGAATAGGAAATGAGACTCACAAGTTACACGACTGGTGCTGCAGGTAACTGCAGCCACCAGCTATGCTGACACAGGAGAACAGAGGAATATTGACAGGCAACAACCAGAGAATGCACTGGTGATGCTTTAATACTGTGTACTACGTAAAGATTTACTACAAGACCACAGCGCAAGTTTTATGACAACAACAAGCACCATGTCAAGCAAGTCTTCTACTACTACTATTAAACAACCACAACTTCCTGTATCAAACCTGTTGTGGGCGTCAATTGATGTCACATCCGGAGGACATTCAGCCTGGAAAAATTGCATTTTTCACAAAGTCTATTCAAGATTATGTTGAGATACAAAGACTGGGCTCATTGGTTTTGTTTTTCAACCCTTCATTGCCCATTAGCATTTAAAATCTGGACATGCTTGTGTATTCTTTCCCAATTCCTGCCCCGTAGTCCCTTTCATTGAAGACATTTCTTATTTCAATGAAAACACCAGGCTTGAAGATACTGAAAGTGGTTTCATGACACTTAGAATTTGGCTCATATAGATATAATTCAGAACTGTCTTTTTTCTTTTGTTCTTTTTATATGCAGTACAATAAAACTATTGATCCTTAGATCACTAAATAGATCAGATCATATTTTTGTCGCAGATCGGTATAGCCTTAATTGGAGTACTAGTATTTATTGTTTACATTTTCACTCTTTGAGAGTTATTTTATAGACTTTACAAAGGAACAGGGTTTGGCATTCTATAGCAAGTCATGAGCTAAACGACAACACATGACCATTGATTCACAGCTTATTGAGTTTGCTTTCAAGTTAATATAAAATCACATCAAACATGAAAAAAAGCTGTACGCCCTCAGTAGACTAATTAGTCTCATGACAAGCTCCTACAAAACAATCAGACAGCTTTATTTGGCCTTTCCAGATGAGTTTTCCAAATTCACGTGTCAGCAGTCATTACAGAGAGTCATCTCTCCCCTGCTGTGAGGGGGTTTACTTTTAATTGCTCCCAACCTCATCATCTGAACTGTCCCCATTGTTGAAAGACATTATTGCATCAGAGGTCTTCTAGCTTCAGCAGGTGAACATGCTGAAGTGTCACTCTGTTAGATCCCAACAAGGAATTTACTGAATTATTACTGAGCAACATGGGAAAAAGACCCAGTTGTCATGTTTGCAGAAAAAAAAGCCTCATGCATTCAGCAAATGTCTTCCCCTTGTTTTCCCTCTGCCTCTTCTTGCTCTGTTTTTGTCCAAGTGCGTGCTCTGAACAAATCTGACTCCCACGCTGCGCTGAAAAAGGTGGGAATTAATGAGAAAAAAGTGCTAACTTATCCAAATTGCTGATTAAAATCAAAACAGAAAAAAAGTGTATTAGAGCAACATATTTGACAGATGTGCTGCACATATGCACACACCTACCCACACTCAGCTACAAACGTCACATCCCTATCCTTATGGGGACTTTCAATTGGCTTCCATTAATTTTAGATTCATTTCTATAACCTAACCCAGACCCTTAGCCCAACAATAACCATTACCATGACATACCTAACCCTAAACCTAACTTTGACTCAATGTAAACCTTTTTCCTAAACCTAAACCTCAGAAAAGAGAACTTGTTTTCATGAAGACCAGTCAAGTAGTATCCACAAGTACCTGTAATTCCTCAGAAACAAGCATCTTCCTGGGAAATTGGCCTTACTCTGTCCCCACAAGATATCAAATACATGGCCGCACACAAACACAGACACACACAGACTTTCTTTCCCTTGATGATTTCAGAAGAATCTCATCTGAGATCATTGCTTCATTAGAGGAGCTCTAGTTGTTCAGATTGATTTAATTATCAAATGATCTCTGCAGTGAGTGTGTCTGCGTGTTCATGAAAGAGTGAGATTATGCAGCGATCTTCGCTGACATTGATCAGCCCAGTCTAATTGGGAGCATCTAGCCGTGTAATTGATTCTGCTACATTTCACTACTAGATGAGTTAAGCAACATCAACAACACTGATTCACACGACGAACCAAACTGAAGTGAACCAAACCGAGCTGAGCCAGGCTAAACTTTGCGGCTGAGGAAACAACATAAACCACCTATGAGCAGATCACAGACCTCATGTCTTCCTCTCCCATCATCCCAGGAGACATATCAAAGCTTCATGTCTTGCTTGTGAGATCTAGCAAAGCTCTTATCTTGGATATTTTCATCCATGTCAACATGCAAAAGAAAGAAACATGCATTGCTGTAGAGAATGCAAGTTTGAATCTGCCTGATAATTGATGCTCACAGCTTTGAACTTTTATGTTAAACAGTCTCGAACATAATAACTCAAACCCCTTCATTCTTTTCGGATTATAGCATATTGAAGCTACATTCAAATTCATTTTATTGGAATTTAATTTGATATGTAATGAAAACATTTTTTTATGAATATGCTGGAGCTGTTTCTGTGTTGTTGTTTCTTCAGGCCGCTGGTGGCTCAGTTTTGCACATCTCTGAGTAAGTAGAAGACATTTTACAGGAAGTGTTGTTTTTCCTTATGAGGCATTCAAATATGGTGTGCCTCTCACAATCTAAAGCCACCAGCTCCTTTCTATCTTTTTGAGTGGCAGCAGGAATACACAGGGTCCCATTGGATGCAACAGTACAATGAATAAAGATCTAATAAGTGCTGTAAATGTGTGTACCTAAGCCCCTGAGTCAACATCTTGTAGATCCACATTTCATTGGAACTACAGCTGCATATCCTTAGGCTAAATCTCTACCAGCCTTGCATGTTAAAAGACTTTCTGGGTTTTTTTCTCATTCATTTTCTTGCAAAATAGCTGCAACTCAGTCTGACTGGATAGACAGTATTTATACATCAGTTTTTAAGTGTTGCCAAGGATTGTCAATCCTAATTTTGGTCCGAAATTTAACTAAGCCAGTTAATATGCTTTGATCTAATCCAAGGGTTCCCATTGTGGGGGTTTGGACTCCCCTTGAGGATGTAAGAATATTTTCAAAATCATCTCGATGTAATTCCGGAGGTGTATGGAGGACCAAAAAGAACAAAGTCATTTAAAAACAATATATCAGGAAATAAGAAAATGAACTAAAATCCTTAAAACATCAAATACTATATATATATATATATCAAATCATAAAATACACAATTAAAAAAATGTGGCAATAAGATATTACATATGCCTTTTGCATATTTAATTAGTTAAATGCCATAATCAAGAAACATAACCTGGTACTTTACTCATATAATCGTTCTGAAATTGACTTTAAAGTCATGGTTGATAAATTTTAGGAGAAAAATAAATAAATCGAGCTCATTCTGACGCTTTTTCATACCTCCTTTTATTCTTGCAAGATCATATGTGAATTTGACTTGCATGTATGCACAATACTGCTGATGTAGTGCTTCCAACATTTTCAGTTTTCCATGGTTTATTTATCCTAATTTTCTGGTCACTTACACAATAGGTCACAGTTTACACAAGCAGCAACACTTACCGACTGCCTGCTGTGAGTCACTGATTGTTTTGGATTCCCCCATTTGAAGGAAGAAAGATGGGAGCAGTGATAGCTAGTCTGGCTTGTAGTGGCAACCTTCCAGTATTGGCATCAATACAGGAGAAGGACTTTGTGCAAAGCGTGCACTTGTGGGCTTTGTGGTTTGCACCATGAGCCCACATAAAAATATGATCACACCAAGGATTTTCTGGCTTTAATTGAAGCCCAACATCAACATATGTCACAGGAAAAACTCTGATTTCTTGGTGACAGCTTTAAAACTACATACAATAATTTTAATCTAATGAATAAATATATATTTTAGGGGCTTCCCAGTCTTTGGTACTGCTCTTCAGCAATCACAGGGTGTGTGTTTTGGAACCCCCGAGTTTAACTGTTCAACGGCACTGCAGCTCTGACTCTATCCAATCTTTTTCAACCTCAAACAGGTTTTCTTCCAGGATGTGCTTAGACTGAATCTCAATCTTATTCATTTTTCAAGTATTCCCTCTCCTGCGGAAGATGAGCACATCCCTAGCATGATGCTGCCACCAACATGTATTGACAGGCAATGTTGTGCAAAGTACAGTTCAGGCAGACGAAAATGAACCTGCTCACATTCACAGTTCACTTTTTAAAGAATGATCTAAGTTCACCAACCTATAAATGTCCTTGTTCAAGTTCATTTGGTAAATTATCCCACAATTCCACACAATAGAACCTCATATTATTATTTAAATAGGTGATCATAATATATAGAAATAAATGTAGAATACTCAATGCAGCCAAGGTAAACTGTATGTGCAGTTAAGGCTATTTAGCCAAATTACACAGAACTTCCGTAACATACAGGTGCATCCAGATTCTGCTGAAAAGATCTGTATCAAAAATTATTTCTTACTTTCCTCATTAAGAAGCAGATATTTCCCAAGATGGCTTCGATACTTTAACTCAATGTGTCGTTAATTTTAAGTGGATGTGGCTGATGTACGGCTTGTTTGTTAAAGGTATAGTGGAGGATGTTATTTTTCAGGGTGGATCATCAAAATAAATGGTCCTCCCAATTGTCACTCATTCTGGTGATATGTTTACCTGAAGCCGTCCTAGGCTGTTCCCCATTTTCACTTACCAGTGGTAAGTCTGACATGTTAGAAAAATTGAATATCTTCTTTTGGAAAGTAATCTTGTATGAGTGATGCAAACAGCAAATTTTAAACAGAGCGTGCACGAGGAGAAATAGGTCTGTGCATGCTCCTGCATGCGTTTAATAGGCGTTCCCTCTGGGGAGCTGGTAGAGGGTTGTGCATGTGCATTTTTTTTTTTTTTAGTGGACAGTGCGGGTCTTTTCAAAGATTCTTGAAGATCCTCCATTATACCTGGATTATACGTGTCCCAGTGGGCACAGTTTGCACAAAAAGTGAGTTTTTTTCTGTCCGAATCTTCCTTTGTTAGTTCATAAAACTCTCCCAAGTGTAAAACCGGCATCATAAATACCAATAAATGAATCCAGCAGACTAGTACTAGCAGTAGAGATGTTGGTCTGTCATACTGCGTCTAGTACTAAGTGCCGTAAAATCTGACATTATCGAGTGAAAAGTGTCGTTATCAATTGAACGTGAACCTAAGCTGTGTGTGCTGCTCATTATTGTCAGAGTGAACGCCGCTCTCGTTCATTACTTCAAAACTGATCCATTCAGTTCTCCATTCACTGAAAATATGAACATATTCAGTGAACGGCATTCATTGAACCCGATCATGCACAACACTGTTTACGGGTAAATGCGAAATGCAGCATTATTCTTAGCTCTGTGTTCTGTGTGTGGGCCCAAAAGGTTATATTTTGGTATCATCCCACCAGAGTGTCCTCTTTAATACCTCTTCTGTGTCTCTATGAATTATAGAAACAATTGTGAAACATTTGTTTGACATAATAAAATGCGTGGATCTTCCAGATCCCAAAAAAACTTAAAGTGGAGTGCTGCAAAGTGCCAGCATTCACATCTGCTCTGCGATTTTGGCCCAAAATGCTGGAATTGCCTCACGGAGATGAGCTGAGACTGCCTTTTCAAGGGGCTGCCATCTTTACGCACCTGGTCAATTTGAATGAAAAATTACCTGGGCAGCAGCTAAGTACACTGGCAGGTCAGCACAACACCAGCAAAATGGGATTCATGCAACCGCCAACCTCACTATGTGTGTGTTAATCTGCATGTGTGTGTCTTGAGGATTAGTCATGCTCTTCTGCCTCTGCAGTACTCCAAGCTTTACTACCACACACACACCAACACCTGCATCCATCTGGCCAGTCCCCTCTGATAGCAGAGGTGTGAAACAGAGAAAATCAGTCCGGGGAGGTAAGGGAAGAGGAATGAAGGCTATGGGAAAAAAAGGAGATGGAGAGATGGGGTAAATGCACAAGATCTGGTAAAAGAGTGGGAGAGTGATATTAAACACGAGGGAGCAAGGCGAGCAAATTCACCTGCCCACTTCCTCTTTTTTCAATGTCCGCCTTCCCTCCCCTCCTCCTGTCTTCCTCTATCATGTTTCTTCCCTCGTCTCCTACTCCCCTAATTAGCCCCAAATCCTCTTACATCCTGCGCTCTGCTCATCTTCCTCTTCTTCATCACGGTCTCCCCCCACTCTGACCAAAAAAAGAAGAGGAAAAAAAAATCAGGCTGACCTTAATGAACAGATCAACACAGAAGGGAAGTGATGCATCCAGGGAGACCAGAAAAGCTGGATCAGCGTTTTTGGATCAGTGTTTGTTTACTTAGAACTCCCCCATGTGAAGCTGTCAGAACAGTTTTTACTGGGGGTTTTTTCCTGAAGAGGGAGAAAAACCATTAGATTTGTGGATCATTTTAAAGCTTTATTTTCTTTTAAATATTCCTTTATTTAGTTGGAGAACAGGTGGGGACTCATTTATTTTTGCTGTGGGAGGTGACAGCAGGGAGTGGTGGAGGAGGGGTGGAAATGACAAACCATGGGAAAAATATGATTCTAAGTAGAATCACAAAGAACGCGCCTCGGTGGCCTATAAGCAGGCATAATTTCTGGTTCTTCCATTAATGGCTAACAATTTACTGATATCACTGAAGCATAATCTTACACTGAATATTTGGTAGGGGTTTTCTTACAATGAGGAGCTTGTTGCCTCATTTGCCAAACTCACTGTGCATAGTAGTAGGATCAACTTTGGTCATTGTCTCGTAGTAAACTTGACATAAAAGAAACTAAACTAAGGTGAATTAAGGAAAAGGGACAAAATAATAAACAGGAGAAAGTAAAAGAACACGTAATCTGAACATTAAAAAAAATTACTGATATGTCAAAACCGAAATAGTAACACTTAAGGCAAGACTAAAACAGAACATTTTTAAGGTGAAAGAATATTAATTAAAAACATTACAAGGGGAAAAAAATCAAACTCAAAAGAAACCTTAAAAGGTACAGATAACACAAACTTAAATTTGGAAATAAAATAGATGAAGCTAAAGGTTAATCAAAACCCTCAATAAACCTAAATCCCTAAGAAATTAATTTAATCAAACTGAACATTTATTATTTTTTAACTAGACATTTATTAATATCGTCCAAAATTTTCATATTTCACAAGGAATATATCAAACGTAATATCAAAAGGTCCGTTTACCTTATACATACATATATATATATATATATATATATATATATATATATATATATATATATATATATATATATATATATATATATAAACTGTTTTCTCACCCTTCGGGGGGTGGTATGTGTCATCCTCAAGCTCGGGTCCTCTACCAGAGGCCTGGGAGTCTGACGGTTCTGCGCAGTATCTTAGCTGTTCCTAGGACTGCACTCTTCTGGACAGAGACCTCTGATGTTTTACCTGGAATCTGCTGTAGCCACTCTCCCAGTTTGGGGGTCACAGCCCCCAGTGCTCCAATTACCACTGGCACCACTGCTGCTCTTACTTTCCACATCTTTTCTAGCTCCTCCTTCAGTCCTTGGTATTTCTCAAGCTTCTCGTGTTCTTTCTTCTTGATGTTGCTGTCGCTTGGGATTGCCACATCTATCACTACTGCCTTCTTCTGCTGTTTGTCGATCAACACGATGTCTGGTTGGTTAGCCATCACCTGTTTGTCAGGATCTTGAAGTCCCATAGGATCTTAGCTCGTCATTTTCAACTACCTTTGGAGGTGTCTTACATTTTGACCTTGGGACTTCCAGCCCATACTCATGGCAGATGTTCCTGTACACTATGACAGCTACCTGGTTGTGGCGTTCCATGTATGCACTTCCTGCCTGCATTTTACACCCTGCTGTTATGTGCTATATTGTTTCAGAGGCATCTTTGCACAGTCTGCACCGGGGGTCCTGCCTGGTGTGGTAGACCCCGGCCTTTGTTGATCTTGTACTGTATATATATATATATATATATATATATATATATATATATATATATATATATATATATACTCCAGGACTCAGGAGTATGGAGTCGGGGGCCCTTTATTAGGGGCCATCCGTTCTCTGTACAATCGGAGCAGGAGTCTGGTTCGCATTGCCGGCATTAAGTCGGACCTGTTCCCGGTGCATGTTGGACTCCGACAGGGCTGCCCTCTGTCACCGGTCCTGTTCATAACTTTTATGGACAGGATTTCTAGGCGCAGCCAAGGACCGGAGGGGGTCTGGTTCGGGGACCAGCGGATCTCATCCATGCTTTTTGCGGATGATGTAGTTCTGCTGGCTCCCTCCTGCCAAGACCTACAGCGTGCGCTGGGGCGGTTCGCAGCCGAGTGTGAAGCGGCCGGGATGAGAATCAGCTCCTCCAAGTCCGAGGCCATGGTTCTCGACCGGAAAAAGGTGGCTTGTCCCCTTCAGGTTGGAGGAGAGTCCCTGCCTCAAGTGGAGGAGTTCAAGTATCTTGGGGTCCTATTCACGAGTGAGGGAAGAATGGAGCGGGAGATCGATAGACGGATCGGTGCGGCTGCTGCAATAATGCGGACGCTGCACCGGTCTGTCGTGGTGAAGAGAGAGCTGAGCGAAAAGGCAAAGCTCTCAATTTACCGTTCGGTCTACGTTCCTACCCTCACCTATGGTCATGAAATTTGGATTTTGACCGAAAGAACGAGATCCCGGATACAAGCGGCTGAAATGAGCTTCCTCCGCAGGGTGGCTGGGCTCTCCCTTAGAGATAGGGTGAGGAGCTCGGTCATTCGGGAGAGGCTCAGTGTAGAGCCGGTTCTCCTCCACATCGAGAGGAGTCAGTTGAGGTGGCTCGGACATCTTCTTCGGATGCCCCCTGGACGCCTTCCTCGGGAGGTGTTCCAGGCACGTCCCACTGGGAGGAGGCCCAGGGGACGGCCCAGGACACGCTGGAGAGACTAGGCGCTCCAGAGGCTGGCCTGGGAGCGCCTAGGGCTTCCCCCAGCAGAGCTGGAGGAGGTGTCTGCGGAGAGGGAAGTCTGGGAGTATATATATATATAGTATATATATATATATATATATATATATATATATATATATATATATATATATATATATATATATATATATATATATATGATAGCTAATCTAATCTGTGAAAATAACTTTTTTCACCTAAAATCAACAACAGCAGTTTCCCATTTAGCCTTACATTTACAAGCCAGAGTTTGACACCAACAGTGAGAGGAGGATAAAACTAAAATATAATAAAAAACAGTCTGTGTCACCCCCAAGGCTAAACGAAAAATGTAAGTTCCTAAACAATAACAGAGAAAACATACGCTTTTCCCTGTAGTTACATAAGCTGTAATTCTATTATTAATGCTACTGACAATATTTCTACAAAAACTCCATGTCAGATATGTTTAAATCAGGTTGGGTCCGGATTAGCCAGCAGGTGGGTTCGGGTCCAGACCGCGGTCCGCTAATAAGTGACCTCTTGATTGGAGTATCTAATAGGGGGAATCCTAAGAGACAGGATTTATCATCTCACTTGAATGTTTGATATGATAAAGTTCCAGAAACAGCTTTAATTACTCAGCAAGTTTTAGGTTGCCATCTAAGCCTGGTCTCATCACTGCTTGACCATTATGCCTAACATGTCAGGAAATAAAGAGAACCCTCTCATTGTTTCCTGACATTCGTTAAAATGTGTGCCATGTTGTGTGCGCAGGTGTTTCTGCATGTTGGATGTATTTCCTCCCGCGGTTCTAATTGCCACTTTGCAATGATTGCAAAGCGTCTTGTTGCCATCTTTTTCTTCCTTAAAATAAAGCCAAACTTTCGATCGGTTTACCCGATGGGACGCCATTTTTTTCTTCTGGTTTTCTAGACTGACACCTGGTCACGTCATACTCGCTTACGAAATGCCGTGTGCGTAACTTGCATAAAAAACGTGACGTAAGTCGTGCTGCCCAGAGCGTGCTATTTTGTTCTGGTGCTGCCTGGAACCGTTAAGAGAATCGTTAAGCGAGCTGCCAAACGGTGCCGTGGAATTGGAACACAAGGAACCGGTTCTGAACAGGAACCAGTTTTTGATTCCCATCCCTAGTCTTACGTACTTTGATTGGGTTTTTTTGTTCTTTCCTTTATTAAGTTCTGGGCTTTCCCTGAGTAATTTTAGTGGTGCATGAGTTGATGTGCTTTGAATGAATGCCCTATTGTAAGAATTAAGTAGAGCTACAATTTGATGGCCTGACATTGTTGTTCAGAATTTTCCAGTGAAAGAAGTATTTATTGTTCCATCACTTACAGTTCTCTAGTTTCTATTCTATGTTTTCTGATGAATGCTGATCTTAACTAGGGTAAATAAGTTCTGATGCGCTTTAGATTTTCTGCTGGGTTCTTCTCTGACCTTCCAGATGAGTCGGCTATGTTCTCCCTAATGATAGGGAGAGGTTACTGTTGTCCAGATTTTTAGCAGATGATGGATCTCAATGGAAACCCAAAATCTACCAATTTATTTTTAAGCCAGTTTCAGGATCTATAGCTGTCAATCAGTGTTGCTCTTGTCTGATATTGTTTTTGTTTTATAGATTGGGGACATAATGTTAATTTGAACATTTTTATGGCCAGTCTAATTAACTGGGCCATTTATTAATTTTAGGTTTTTTGAAGCTGCAGTTTAGGTAATAATAAACTACAATTTGAGCTGAAAATATGTGAAATATGCTAAAGTAATAAAACCATCATGAACGATTTAAGGAATGACTATATAATTTATATAAAAAACAAAAAGAATGAGAAAATTTGCAATTAAGCGTATTTATGTTGCACAGTTTTTTAGAAGTGATTTTTTACATGATTTAGTCTCTGCAAGTACAACGTTTCACAAAGCTTGTTTTTATTCCACAAAATTATCCTCTCCTCTGTGTAAGGTAATTTCCCCTCCTCATTTGGTACATCCTCCATCCTGAGCAGGTCTTTAGTGACCTTACCAAGGCCTGGCTAGGAAGATAAGCCCACACTTTCCTGTCCAGTCCAGCTTTTCGTCTTCCATCCCTCGTTCATACCTCCTGTTCTTCTTCTCCCTCTGCAGGTTTTTCTTCCCTCTCAGCATATTGTGTTTCATTTTTCACTTTCTCATCTTATCCCTGTCATGCCCCTCTCTCTTGTCACTTGTTTTCCGGTGCTTTATCTCTTCACCACTTACACTCTGTTTGTCTTATTCACAAGTTAACATATAGAATCACAGTGGGAAAAAAACGTGAAAGTGGAAAAAAAAAAAAACATCCCTAGCAAATGTTTTTTATCACAGTTTTGTTGTATGTTTTTTGTCCATCTGAAGGAGGATTTGTGCTGACTGGTTAGGGTGAAAGATTCATGACCCAACAAAACCTGTCAGGGGCACACACATATGCAGCCAAATGTACATCGTAAGAGGGAGGAGGTGAATCTGCAGATTTTGCCCGCAGGCAAACCTAAATATAGAAGGAGATTTAAAGCAAGTGTAAGAGTAAAGTAGAGAAAAAGGTTGCTCCGTGTGAAGAAACAAGTAAGGGAGAGATTAGACGGAAGTGACAGAGGAAAGGAAGGTTGTTCTTAGAGCAGAAAGGTCTTACAGTAAAGCTATTTTGCACACCAGGGATTCTTGGGCTGTGATGATGCATTGGAACAACTAAACTGGAGGAAGCAGAAGAGCAGAAAAAGACTTGACTCACTTTTCAAATCAAGTCCATGTGATGTTTTTTCATCTGGTAACATTTGGAACCTCCCATGGTCAAGTTTTTACACACGCTCTCAGGTGAAATTCAGGACCAGAGGCAAAAACCTTGCTAAACCAACACCAAACATCGATATGATCGAAAATGTTCCTGCTTGTTTTTCTCTACAGGGTTTTTTTCAGGAAGAGACATATTTTCCAAAACAGCTATGATACATTACAAATTAGTAGAACAGGTTTGTATTGTTTTAGTCCTGGAGGGATAATAACCCTAACCCTGTATATTTTAATTTTTTTCCCTGGTTTAAATCATGATAAATATGCAGGCTTTAAAACAACTTTGAGAGGGACTAAATAAAGCAGATTTGTTTAAGCAGGAACACAGATTAAATGTGCAATACTCTGACACTCATCGGCTGCTCCTAATACCTGGGTTTGAATAAAAGCAAATATCAAAAAAAACATAACTTTCTTAAAATCATAATTAAATCTTTTTTTTTTTTTTATAATGTATCTGTTACAGTATTATTTGAGCAACAGGATACTTAAGAGGCACCTTCAGCTCTCTGGATTCATACCTAACAGCAGGTGAAAAAGCACAATTCAGGATGAGAAACAAAAGCATTATTTTATCTAAACATATTCAGCTCCCGCTATTTCAGTGCTCCTACAGAATCAATAGTCATTACACTCAAAGTGAATTGATCTCCTAGCGCTGTTTGCTGATTCCTTGGTCTAAACTAACACCAAATGAATCGCAGGCTGTCTGTATACGAGTAGATATTATCAGGCTGGATGAACGTGTGCTGGTTGGAGGAGGCAGTAAAAGAGGAGAGGAGGTCACATGTAAGTTGGTCTGCTTCATTTATAAATAAAACTTTTGGTTAAAAATATCTGTTTATTTGACTGGATAACCATTCTAGGTTAGCCACAGAGTAAACCACAGGCCAAGCCAATGGTTTACTCTGTTTCAACTGAAAGTAATGAGGGAATAAGCTAAGGGTATGAGAGTGTTGACATAAGAGAGCAGACAACAGTGAGCTATGGGTGAATTAGTGAATAATGCCTGAAGAGTATTTTTGAAGGGGAAGAATAGCCCCAAGGATCATTGCTTTGCCTAGAAGCGTCACAATGTATGGAATATATTCTGGAAATGTTTTATATGCTTTCCTTTGTCATTTGGAGTGGACACTATTGTGATAAGAAAAAATGTTATATATGCCATATATAACTTATTTATTATTGCTTACTTTTATATTATTTCTACTTATTATATCTACTTAATATTTCTGCTGAAACAAACATATTTTTTATTATATTGGTTATTGTAAATATAGTTGATTGATATATCGTCATGATCTTGGTGCTAATGAATGGCTTATGGACTCATTTCATTCACCTTTCTAGCTCCGCACAGTTTCTCATTACCTGTTTCAGCTGCTCCAGCTTCTTTTCAACATGCCATCTTCAAGTCATCAGTGCCACATTATTTGAGCCCTTGGTGAGAGTCTTCTTGCGTAACTTGTATGTTACTTGTGTGTTTTCTGATTGCCTAATAGTGACCCGTTCTGCCTCTGGACCTCTGAGCCTGCCTGCCCCCATTCTAATCTATTAGCCTAACCTGTCCTCGGACTCCTGCTGGATTCTATATGTGTACCGAACCTGGAACAGCTTCCTGACACCCTCCAGCGTTCGCCGCATTTCTTTGGCAGCCGACCGGCTGGAACCAACCTCTTCCTCTGGGCACGGACTGAATTTTAAGTCCAGGTTAGTGACTCAGACGTTCCTAATCTTCCTCCACCAGATTGACATGGTCACTAACCTGTGTTATCTTCCTGCAGAGGTGTTTGCCTTAGATGCCCGAGCTGTCCACTGCAGATCCGTTGCTTTAAAAAAAAAATGCTTTTTGAGATATCATACTGCTGTCTGATTGAATACTGGGTCCTCTGTTCTGAGCCTATACATATATAACCTTTATGGATAAATATTTTGATTTTGAAACCCATTCATATAAAATTACAGTAAGAAAATACTTAGCTAAGTGTGGTTGGATATGCTTTGGTCTGAAGTCTCCCACAGTTGATCTGGCTCAAGTTCTTTGCAGCCAAAAATAGACTCCCAGTAGCTCCATTCATATTTTCATCAACTACCACCACTATGTTTCACATGGAGATCATCCGTTTGGTAAGATGGGCAGTGTTTGTCTTCTCTTACACCTCATACGTGTGTGCTTTGTCTCCTGCATAGCTTGAAACAACCTGTAAACATAATTTATTTCGGACATTACCATCAACGTCTTTTTTGACACCCTTCGATGAAGCTAGATGTGTGGAGCTCTTGATTGTATGTGGTATGATTCCACAGCTCCGCCATAGTTTTTGTTGGTAGGATTTATGCTCCCATTGGCCAGGTTGTCAGCTTAGACGGGCCGCCACTTCCTGTTAATTAGCATTGCCTTAGGCTTTCAGAGTAAATAGATGTGGAGTCTATTAACTAAAACTGTTAACTCTGAAGGTATTGATTGCATGAGATCTTATTTAGGGTTATTGAATAATCATTTAGGTTAAAAAAAAAAAATTTAAATGGAAAAAAATGTGACAAGT
The DNA here is from genome assembly GCF_016077235.1 of Cyprinodon tularosa. Taxonomy (NCBI): domain Eukaryota; kingdom Metazoa; phylum Chordata; class Actinopteri; order Cyprinodontiformes; family Cyprinodontidae; genus Cyprinodon; species Cyprinodon tularosa. The sequence goes on from NW_024038331.1 coordinate 1,943,000, forward strand.
TCAAGATGCCCCGGTAGTTTTGCAAGTCACTATAGGGAATTTACAGTTTTTTTTTTAAGCTGGGGTAAATTTTTTTACAAAACTTGTTTAGATTTTTTTTTTTTTTTTTATTATGTGGTAAGCAATTCATTTCCACTGATATAAACAGTAAAAAAAAATGCATCTTTGTTGCTGCTAAACTAGTAAAAAAATTTATAGATCACAGGACAGATTTCAATTTTGCTTTTAAATCTTTAAACATCTGATATGTTGTACTGTTCTCTATTATTTATTGGATACATTTTTCTTTTTTTGGTTTGCATATATTTCCACATAATAGATAAGGAGAAAAATACATCTGTATAAATTCTCAGCTTCTGTAAATCCATCTGCAAGGAGTGGGACGAAGGGATCGTGGAATTAGCCACACACATGTATAGAAGAGGATATTTTGTCCGTGTTAATCTAAATCTGCTTTAAATGGAAACATGGTGTTTGAGCTGAAAGTCAATTTAAACTTTGTTAAAGACGCTATGACATCAGACACTAACAGGATTTTAAGTAAATTCTAAAGTCTGGACAGCTCAGTCAAACATTCCTACCCTTCACACACTTATTTATAACTTAATCGTTGGTCATGGATATGAGTGTAAGGCTTTGGATTTCTCTTACACACACACACAATGATATGTGGGTAAAATACCAAATAAAATCACTGCAAAGAGCTGAATAATGTTTTAAGTGAAATAAACTGGTATTCAACCATTTTTATGTTTGAATCTGTTTACCTTTGTGTTTTAATTTGCAATAACTAGATGTATGTGCCCTCTCATTAGTTTATACCATCACATTATTTTGACATTAGTAAACTTTATTCTTATTAGTTCTGATCCATGATAAGAACTAGCATTCTTAAAAGAAACAAAAATAACTCTATTAGCTATTGTTAATCAAAGCCAAAATAAAAATATTCTTACATTAGAGTGTAAAAAAAAGACTTCAAACCATTGGATTGAAAAGCATGTATAAAATATGTCCATATGAACTGATGCAGGATTGGTACAATATTTCCTATGATAACGGGCCCCATCTAATGCCCATTAGATACAAAGGTACAAAATCACAAATGGAGAAAACTGGTAAGCATGTTTTATTCACACTTTTTTGTCTGGTTGGTGGATCCAAAACCAACACTCAAAGCTTTATGCAAATATGCTTATAAGGCTTCTCAATTAAGAATATAAAAGAGAATTCAAAATGTATAAAAAAAAAAAAAAAACTACAGATCAGTGAGAAATGCTATCTATCTCTTAAGCAATTTAGACTTTAGAGTTTTTCCAGGGTAAAAATCAATTTTGAGAGTGGAAACTGATCCCGATATTAAAGATTTTGAACAGGTTAAAGGTCACAAGTTACTAACTATAACAATCAGTTTTTATACAGATAGCTATTTCTCTCCTGTTGCACCAGAAGAAAATCAGTTTAATATTTCTTAGTTACATCTTACCATGGACTTGGTGTTTGAAAGCCCTTTTCCCACAGACTAACACTAAAGGGGGCATTGATCCACACACTGTCAATGGCCAAACAGACAAGGTAAACTCCAGTTCTGAGAAAAAAAAGGCTTAGGGGGGATAATGTTTTCGATCTCACTGTCAAAATTCCTCTGACGTCCCGAGCCTTCTGTCCCCTCAGTCAGGTTTAGAAGGTCACTTGCCTCTATTTATCTCAGTCAGTCTTTCACCAACTCTAACCTACTTCCTTTATAAGAAAAGTGTCCTCAGATCATAATGCTGCCACTACCATATTTCATTGTAAGACCGGTATTCTTGGATTGACACCAAGTGTAATTTTAGTAGATAATCAGACATGAGTAATAGAGGACCCAAAAGTCCAAAACACTTTAAATGTCTTTTAGGTAAGCACTTTAAACATAAACTATAACAATAGAAAAATAACTAATAAAGGCAAAAATCTAAACATTATCCGGAGCCACGTTAACCCTCACTTGCTTTGCACACTTGTCCTGTAATTGAGTTGCGATAAATGTAATTGTCAATACTTTTTCTACATATTTCCAAATAAACAATGGCTCTAAAATCATGATTTGGACAGAATGATCCCGCTTTTTCCCTCTCACACAAATCCACACAGACACTATCAGTGTAACAGCTGTATTAAAATGTTTCTTATAACAAACTGATCACTTAAGCCAAGCATTTAGAGTGCCAGCATCTTGACATTTACCAACAAATTCATATCTCTTCCATACACACACATGCACGCTCATTCCCTGTGCTAGTAAACTCGCATCAGCACAACGCATGTTGACATTTCCTAGCTCTTAACATTTTTCAGCCAAGCACTTTTTAAACGAAGGACAGAAGATGGATCCTTCCAAGTTAAGACAGATTGATCCCTTCGCTGCCATAAAGCTTTATTTTCCCCCCATCATCACCAACACTTGACTCAGACGGCTCAGATTCAAGCATTAAATGTACTAGCTGTCCGTTGTTAGCCTATTTTCTGTGCTGCGTGTGTGAATTAGATTATGTGTCCTTGATATAATGGATGGGGACTGAAGAGGCACAGTCCTCTGAGAGCAAGTTTTAAAGATTTACAGTCATCACAACTTGGTTATGACAAGTATTAAATTAGTCAGCAGAGGCAAAGGAAGAAACTTTTAACTCAGTGTGAAACTGTGAAATTACTTGGCTGCCATTAAATCCCATCAAACTAGCTGGAAATCAACTTTTGCAGAGTAATTATTTTGAACCCTTAGGATGGACAGTGCCCTTCCGGCTGAAATATTTGTAAAGATCTCTTGTATTTTTCACTGGAGTAGCTGTCATTAACCTTTAACGAATGCAAAGTCTTGTATATAGCTGGAGTGGAAGGACTTTTTAATAGAGTCGCTTACAATTATTTTCTTAATCGTATGCATATTCCATTCAGTGGAGTTTTTGATAAGAACGTATAGGCAATTGCTTAGTGTGTGATTAGAAAGGGAAGCATGTGCATCAAATAAAAAAAATTGGGATTTCTCTCTCAGCTTTACTATGCAAAGGTTTTCTCTTGTTTTTATGCTCATGCAGTAAATAGGGACAGACCCTGCTTATTGTTGAGAATAGGGAGATTTGCTGACGTTTTTTATGAATGTACAGTACAGATTATTCCACTGATGGTGGCCAGATATTATTCCTCTTATTTTTTTCCTTTGTAGGTGAGCTTATCAAAGTTGCAAGAGCTGCTACTGATTCTATATTACAACAGCAATTAAACAGGGGTACTGTGTACCCCTGTTTAATGACTGTGTATATTTCTTTGAAAAGCTTTTGTGTATTTGTTTTTTAAATATTCATCCTCTCTCTCCAAGTCAAATTATTTTGGATTTTCTCTGTCAGGTTTAGTGGAAGTTGGTTGAGGACTCAAATGCAGATATGAGGACGGAGAGATGAGTTTTTGCAGATTTATTTGTTGTGGTAGCAACAGAATAATTAATACAATAAACAACAGGCAGGGAAATCACAAACCAAAACAGGGAGACACTCAGGGGGAACATGCAGTAGGAATGAAGAGAAACCAGCACTAATGAACTGCAAAGGAAGATTATATATGGGAGACAGAAACAAGAGTGGAGTAATCAGTTAATCGGGAGCAGGTGTGGACAGAGGCAGCTAGAAAGGAGCTAAGGGGATAGGGGCATTATGGGACAACAAAGAGCAACTGGGGAAAACAGGGCTTAACTGTAACTAGAAAATAACTTAAATAAGGCTAAAGGGGAATAAAACTAATGACACCAAAATAAGGAATAACCAAGGGGAAAACTAGGGGATAAGAGAAAGAGCTGGAGATAACTGAAGACACGGAAAACATAACCTAAGGATAAGAGAAAGAATAAAACTGGACCATGGAATAAATAATAGCAAAAATGCTGAAAAGAGATAATGAGGAAGAGTAAATCTACGAATTCAAAACTGATAAAAATCTTGACAATACAGAATAACATAAAGGGTGATTTGGGCAGAAATTTCTAAACGCTGGTGTGACCCGCTGTGTGCTTTTATCCACCTCGCTCTTTTGTTTAGTGTCCACCCCAGCAAGAGAACACACATGGAGTCTGATTGACAACAGCATACAACAACAATGAACACTAATTTTTGGCTAAAAGATGCTCCATTCAAATAACTTATTACACCTCTTAAAAAAAAAGCCTGTGTGTTGTATAAGCAGACTGACCTTGTCCATGCACTGGGTTCTTATTGTATTTCTCCTTTAAAAAAACACACAAGAATCCATCTTCTACTGCACTCCCTTTAACCGTTCAAGACCAACAGAAAGTGGCTCCGCCAACTACTTTGCATTATTAAGATTTAAGGCAGGAGATAAAGCTGTGACAAAAGAGCCGCCAACGGCGGAACCAAACTAAACATGGTATCACAGGACGATGTACGCCTAGCTGATAATATAACATCTCCTTTGTCAGAATCCAGAGTTTCATCTTTGATAGAGGAACAGCGTTTACACATGTATGTTGTTGTGGTTCCTCAAGGCATTTGCTGAAATTTTCAGTAGTTTCAATGATTGGCTAAAACCAAACTTTGATAGTCAGGCGCTAGGTGTCACATCGCAAATTCAGCTCAAAAGGTTCTGCTGAATGTTCCTAGTTTCAATAGATTCAATAGAAGCATGTCCAGAATGATCGCGTTTAGAACTAACAGTGAGGGCTACACATGATCAATATGGCACACCAGGATAGCGGCAGAATGTGGACACAGAAAACACCAGGGTACATAAAAACAGTCTGCCTATACTAGAGATCTTCAGATGAGTTAGTGTTTCAAGAATATGGGTTAGATTTGTCTCCTTGTCTTTTTTTTCATAGGCCTCATGTTCTCCTGTCCTGGAAGTTTACCTTCATACTGCATTGGCCATGCCCATAACTGGGAACCTGGGAAGCAAAGGTAAAAATGCACTCTCACTAAACTGGAACATATCGGAAAAAATTTTGTCACTTTTCCACATTGAGTTTAAGATAAACAAAAACCAGAAGCCTTCTCAAAAACTAAAATTCCAAACAGTGATCATGTACAAACCAAGTGCCTTTTGGAGACAAGATTTTGTATATAAAGAAACACAAGACAAGTTCAAACCACATGTTATTATGATATTTATGCTAATTATCGTATGTAACCAGAGTGCTAATTAACAGAATATGGGATTAAAATCTGAAAATAAATTTCTGTTTAAATTATTTTTGTATTTAGCAACCGTTTAAACAATGAGGGGTTCAGACACTATAGGGATGCCGGAAAGCATTCTTTAGCAGCTTTTAAAATATCAATAAAGCCGTTAAAGCTCTAAATCTGAGGAGTTCTGCATTCAAGCTCCATCACCTTTGTTTTGCCGCTGTTAATAAAAACCTATAATCTATTGTGGGGTTTTTTTCTCCTCTTTAATTTGGAAAAACTTAAATAAAAAATGCTTAGTAATCTGAAAGATGATTAAGGAGAAAAGAGATACCAGTAGTGAGGGTCAGTACTGAATGGATGTGATATGTGAATGATTCGGATTTGATATGTCCATCCATCCATCCATTGTCCATCACACTTTTCCCTTCTGGGGTCACATTGGGGTGCTGGTGCATCTCCAGCTGTCAATGGACGAGAGGCGGGGTACACCCTGGACAGGTCACCAGTATATCGCTGGACAACACAGAGACAAACAGGACAAACAACCATTCATGGACACACTGACTCTTAGAATTTAGAGAAGCCAATTAACCTAACAGTTATGTTTTTGGACTGTGGGAGGAAGCAGGTGTACCAGGAGAGAACCCACGGATTGACACGGAGAACATTCAAACTGCATGCAAACAGATCCCAGGCCAGAAATCAAACCCAGAACCTTCTTGATGCAAGACAGCAGTGCTACCCACTGTTGCACTGTGCAGCAGGATTTGATATGAATGTTAAATTATGTATGTTCTTGCTAAAAATCACAAAAAAGTGACATTGTGAGCGGAGTTTTAAATTCTATAGTTAAATCTACAGGAGTAAAAAGACAACGCAGGATACACCTGGATGTCTGTTTGGCGAATCAGTTCAAATCCTGACATATGACAGAGTTAGATACAGTTTAATTGGGTGGCTCTACTGTATAAGCAGCAGCCTACAACTTACAAAACTTAAAACAATGCCATAACAACAAGAGAACAAAACCAAGAGAAGGAAAACTGAACAACCCCAATAAGTATAAATCGATGCAAAAGCACAACCACAAAAAACTAAAGTAAAGCAATTAAAAGACATAATGAAGAAAGAGATGGACAAGTATACATTTTACATAATTTAATTATTGTTTTTTTTTCTTTGTTTTGCTCTGTAAGAGCAATTTAAATATTACATGTTTAGTTGTTATCATGTTCCTGTGAACACTGCTTTAGTAATTAATAGCCATCATAATAAAGTTTCCTTTATGAATCATTTGCTGTTAATGGCTTACAGTACATTAAAAGCTAAGATAACACAGCTTTGCCAGTGATATCTGCTTAGGACATCTTGCAAAGCAAAGCAAGTATTTATTATTCCGAATTTGGAAAGCAAATTGGACGCCTGGATTAATTGCCTTTCAGTGTGTCTAAGTTTAAACCCCTAAGTGTTTCTACCTTTTAGTGCTGTTTTATTGGCAACTATGAATGATAGTTTTCTATTTGGGGAATGCGTTTTAACGTTTAAAAGTTAAGAGCTCTCCTGATAGGTGACTGTAAGTTCTCTGAATCTAATCAAGGATAAAAGCATTAGAACCTGCAGAGAGATGCAAAGCAATCTTCTGAGTACTTCCTAATTGCTCTGGTGTCCAAGGAAACAGAGGTGAGGTCAGCAGAGTTTGGGACCAATGGGAAGAGGGGAGCCTAGAGAGTGAGAGGTCATGAGTGAAACGCACAGGAGGTCAGTCTCAGATGACCAACCAGACAAAAGGACACACATAGACCAAATGTACACACTGAGTAATGAGTTATATGTATTAATAAAGCTGTATGGATCAGGCCGGGTTTGGCCTAATGAGGCCCGCGGGTTATAAGACATGCACAGATATATGGTACTTTGTTCTATTTGAGATGGTCGAAGCTGCAGCATATCTCATTTATTTTATACTTTCTTTTTAATTTATTTAGAACTTGTATCAGTGTTTTTTATTTTCATGTGACGTTTTAATGTTGAGTTGCAAAAATTAAAATAAATATATTGTATTAATATGATTACACACGTGCTAATTTTATTTTCTGAATGACCAATTAGTTTTCCTTTTAGAGTGACATGAAGACAAAAGACATGGAAATACAAGTCATGTCAAGGTTTTATTGGTTTAAATAACATATTTACTTAAAATAAACATGTCTTGGGCGCATGGTTTCAACCATATGATTTTATGAATTTGAAGAAAACTAAGAAACTACAGGTGGACTGAAATATTTTAACTCATTAACATCCTTTCAAAATATATAAACATGAATGTTGTAACTTAAAAACCTTTTATGAATGTTTAAGCTCCAAATTCTTTATACCCCTAACTAAATAAGGTTTAAAATGTGACATATTTCCTCTGTGGCTGGACAATCACACAACTGATAGTAGGTTGTATTGCAGCAAGCAGATTGTGTGTTTAAATCCTGGCCTTGGAGTTTATGAACATTTGAGCTCTCCCCTGCTATTCCAGCATCTTTCCACAGCCCAAAATAGAACTGATAGGTTAATTGGTATTTCTAATTGGTTCTGGGGGGGTTAATAAATGTGATATCAAGGTCTGTTCTCCTTCGGTGTGCATTTTGCCTTTTAATGGACTGCAAGAGGAAGTGAGTTGAGAAATGGTTAAATGCTTCCTTGTATGCAAGTACAAGTAAAAAGATCTGAAGAGAACTTGCAAGATTCCAGAGTTTTTTTTATACCTCCTCACATTACCAAGTCTTTCGGTAAATACTGTGTATTTCTTCTGAATGTTGTAATTTCATGCATTCCAGCTTTAGGTATATTGATGATGACTAACATCAGGAACAGGAATTAAATAAAAATGCACAAACAAATCACAAGTTGATAGTTTCTAGGAGTCTCTGGTCTAAAGAAAGAAGAGCTCAGATTGAACATATTTTGTGTCATTTCAGTAAAAATGGTGCAGAAAGACAGAAGAAGGTTATCTCCTCTAAAAAACAGGGATCCCCTGCTGTGCATAAAGTCCACAACATGGTTCAGGATTAGCAATCACACTACCAACCTGCTATGTATTTCTAACCAGCTGTGTGCTTTAAAGGTCTGAAACACATACTCTCACAGGGGGGGTTAAAGCCAGAATCAAATGCATTCATCAGTGGATCAATCTTCTGAGCTCTTAAGGGTGACCTATCCAAACCTGGGTGTTTCAGAATCTTCAATTAAAACATAGAAGTTACTCTACCACCATACTGTTTTGTGCTTAACCTTAAATGTCCACATCTGCTTTCATCCCAAGTCGGTGACCCACTCATCTCCAATTTAGCTCATTAGAAATCCTCAAAGAGCCGAGCTTCAGTCTAAGCACTCAGCTGCCTTAAACACCTCCACCAGATGCCTCTTTAAGATTCCTCCTTTTTCTCAGTCATAATTCTTGCCTCCTTTCCTAACCTTCTGTCTGCTCTTTACCTCCTGTCTTCTATCTTTGATTGTGTCCCAGGGGGTTGGATGGACACACGTGCACCATTTATCTTGCTCAACACTAAAACAGTTCTGACCTGATTCCTACAAAGTCTCTTTGCAACATAATAAAAAAATAAAAACTGTATGGGTACACCCCAAAAATAAGTCTGGATTTATTAAGCATGCTTATAATTAACAAATAAGCTGTATTATTACCTCGATTTGAATGAAAACTATAAATTAAATCATACTTTTTTATCTAAATTGAATATATGTGTGGAATATAATATCACAGTCCATCCTTTGAAAGTACATTCCCTCTCTGCATCTATAAAGAGTCAAAAAGCGCACAGATTCCACAGCTCTGGGTTCCACTGGAGGTGACCTTACTGAGTTTCCTTCACTATAAAGACTCACCACAAAAAGACAAAGATCAGATAAGTCATATCTGATCCAGTGTCAGTGTGATTAAGGCTTAAAGATGGAGCTAGTTTTGATTTTTTGTTCTAAGCTGTAATATAGCTACTGTAGTCTTTAGCTTTCCCCAATTTCTTTAACTTAAAAGAAATTGTGGGTTGTGGGTTATGGAGGGTGAACCATTGCAGTTCTAGAATCGTATCACGATTTCCCTCAGCAAAAACTAAACAGACGAAAGCAAATTACAGGGTGCTGATTTAGTTTCTTTTTTTTAATAAAAGCTACTGTGATATTAACTGAAAAATGGCTGTAAGTTTGTTGGAATGTTATAGATGAGAACTGAGTCAAGGAGGATGGATTTACAATTCTTCATCTCACACAGAAAACAATTTTGGGGGGCATTATATCTCTACCAGCTTCTACATCTAAAAACATCTGATCAGTCTTGAAGCTTTTGCCGACTCTAAAGCTTTTTTCTTCCAATATTGTCTTATCCATCAACTCTAACCAGCTGTTATGTACTTGCTAAAAAACAAGCATTGTGACTGCATGGTGCTGCCACCAGTGTTTCACAATGTGTTCAGAGAAATGTGTAGCATTAGATTCTCACCAGGCATGTGTTTAGTCTCATATGACCAGAGCACCTTCCTCCACATGCCGGTCTAAACATATGGTTTTAGGTGACACTTCTCAGGTCCTGGTTTAACACTTTCTGCAAGGATCCGATTTGTGGAGAGCAAGACAGTTTTCCTCTTGATCTACTCTTCACTCCAGCTGTTAATCTCTGCAGCTATTTCAGTTGCAATGAGATTTTTGGATGCTTCTGCTAGATCTGTTCTCTTAACTTTGGGTGAATAGCTTGGTTGGTTTACAGTTATGCCATACCTTTTTCTTCTTTTTCTCATGACTGAACATTGCTCTATGAGACATTCAAGACCCATTAAAAAACTTACAATCAATAGCAGTTGTGGAGAGCAGTGTATTTGTTGGCTTTATGTGTAGGAATTCTAAAATAATGTTTACATAATATGTTTAACCTATGTCTATAATGGTTAAATGTTACATTTTGAGATGAAGATCTAAAGATGTCTAGTTTTATTAGCTCTCAAGTCTGTTTTATGGTAATTTTTACCATAAAAAAAGATTTAAATATGAGGTGTGATATGCTCTAGCCATACAACACACCTAGATTATAATTTTAAAAGGCCGACTTTAGCTTTGCTATCTCTATATTTCAGCCAATTAGTTTGCTTATTCACTCCTTTTATCTTCATGTTCAGCTGATGCATAATGCCAGAGGTTTAAGCGATCTTAATCAAAGATGCAATTACAATATAAATTTCTGTAACCATTGAATTTATAAATTGAAATGCCCCAAAATCATTTGATGCAGCTTTGGTAATGCAATAATTAAATATTTCAATTGATAATCTTTATTATCTTTCATGCCTGACAATCCAACAGAGCAAAGACAACTTCACTGTGAGCTTAACTGCAGCTCTATATGGCACCACATTTAGTTTTGCAAGTAAAACTGTGTTTAATTTTAATGTTACTTTAATGCATATTTAATGCAGAGAATGCTTCCTTTGTTAAATGATTGATAGATAAATAAATAAATAAGGCTACAACATAGAACATGAAGTCATTCATTTTGCAAGTGTTTGGAAAACTAGCATAATGAGAGGTAAATTATTCTAAAAGGAATACAAGGATAAAATGGGAAATATTTGTTTGTTGGTTTAGAGATACACTTTTAAAAAATAGAATTTCTCTTTCATTTTAAGCTTCTGATTTCTATTTATTATTATTTAGCAACAGAAACACTTAAGCAAATCGGAGCAAAACCAGAAAATCAGACATTCATTACCCTCCGTTCCAAACTGATTTCACTCAATCTCAAACCTGACAGACTTCAAGGAAGGTATTTGCTAATGTAAGTTTTTCTGGAATTCATTGTTTTTAAGACGGAGAAAGAAAAAAATAAAACAGGTGAGGAGATTGCCTTATAGTACGCCAACAGCCAGGGGCAGGAATTAAATTCTCATTAGGAGCTGGCAGCACAGTTCTGTTCTTGAATCTACTTAATGCTGTTCATCATCAAGGTACAACTCCATAATATCAAAAGCATTGGTTATAGTGTGCTCTATGATTATTTTAAACATTAATATGATGGGAGATGTGTTTTACAATTACAGTTTTACTGCAAAACTCCCCCCTTAGATACCAAGTGCTGGTCTTCCCACTAAAAGGCAAATATGCCGTTCTTTGTCTCAGAACCATACTTAGGTTTTCAGATCGAACGCCCCAGCAAAAATCATTTCTCCTCCTGTTTAAGGTCTTTTCTTGTACACATTTTTACACATATTTTTTGTTAAATCTGTCAATAATCTTTCCTTATGAAAAGGACTCCCAATAGGGTGGGACTGTTTATCCATGCGATGGCAAACAGCCTGATGGCAGAAACACAGTATGCTGTTAAAAAGCTAACTGCTAGAATTTTGCATGTGCAGTAGATTTAAGAAAAGGTTAAGCCCTGCATATCTAGACCTTTTTTTTTTTTTACAATATAAAAAATTTAGTTTTAAATACTTAAACTCACCATTAGAGGGCAGAGGAGTCCGTCTTTGATCTACAAGTTGTATTGTAGAAAGTAGAATGAGAATTATTGAAAAGTAATTAGAAAATAAATGTTTTTTTGTACAATTAACAACTGTTACAGTATCCACACTGCTCTATGCACTAAACGTCTGCCTCAGGATCTTCCTTAGTAATGGATGAAGTAGATGACTTGGATGGCAGATAATTTGCATGATCAACTCCTAAAAAGGTATTAAACTGTGCTAAGAGTGAGGACACAGAATACGATATGCTTGTAAATGGAGGCACAGCTGAGTGCTGACATGCAAAAAAAGAATTGCATCACAAATAATTTACCAAAGGAGGATTAATTATGTACAGCTTTATATAAATCTGCAATTAAAACTATAAACTTTCATATAAAATACTGATGCATTTTTCATATACGTTTGTATATTCAAGTGGATATATAACAAAACAGTGGGAGCTAATGAGCCTTGACACAGACTGAAATGGTGAGTTAAAACTTTGGGTGGGGATTATAACTATCCATGTGCCAGGGAAATAGTTAGGATTACATTACATGGACCTCTTCAACGTTCACCCCTGCTGGTGGGCTGTTAAGAGCTGTGACAGGTGCTGCTTTGCCCTTGATCACTAGTTGATCATCTACTTCCAAAACAAATAAAATTTAATCAAAGTAGCCAAACAAGAAAAAAAAGGGATTTTTTTTTTTTTTACAATTACATTGTCAATTTTATTACCGAGAAATATGGCTCTCTAAAATCAACTGAATCTTTGTTATTTCTTTGCTCATTATAACAATAAACCACACCTCCCATTTTTATTACTCTCTTCCTGTTGTTTAATGACTTTCTCACACCCTCCAAATTTCCAAATTAAAATGCATACAACAGAGTTACCCACATTTACATAAAACCCATTTCTAAAGTAACCTTTAAAAAGCCCAAAAATAGTTAACAACTTACAACACAGTACCAATTATATCACGAGGCATCCAAAAAAGTTAATAATTTATGAGCCGAACTGTAACATTTACAACTTTTCTATCATTTAAAATGATCAATTATACATCCACCAGAAAATAACATTGGAATATTTAAATAAAATATAGAAAATCAATTGCTCAGACGAAACATTGTGAAACTGAGTGCAGCAAAAAACAAACAAAAATGCAATAGAAGAAAATAACAAACTGGTCACTTAATTAAGCTGACATTTTCCATTTTCACACAGCTCAATTATCATCTAATAAACATTTTGAAGAGTCTTAACCAGCTTGTGGCTTAGCAAAGATGTTGCTCTAATAATCTATTGATTTAAAAACCAATGCCATTCATAGAATTTGGTAATTGCTAACAGATGTTTAAATTTTTTAAGATGTGGAATCACTACCTGTCAGTGTTTTTCTTTAATCCAAACTTTGCATGGTATATTTAAACTGCTGTAAAGCAACATAAATCAACAGCCCAATAAGCCATGCAAACTAGTGACATTTGATGGCATGGCATGTGAAGAAGAGTGATTGTTACATTTAAAACAGCAACTTAAAACTATGTTTAGACTATTAATAAAAATATAAAGCAGTTATGACGCAGTTTTGGAAGATTTATTTTTCTTTTCATACAAAAATAGAACATATAGTTTGGAAATTTCCTGTTCTACTGACAGCAGATCAGGATGGAATTTGGTGCAAACTTGTTAAATGTTTTAAGAGCACATAATTAGTGGAATCATCCCATCATTCAGCAGCAGTGGTCTGCCTGAGCTGGGGGAAAAGAAAGGGAAAATGGTACCAAAATATTGGAAATTTCTAATGATCATATGCTTTTGAAGGTGGACTGTCGGGGAGGGGCATAAAGGTTTTTTTTTTGTGTGTTGAGCTCCAGTGTAAATGTTACTCGCTGACACCTGGAGAGGAGCAATTATTACAAGGCTTACAGGCAAAAAAAAAAAAGAAGAAAAAAAGAACTAGCGATAAGCCTCCTCCTTCACTCATAACTAGAGGCTTTCAGCAGAAAACCAGCTCTTATTAATAATTTGTGTTTGTGTGTCATGGTGCTGGCTTTGGGCACTTTTGGCTTTTTGATATATAAAGCTGAGGATCCAACGAGGGCACTGAGACTCTTCACTGAAACATACAAAACAGATGTGACAGACAGAAAACAAGTTAATCAATGAAACGGATAAAACATAGTATGAAGAAAAAGCCTGAAAAGGCAGAATATGGTGAGATATTACAGCATGTTCAGATGTTTTTGCAGCACTTTGATTTTTTTGTAAGTCTTTATAGTCACTTCTTTTTTGTTACTTCATCCATGCTTCAATAACATTTTTTTGGTTTATAGATTTCCTCCACATTTGATTTATGACACAATGGCGAAATGACAAAAATATCCTGCTTTCTTACAGAAAACCTAACCAGTAATCCTCACATTCTTGTTTCTTGTAGAAGGAAAATAAATCCTGTTTGGCAGCAAGAAACCGCCTCCTTCAATCGACGCGATCTCATTGTCATCACAGTCAGCTTTTTTTTTTTTCTGTTTAGGTTTGGTTATGTTTCCAAATGTGTGTCTTTTCTACCGGCACCATTAGAACAGCTGAAGTATAAAGTCAGGCCCCCAGTCCATGGCGGTCTGAGCCACAGCGAACACTGCAGCTCCAAGCGTAGCAGACAGCCCCCACACCGCCATCTTCATCATCCGGTTCCTCTCCCTCCATAACTGGCCTTGAGCTGCAGGCAAGGAGGCTTCCAGGCCTGTTTTACAAGAGTCAAAGGATAAAAAGGGGTAGAAACATGCAGGGGTCAGGAGGAGTCACCATGTTGAAGGCTTAAACAGTTGCTTTAAATGAAACCCTCAAATAAATTCATCTTTATTATAGCATGAAAACCTAGATCCAGAGGAGACTTTTGACAACTACACTGTTGATCATCCAGAGAAATTTTCTCTTCTCTTTTATATTATTTAGGTCTAAGGACTAAAGCAATATTGTCTCTGATCCACAATATTTCTGGTTTATTTTGGAGTCCACCAGCTTTTTTATTTTTATTTTCTGGGTATTTCATAAAGCTGATGATGCCACAGACTAAAAAGAGGCTCCCAGGAGATTTGGAAGAGAAAAAAAAAATTACACTAAGCATCACTGATTCTCTGCCATGTTTAATAACCAGATTTTTACATATGCAGTATTCTACACAAAATGTATGCAGAGAGGTTGTTGCTAAAATGCAAAACCTTTTCCCACTACTTTCTGTCCTGTTAAAAATGTAAACAGAAGTCCCTATGAATTGTTTGTCTTGATATCACTTCTAATCACCTGACTGGTAAGCAGAGGTTTTATTTTTCCACATCTTGCAAGATTATTTAGTGAGATTATGCTAATGCAGTAAAAGACAAATTTATTTTAAATATTTTTAATTAGAGTTGAAATCAATTCAGCAAATAACTATAGTGTCTTTTAAATATATGGTTGGACTGAAAAAAAAAACAAAAAAGATTATCTGAAAAGTCAAAACAGTAGGTGTAGAGAGACCAATACGGCAATTAATCACAGCGCAGGAATTAAAGTCATCAAAAAATAATAATAGTAATGTACGTACCGTGCTTAGCTAAAACATGAAATCTAATTAACCCCATGAATCTGCACTGTGGCTCTTATTATATCTTATTGTGTAGTTTATCGTTCAGAACAGAAAACAGTTCTCATTTTTATAGACTGGAGTTTGTTGAGGCACTAAAATATGGTTTCAGCACATCTTCGCTCATGTAAGCACTTTTATGTAAACCAAGGGAACAAAACATTTCAAAAGTAGGTAATTACAGGTATTCCATTCAACTATTAGATATTGGCATTAATTTAATTAATTTATTCAGTAGGTTTTCCATGTGCAAAACATGATTCTACCTTCTGGTAATATTTTGCTCCAACTGCAGGGAATTATATTCCTCAGGTTTATAATTAAAGTGTTCACCCTAAAGCTGATGCCACATAATATCTCAGAGTCTGTGTAAATCACTGACAGCATGTCAGACGCTGCTGTTCAGATCTCCACAGAACACACGGGAGTAATGCATCTCTTTGTTCTGTTCTGGCATATTTAAATCTGCACTTGATTGGTCTGATGGGGGTGCTACAACATTTGTTTACATGTTATTGATTGTGCCAGAGGGGAAAGTGTTTACTGCTGCCTTGTTTTGAAGAATTATATCACTGAGGTGGGAAAACCCCCAAAGCTAAGATCTCTGGAAGGATTGTAGTCAGAAATTTCACAGATAATATTCATTTTTGCAACCTTCAAAGGCTTTGCATCAACAATACGTCTTTACTCCACATGTATGTGTGAAATGTGCGAGTGCTCTCTATGTGTAGAGCAGTAATAAGATTACAGTAACTATTTTTACCATGTCTGGAGGTGGTGGAGTCCTGGGCCCTGGTGAGGCGCTGGAGAACAGAGTCTGGCCTCTGGTGGAGGGTGGAGAGATGAAATGCCTGGAAGCTGCTTATGGACAGGCTGATGCAAGAAATCAAGAGAGAGAGAGAGAGAGAGAAAGATGAATGGAAAGAGAGCGTAAGCCATCAATAAAGAAGAAAACTAAAGCCTATAGGGAGGTGAGAAGATAGACTGATGGATAAAGTGATAGATAAAGACAAGTAAGGCAGTGAGGGTTGAGAGTGTTTGGGAGAAATACTATCCCTGTGCTTCTAGGCAGTGGAACGCTAATGTATGTTTGGAACATTTATATCTTTCAGCGTCTCACTCAAGGTCTTGTGTCACTTTTTGCCCTAAACAATGACTTCCGGCGACACCGAAGGACGCTGACATGCAGAAACACACTCGTAGCAGGGGAGAGACAGGGAGTGACGGGCCCTGCCTGCCTAAAAGGTTTCCCCTCAATAATAAAAGGGCAAAGAAAGCATGTAGACCAACATCATGAATTACTGCCATATCTGGGTGATGGAGTCAGAGTTTGAGTTAGGAGCTCCCCCTTTTGGTTACTGAAAGAATTACACTGTGCTTCCTGAAGTAGAGAACCCTAAATGCGCCTCATGTGTCTAAATTCACACACAGCAGTTTAGACGATAGCGATATTTATAAAAAATAAAAATAAAAACTGAACACACATGGAACTGCGCAAACAACCCAAAGCAAACATAAGTGATTAATTTTAATCTTTGTGATCAAACTCATTTGGAAAGAAAAAACGGAAAATAAGCTGCGTTGAACCAAGTAATCAAAGGACTAGTTTTTTTTATACTTGTACGTCTACAATAACTGTCAAACAGCTTATATGTCATAAACACTTTACTATTGTTCTACTGTTTCTTTTAAATACTACATCCATTTAAAATTTTTTATCACCGTGTTAATTTAAACCAAAAATCTATGGAAATTTGAGCTGAATATTATACATTCTGTCAAATATAAAACTTAACGTTCTGCATATATTATGTTGCATTTATAATTTGAACCCCAGCTAAGCCATAATGTTAAGTGTTTGTTTAATTTAGCATGTCTAAAAAATCTGCAGCTGAAAGAGACCGCAACCATTAAACATTAGTAGGCTAATAAAAAATATGCTATAGGTTTTACGCCATTGCAGCAGGAATACCAAAATAACAACATTATGTTATTTCATGCTGCATAATGCAGATAGTCTGTCAGCACAGAAGTATATTGGAAGATGAAAAAATAAAAAATCTTCTGCTTCTGATTATTTCTGCTAATGGAAGATAATTCGGACCATTTAATACAGAAAATAAACAAGACGGTGAAATCACAACATAAAATTTGACACTCTTCATCTCATTACTCTTTCTGTAATGTGGGGAGATCCTCGATAGTAAACAAACATCAACATACAACTAAACAGAAAATGATGCTTCCCAAAATCTGATAGAAATTTATATTCCGGCATGAATCATATTTTTTTATATACACTACACTAATGTGTGACGTGAGTTCTTGTGGAATTAAAACGTTTTATCTGAATGTGAAAAAGGGCTTTTGGGAAAGTCTCGCACTAAGAAAATGTTCAGAAAAATTTAAAGGGATCCCTAATTAGAGCTAAACATAACTGTGTGGCCAGTTGGGAAAAAAAAATGGATGAATAGATATTTTATATGCAAAGGCCAAATGTGGATTATTTAATCAAAAGACTGTTTGCCTACCAAAAGCAAACTTGAAGTTTTGCAGGGACAATGAATAACTGATACACAGTAATAAGCTGGAACTGAATATGACAGAAAGTAAAAGAGGTAATCAAAAACTACAGAGAAAATAAACAGAGTCATTTCGAGGAGTCTTTACTTCTGTGTGCTCCAGGTCGATTAAGCAGCTATTAAATTCTAATACCCAGTATAAACACAGATCTGCCTGTTAATGGTTTTTCTAATAAGTAGCTTAAACACCAGGGCCAAAGATCTGAACTAGAGTAATATAACCATATTAACCACTTTAATTTTATCCGTCGCCCCCTCACCTCTTACGAGACTGTAATGCAGCCCGTTTGGCCAGTAATGATGGAGGGTACTGTTCGAACAGGTCCTGGGCCTGGCCAATAAGGAGTTCATATGGGAGGTTCTGTGGGATTTGGGAGAGCAGGTGGTGCACCATAGCCATGTCGCACTCTGTTTGCTTTACCTCCTTCTCTCTGTGTAACACGATCTGAGGAGGAGAAATGGAAAGGATTTAAAATACCACTACTTTTCCTCCTAGTTGTTTAGCAGAATGAGAGCAGAATAAGAGTTCAAAGACTGAGGAAAACTATTTCCTCTTATCTGAAATTTTATTTAGGCATCATTAATAATACTGCTTTTTTTATTTGATGAAATTAGATTTTTCTTTAAAAATTTCAACTCTATCTTGCTAAACTGATTTTGGCTTGTAAGGTTTTTTTTCCGTTTTTACAGTAACATTCACCACTATTCAGTTTCTCACATGGTAGGAAATATAAATTAGCTGTTAAGTGAGTTAGCTTTTTAAAATGTAGTAAATGACAAATGGGAAGTCCTTTTATACACTTTATTCTCTTAGTCTTTACAAATTGTGAGCAATGGGTTGAAAATAAGGGAGAAAAACCAAAGAGGACAAACTGATAACACCAAGGATGCAGACTTGCAGGTTTCACTAAAACAGCCTACAGAATTTTTTTCTGCAAAGCAATCCCTTCCACTCATTATGTTAGACACTTTTTTTATCTTCCAACATATCTAATGCTATGCACAAATCTAAACATGAGGAAATATTATTGCATTTCACAAATAGCAAGGGTCAAATTAAAGGAACAGCGTAGTGCTGCACTATAATATGTATAATTTTTCACATTAATTGCCTAAATCTATATCCAGAGTGGATGCTATATTCTAGTTGAAAATATCTATGTAATGTATGACCCATTCGGAGAAAAAAAAAAAACAAGAGCACCAATCATCTGTTTTGTAATGAAACAGGGAAAAAGTTCAAAAACTGTAAGCTGATAATATATCGCTATATTAAGCTGTAGTGCCGCCAAGTGGTCATGGAAATATTAGCTGCATTCATCTGGGATTAATGCAAACAGGAGAAAAAAATCCAATGTGTCATGTCATTCTAAAAGCTAGAAATGTACAAGACTGGACCATAAAAAAATCATCTTTTTTGACAATTAATTGACAGAAATGTACACATTTTAGCTGTATTTCTAGAGGCGATATTGCAGTTTAACCCTTTATAGGGCAAGCTACCATTTTTTATCACTTGCATACTCCTTAAAAATGGAGTCCCCCCGTCCCTCAGTGAGGTCTAGAAGCACAAGATCTATATCCAGTCATTCAGCAAAGATACTGCTACATTGCTGTACATCTTATTTTGGCATTTGACCAATTAGATAAGCCCTTGAATGATATATTACCTACTGTAAATTAAGTTGGAAAAAAAAGTTAACAGGTCAAGAAAACAAAAAAGGTAAAAAGCTAATTGAAAAGTTAAAAAGTTAATGAGCCTCTAAGGTTATGTTGTACCAGAAAAAAATAAGTGTTTCTTTCACTCTCAGCGTGTTTTTCATGAATTTTTCATAGAAGCACTTTTGTTATTTTTCTTAATATATTCGGGCAAGTTGGAGTTTTTTGTTATTACCCTGACATTCATTTTTGCCATCAAAATATCCATATTTTTTTTATGTTACAAAGGTAATGAGGTCTTGTGCTGGATTCCAATAACACACTACAAGAATGATCTAAAAATTTGTGGAAATGTTTTAAAACAAGTGTATATACCCTTAATTTGAGTAGGTAAATAAGGAGCATTTTTATCCTTAAAATCAGATTATTTGATATTATGCACCTGAAATAGGAGACAGCATTTTTTTCCCCCTTATTTTAAATGTACATTTCTTGTTCCATTGGCAAATTGTCTCACTTACCTGCTCAATTCAAGAAAAAAATGCACTTATTTTAGGAAAAATTGACTTGGATTTCAGTTATTTGCAGTGCACTCTTTCACTGAGTGCCCTATAAAGGGTTAAAGAAGTAATCAGTCAGGACAGCTGTCCGTTTCCCATAAAACCCTTTTGGATTTTAGTATATATATATTTTAAATAGAGCTGCATGATATAAACATATTAGATCTTTTTTTCCTTATACATTATTCTGTGACTTTAGTACTCTGGATACCGACTTCTGTGACAGATATTGATATCTAGTGCACAAACACTTCATACAAAAGGGTAAAATTCTTATGAACATGCTACATCTGTGTTCATGACTATTGGGGGAAGAAAAAAAAACAACGTGCTTTATTTCAAATAACTTTACTTATATAACATATTTCGTCTCTTTCTGGGATAAATACTGTCCCATTTATTTCCAATCCAAGCCTCCTGCTGTGCCCTGAACTCAGGCCCAGAGGGAAAAAAATGTAATTTCTACTTTGTTGCCCCAGACTTCAAGCAGAGCCCTCCTTCTATTCAGCTCCAACACAGAGACAAGTGGATACTAAAATACCCACAGCAGCAACATTGTTTAACAGAATATCAAATAAGTATTTTCAAAAATTAATAGAACCATAAAAAACAAAACAGAGAACATATCTAAGTAAATTATTTCCCAAAACACACCAAAATCCATCCTTTTAACAAAGGGCATACAAAGCCTTAAATCAACAGCAAGATACAAAAGTCCAAATATCTGTTCTGCTAAATCCTGTCGCTTTTGCTGTACTATCTCTGGTCAATGCATGTCACATAATTAGCATGTTAAAATACTTAAGAGTGGTTTCTTCACTGAAAGTATCACACTGTCTGTGTAGACATGGTCACATGTGAAAAGCTTCTTACCGTAGCAGCAAGGTAGATGGGCATAAGTGGATGGGAGGCCAGAAAGAAGTCATAGAGCCTCAGAGTGTGTTTAAAGTCTGAGAGGACGTGGCCGTACCATGTGATGAGCCAGGAGAGGGCGAAGATGGTTCCTACCTCTGCCCTGAAACAGAAAGGGCACACAGACAGAGAAGACATGAAAACATGCAATCCAAGAATATATATATATATATATATATATATATATATATATATATATATATATATATATATATATATATATATATATATATATATATATATATATATAACTAATAGTATTTTCTCAACTTAAAAAAATTTGGTAAACAAAGTAAAAAGAAAAGATAAACATCAGCCAAGTTCCACCAAATACTGTCTTAGGTGTTAGTTGTGAGAAGTTATATAATGGAGGGTCTCTAAAAGAGACAATATTCAGAAAAACTTTCAGCAGCTGCTAAAAAGATATAGAAGCTTCTTTTGCAGCAGCTGATTATTATTATGATTATTGTTTTTTTTTTTGTTTTTTGTTTTTCAAAACAGCAACAGATAGTCAGGATAAAACCTTTTAAGTCTGGAGAATTCACATTGGATTATAATAAAATTTAGATTTTGAATTCTGCTAAAATGCATTCATCAAGTATTACATCATGTAAAAATTCAAATATTCAAAAGTAAGAATTTAAGAGCCTCAGAGCATCATCAAGGTTATTATCAACTGTTGATTCATTCTTAAAACATATATTTATATAATAATTTATTGTACAATAAAGTCCACTGGTATGCTCCTGTCGTGCCGACATGTCACAGTGGATGCCCCAAAAGCCGAGGATGTCACAGATTCAAACATTTTCTTGTAAGTTTAACCATTATTAAAAAAATGAAGTTAAGCTAACTTACTCATTGTGCTCCTCTGTCAAACGATAAAATAAAGTCTAAATATATTTATCGAGTGAACCCAACAAAAGAAAACCTGTTCCTGCTCCTGCCTATGTGCAAAAATGTCATCACCTGGCCTGTAAGTTTACTCTACTGAGCCCCTATAGGGAAACTGAAGAGGGAGGGGGGAAAAAACAAAACAAACAAACATTTAATCAATTTTCCAGACATGTTGCAAACATCCATCTATATTCTTTTCAGTTGAGCAGTCGTTTACAGGTGTGTTTGAATTAATGCCACAACATAATCAAAGTTTGTGTATCCCTTGCGCCGAAATAGACCACAGGGCTTCCGGATACGTTTCAAATGATGTTCATACACAACATAATGGTGACATCTTGCAAGCAATGCTGCAATGTCTTTGTATGGAAGCCCAAACTGAAATACAGCCTAATTAGTCCATGTACGTCCATTTTAATGAACAATGTCTGAAAAACTCATGCAATCGTCCAAGAAATTATCTGGTGTGCACATTAAACTAACAAGAACGTTTTTTTTTTTTTTTCTCTTCAGTGTCCATGTAGGTGCTCAGTACTATTGTGCATATGTTTGTTTGTGGTGTTGTGATTTTTGTCATGCATTGTAGAACTTAAATTGCATATGGGTTCTTATGTATTTTTTGTTTATTCACAGTTCTTGCTGTGGGACAATTTATGTCAGAGCCTGTCTACCTGGGAGAAAAAGTGGACATTTATTATGTGGGGAAGGTGTTTGTGTTTATTTTGTGACAGCTATTTTTGTTTTCAAGTAAAAGAACTGTGAAACCTAATTTTCTGTTGTTGGTTTTATGTGTGAAAAAAAAGTTTCATTGTTCCTAAGGGTCTACACACTGAAGTGTATGGTCCTTGTGTGACCAGTTAAGAATAGAGAAAAAAATCCTACTTGTCATGAGAGATACCCGACTGGCACCACTACAATAATCGGGGGAAAAAAACACATAAAAACTAAAGTACTAAACTTTTTAAACCTGTCTTTACACGCATCCAAAAGGTTTATATTAAGATCGGATAACTATGGAGTTGTTCTTGTCCCCCCAATTGGGAGTCCTTGCTTAGACTCTCCAACATAAAAAATTATGAATAAAAAAAAAAAATGGAGGACCCTGATCTAAAGCAGTGCCGTAGTGTTTCTTCTATTTCTGTCTGTGTGCCTGAGGTGTAACGTAGCCAGCAACAATTAACACACATTGATCTCGGAAATTTTCCAATAAGAACACAACTGCTCTTAATTATATCAATTTTGCAAAACAAATTTCATAAAATCTACTTTGTGGCTCCCATTAGTGGACACCTACAAGGGAAAAAAAAAAAAAGTGTTACTTTAACACCTATAGAGTTGAATATAACTCTGTTTCAGATAACATTTAGTTTCACCCCAAATTAGTGCAAAATTTATTTTGTAGCTAGTGATTGTTTCAGAGTTAATTTTACTCATATTAGTGTCAAAATCAAGAAGACCTCGGTTACCCGCCAAGAAGAGACTGGTGGGTAACCCACACTATATAGAGTAAAAGTTACACTTCAAATTTTACACTGATTGTTAACTCCAACATTTGTGCAGATTTACACTCAACATAGAGGGTAAAGACTCCATTTAGAGTTAAATAAGTAAATCCGAATTATTAACACCCAATTTCTTACTGTGTATATCCTAAAAAAATTCCATATTTCCTGTCATTGTTTCAATACCTGTTCATAAAGTCATGCAGTTCAACATCAACTTGTTCCAATATGGGCATTAGGTAGTTCAGTATGTGTTTGGTGCTGTCCATGGTTGCATCCATGAAATCCCTAGAAGGAAAAAAAAACATAACAGATTGAATAACTTTTTTCAAATATTTTAACGTGCAAACCTTTAAATCAGCGGCTGTGAAAAATAAGCTAACCTGAGATGGACATTGGACAATTTATCCAACAAGGCAATGGTCATCCGCTCCCCAACCACCAACAGCAGAGTCACAGCCACATCATGGTAGCCCTGATAATAGTGGAGTTGAGGGTTATGTTTCAGAACCTCCAGGATGATGTCAATCAGCTGTTCCTGAAGCACGGCTCTTTCTGCGGCTGGCATACCTTCAGAAAGCAGAAGAAAGAAGCATAAAAACACTGATGCAAGAAACAAAGTACCTTTTTCTGTTGTTTTTTTTTAATTAAGTTCACAGCATTTAAAGATTATACTGTTCTTTACTGCTCAGAAGGTTCCCTCATTCATTCATTCTAATTAATTCATTGGCTAATAATAGCTAAAACTCTACCAGGCACCAGCAATTTATAATAGCAGCAGTAACATATTTATTTTATAGAGTAGTGGGTAATTATAGAATTGGTTTGGAAAAGTCACAGGGCAGGAAAGCATTCCTCCACAGTAATGTGACTGATAAGGTCAAACAGCTACTTCAACTGTATGAAGTTATCCCACAGGCAGCCGATTTAATATTTAGAAAGATTCTGATTCAACATTTAGAAAGAGCTCAGAAGGATATCTCTTTTTAATGAGTTTAAAGATAAAGATACATTTAGAGAAACATTTGTGCTGTATTATTACACAGGCTGCATGTACTGTATTTGTGATTATAGCTAGTAAGCTCTTTCTTTAGTTGGTTTTCCTATGTGGAGCTTTACCTTTGCTAATGAACTATTTAACCTTATCAGATAACACTCAGTGCTGTGCCAGGTACAGGGGTGAAGCCTGATAAATGTCACAGTGAGTTACAGGGTGGAGAAAACACAGACATAAAGGCACCTTTAGGGAATCGCTTCATGGACCTTCTGACATCCATGACAACTTGATTGTAGTCCTTGTGGTTCTCCCTCACATCTCGACCTGAAGTAGAAAGAATGACGACATTAGTATAGCAACTTGCACAAGTATTAAAACTTCTGGAAATTGATGGGTTTTTCTGAATTTTATATATATATATATATATATATATATATAGACATGGGATATCTAGAGACATGGGATTGTGTCTTAGTTTTTATTTTTTTTATTTTGCAAACTTAAGAGCATTTAAAAAAGGATTCTTAACTCTTGATCTAAACATTTACATTACATTATGCCTTGGGCTGAACGTATACTGTGACTGTGATGGTGGAAGGTGAACTTAGACCCAACATTTACTGTGTGTCTTTTGTTTTTAATTGCTATATTTTTTGTCCATTCAGATCTAAACCACAGTGTCTTGCTATACCAATCAAATCTGCCCAGGGTTTCAGAATCAGCAGGGCTGGTTGATGTTAACTTAATATTAGTTAGGCACGTTTTCTACAACCAATCAGATTTCAGATTTGCCCCACAGGGCCAGCTAGAGGGCCTACCTGAACGTAAGCATTTCCTGTCCTCTGATTGGTCAGAGCAAAATGTTTACAGCCAGGTTAAGCGAGTGACAATCTACCTTTAAGATTCCCTTTTGTTAGACGTTTTTTTGGCCTCAGTGGCTGATACTAAATGGAGATACAAAGACTTCCTGCACAAAGATAGATTGTGTTTATAAATATTCTGCATCTATGGTCAGTACAATATATTCTATTTCCATTTTTTATTATCTATTTTATCTAATAAATAAATGCATATTGAATCTGAACAACTAATGATGATTTCCTTGTTCTTTAATGGGCTTCTTGCTTAATTGATATTTGCATTCACCCTCTCGCTAAACTTCCTCTGGGCTATACCTACGCTACATTTAATATTTGAATAATGTTGGCAGTTTCTTTTATTAAAATGTGAAAGTGGTGATATTAACCCATTGACACTCATGGTTGCAAATATGCAACAAACTATTTGTATTACCAACATAACATGTACATTCCCTCAGTGCCAGTTACTACACATTCAGGTGATAGGATCCTTTGGCAATCTCTTGTTTGTGTTACAACTGGTTCCTAAGTCCTTACATGGTGGGATACATTAGCTATGCCTGCTTGGACATAAGTGGTCTGAATAAAGAGCATATTGGACTAAAATATTAAATGAAAACACGCCAGTCAAAATATCCTAAACACCTTCAGTAGGATTGATATGAAACTGTAATTGGACTGAGTGTATCAGCATGCCTCTAAAAACTAAATGGTAAACACGCTTTTTCAAGTCAGGAGACTTGACCAAAGCGCTTTAGACTACATTCAGTCATTCACACATACATTCAGTCATTCACACACACTCTCACACTGATGGTGGCAAGCTACATTGTAGCCACAGCTGCCCTGGGGCTCACTGACAGAAGCGTGGCTGCCGTACACTGGCGTCACCGGGCCCTCTGACCACCATCAGTAGACAACGCAGGTGAAGTGTCTTGCTCAAGGACACAACGACACTGAAAGTCGGGGGTGTGGCTTGAACCGTCAATCCTGCGATTTCAGGGCAAACTCCTACATCCGACGCCACTGTCGCCCCAAAAACTAGTCAGGATCAAGTTATTCTGAAGGAAGCAACCTGATCTGAGAGCCATGTGCGCCCCACATCATTGTGATGAATTTATGCTCTCATTGGCTATATGTTCTAGCTAATGCTACGTTCACACCACACACACTTTAAGCAGCAGAAGCAGCCGCTTTATCTGCAAAGTCTATGGTTGACGGGCATCAACATTTCCTGTAGTGCTTCTAGAGCAGCACATCTTGACGCATCTGAGGCAGCACCTCATGAGCTTCTAAGCATCTGAGGTGTGTGACTCGCTTCACAAGCAGCAAATGCTTGAGTTGGAAAAATGTTATTTTAGCCGCACGATGCACCACATCAACCAACCAGAGAAACTGATCTGGGAGATGGCAGGGAGACGGTCACAGCACTGCTGATGCAGATCGCTATAATCCCTCCACTGAAACAGTTTATGAAGGCCTAAATTAACTTTTAATGTAGAAACCTGTCTTAGCTTTTATTATTCTAGTGCCTGTAGTTTGTACCACATTCCTGAAAAATGCTAACATCTATTTCCAGGCGACCCGGGCTGAGCTGCTGCTTGATTTCCAGTGACAGCGCAGCGCTGGTATGTGGGGGTCTGAAAGGCTCCGACAGAGAAATTTTAAGCCAGGATCATAATCTTGATGAACTGACTGCAAAGAACATGTTTTAGGTGAACTTTCTCGCATAAAAAGTACTTTTTACCCTCTTATAACAGCAAATATAGCAAAGCTGCTCTCTACCATTGAATACGCATCTGAACACACTTTGATGCGCCTCAGGAGCATCAAATTAAACGGGGCTAAAAACATTTGCATTGCAGACTTAAAAATGTTTGAGGCAAGTAATACTTTCTTTCCAATTTACAAACATGCATTATTTATAGGTATACAAGCAAATGATATAGCATACATTTAGGTTTGTAGTTCTCTAGATTTCTGATATGAATGCAGAGCACTCCATAAGGTTTTTCTACATTGATTTATGTAGTGGTTGATTGAAAAATTACATTAATGTAACTATCATTAATACAGTTAATATATGTATATATACGTATATATATATACGCAGTTATATATATACACTAACCTGGTTTGTGTGGTAGGTCGTACACATTTATGTTCAGTAATTTAGGCCACACTTTTCTCCTTAGCTCATCAGTCAGTAGTCCTCCTTTAGTGGCAGCAGCTCTCCTCAGGGTCTCAATGTCCACTGGATCTCTATCCATTCAGAAACAAAAAGATCAATATGGAATTCTCTAAAGTAAAGTAAGATTCCTCATTAAATTCATTTTGTACTAAAAGAATGGGGCATTTTTTCGTATTTTCCAGAAAACAGAAATAAGAACACACAGTACAGGCGTGAACAAAGTTTTTGAGAGCTTCAAAGGAGGATTGTAACATCAAACTAAAGTAAACCAGGGAAGTTCAAAAGTTTAACAGAATTAAGTTAAAACCAATTTAAACAACATTTCAATGTGTGTTTTTGCATAAAAAATATACAGTAATCTGATTACAACCTTATCAAAGCCTGATGAATGACAGTCAGTTTATGCTTCCTTCCACAGTCCGATTCTGGAAGAAATCAGAAGGAGATTTTATTAGAGACAAATCTCATTGTATTTGTCACAGAATATAATGACAATAAAGGCTTTTTGACTTTGACTTTGAGAGAAATAGATATTAGAAAAAATTACCAACAGCGAACACAAGGAAACAAAAAAAACAACAACATAGCCATGTTTTCCAAACTGTTTGAGTTCCTCTGTATTAGTATTTGAGCCACCTTTAGCTGTTCTGAAAGCTACATTAGTATTGACTACTCACAGGTTCACAGAGCTAAACTAACTTTTACCAAAATGTTGAAATAATTCACAGATTGAGTTACAAAGAACAACACAAACCTTTACCTTGTTCAACTTCAACAAGCTGGTTGAATAATTCGCAACATTTGACAATAGTTTTACTGAGTGAACCTAATAATTGATGCTAACCAATATACGCGTCTGACAATTTTTTTATGTTAAAAATAGTAATAATAAAAAAATAATGTTTTTTAATTGTTCTAAAAACTGTTTTTCGAGTGTAACTAATGTATACATATACATATATATATATATATCCATCCATCATCTGACAGTCTTTATCCCTGCTGGGCTGGCAAGGTCTGCTGGTGCAGCTGTCTACGGGCGAGAGGCGAGGTGCACCCTGAACAAGTTCGCCAGTCCATCGCAGCACAATACATTCACACACACACACACTCACGCCTTAAGGAGAATTTAGAGAGGTCAATTAACCAAACAGTCATGTTTTTGGACTGTGGAAGAAGCTGGAGTACTCGGAGAGAACCCACACATGCTCAGGGAGAACATGCAAACTCGATGCAGAAAGAACCCGGGCCGGGAATCGAACCCTCAACTTTCTTGCTGCAGCAGTGCTACCCACTGCTCCACTGATCAGCTATATATCAATTTCAGTTTTCAAATTGCCACTCAAATGGGTAATATATTTATTTTGTAACAAAGCACAAACAGTTAATACTGTTTTTAAAGGTCCTCTTTAATCTAAATATTCTTGTAAACATTTGGATATCAAAGCAATAGAATCCATATTAAGGCACATAAGTTATGAAAATAATTAAACATTCTAATACAATGATAATAATATTAACCCAGTAAAATCATGAGGATTTATGTCATTTGACTATAGAACTGAGACAAACAATTCAGTGACTCAGTGAGTTGAAGACTTTTAGTTATATAAGAGCCTTTGTCTGGAAATCTGGACAATGACACAAATGACAGGTTCTCTGTGGATTAAATCCATACTTCCGTCATTCTTCAGGATAGTTTCAGCTCTAGCAGCTCAGAGTGCCACGCAAGCACCACTTAGACATTCATTTCTTTCTTCTTTTTGTCCCCCAGATTAAATCTTGTGAAGAAAAGATTTTGGGTGATTTTTGTCAGATAAAAGGGAAACTCCTTTAACCCCAGATTAGTATCCAGTCCTGGATGCTTACGTAAAATGATATTTAAGCCTGGGACTTGTTAACTTAACGATTTATCTACTACCCCTAAACTTTAAAATTGCTGGTTAAGTTTTAGTAGAAGAAAAGCCTTTTTATGTACACAAAGGTGTTAGCAATGAAATGCACTAACCTCTTGTGACACATCCATTCTCACTGCCCCCAAATCCTCCTTGTTTCTTCCTCTTGTGTTTTCTCATTCCTTTTAAATAAAGGCTACTAAACTGTTACTAAAACGGTGTTCCATATAAAAAAGAAAACATTAAAAACAGGATTTTAATACAAAAAGGGGGCCAATTGTATGCGTGTGTAAATTCATATAAACGACACCGCTCCTGTCAACAGCTGTTACCGACTGAGTCAACCTAGCAACTGTCTGCCACACTCCGATTGGACGAAATTATCACGTGACATCCCAGTAATTGGCTGAGTGACGAGGAGGAAGGCAACCTAACTTGATTGTAGTATTTGTAGTCCTGCAGATTGTCCCCCTGTTAGAATATCGAAAGTGACTTTTAGAACCAAATTTAAAACCTTTTACGGTTATTTAAAGCACTTTGCCACCTATCTGAATACATTTGTACAGCTCATTTAAAGTGTTTATTCTTGCCCAACAATTTTATTATTAGTAAAACCATCTTGAGAGTAAGGGACACAAGATTAAATAAACAAATAAATAAATACATTGTTTCTCCAATCCATTAAACCTCTCTTGGGCAGCATCCTCCTTAAAAGTGGAATAAATCTGCTTCATACTGCATATAAAACATACAGCAATCAACAAACTTTCCCCCCACACCAACTAACCCATCTCAGGAGCCTTGGTGGCCCCATATATTTTAAAATTTGCATGACATTCCACAAATGTGAGACATAGTGAAAGTGTGAGGAGAAGCAAGACACTCCTGTCAGCTTCACTGACAAAGATGTGAGTTGTTTGGGAGGGCCAGTAACACATTAGTGAAAAATGACATGCCCGAGGGTCCCTGGTGATGTTATTTCGTTAATGGAGGAGCAGAAGCTCATTAAAACAACAAAGCTAGTTTAGTCTTTAAAACAGACATGGCTAAGGCTTGATGCTTACATGTTTACTAGCTGTCAGAATTCAGAATAAAGTCACAATTCTGAGTTTAAAGTAGTGTTGCACCGATACCGATACCAGTATCGGACGGGGCCCCGATACTGCCCTAAAATGGTGGTATCGGTATCGGCGAGTACCAACAAATAGGGCACCGATACCATTTTGAGAGCCATAAGTTTATTCAACTATTGTCACCCACTCCTGGTAAGCAATAAAAAGTTCTACTGGATTCACTTTGTATCAGATTTTTTTGTACTGCTTCACAAAGGTAGGCAGCAGCTTGACAAAGCCATGATGGCAATTATTTTACATTATTATGGTATCGGTATCGGCCGATACTGCACTGCATGGTATCGGGTATCGGTATCGGGGCCAAAAAATGGCATCGGCGCAACACTAGTTTAAAGTCACAATTCTGAGATTAAAGTCACAATTCTGAAAATAAAGTCAGAATTCTGAGATTATAGTCAGAATTCGGAGAAAAAAGTCACAATTCTGAGAAAAAAGTTAACTCTGAGATTACAGTCAGAATTTGGAGATTAACGTCACAATTCTGCGATTAAAGTCAGAATTCTGAGATTAAAGTCAGAATTCTGAGGGAAAAAGTCACAATTCAGAGATTATAGTCAGAATTCGGAGAAAAAAGTCACAATTCTGAGAAAAAAGTCAACTCTGAGATTACAGTCAGAATTTGGAGATTAACGTCACAATTCTGAGATTAAAGTCAGAACTCTGAAATTAAAGTCAGAATTCTGAGAAAACAGTCAGAATTTTGAGAAAACAGTCACAAATCTGCTATTAAAGTCAGAACTCTGAAATTAAAGTCAGAATTCTGAGAATACAGTCAGAATTCTGAGAAAAAAGTCACAATTCTGCTATTAAAGTCAGAATTCTGAAAATAAGGTCAAAATTCTGAGAAAAAAAGTCAGAGTTCTGAGATTAAAGTCAGAATTCGGAGAAAAAAATCACAATTCTGAGATTAAAGTCAGAATTCGGAGATTAAAGTCACAATTCTAAAATTAAAGCCACAATTTTGAGATTAAAGTCAGAATTCTGAGAAAAAGTCAGAATTTTGAGATTAAAGTCAGAATTCGGACTTGTTTTTCTAATATTACACTGAAATTAAATAAAAAATGCAGTTCACTTTTTATTTTTTCAGTGGCCCTAATCCTCTTCCTTACAAGAGAAACATCACTTGCTTTAAGATTAAATTGGGCAGTCATTGCTGGACAATCTGGTAAAAACAAGACATCAGAAGCTTTTTTTGACGCATTGAGCGGTTCAAAGATCTCTTATGCTGATGAGGAAATCACTTTTAAAGGAACCGCTTCACATGCGGAAGTTGTTATGCGCGTCTGTAATATAGGAGGAGGCGTTTGCTCAAAGAACCGGAGATCTGGCAACCCAGCAGAGTCAATGCACCTTGAGCTTTAGTGGTAATAATAACCTGCTTTTCCCCCTTCATCACCAGCAGGGTTATAGAGCTCCAGCAAGGAGAAAGAAAGGGAGCGACAGTTATATACCAGCTATGCCGTGTAGATAGAAGCTGCGTGACTGAAAAGCGCAGAAATGAGCGACGCGAAAGGGCCCGCAACACGCAGGAGGAGGACCACCACCTCCGGTAGTGGAGGAGCGGGCAGCGTGAAACAAGCCAACGGCACCAAGGTGCAGGATGCAGGGGGGAAACCTCCTGTGGGTTCTGCTGCAGCCAAACCAGCGGCTTTCAAGCAGCGCAGCAATGGGAATGTGGACAGAGAGGAGTCAGGGAGAAAACAGGAGCCTCAGTCCAGGAGCAGCCAGAGGAGTGCTGTGGAAGACATCAACGACCAACTCAGGTCATTTATTTTGAAATGTTTTATTATTAATAATATTATTTAGGCCTACGTAAAATTCTACACATCTGTTACCTCTGAGATGTTGGTAGGCTAATAACATATCTGGGTTTTTTTATGGTGCGCATTTAATAATGGGATAATATCCAAAATAAAGTAAATATATGTTCCTTTGCATCCTCTTTATCTGGAAATACATTTTCACTATCACACCCAGCTTTTATTTTGGCTATAAAGTAGACTATATTCTAATTATTCAATCTAATGCCTCATTCATTTTTTTATTGGGTTACATGTTTACCACATATCAGATAACGTTTAGATATTTTGCAAGTGTGGTTAGTTTTTCATTCAGCTGTGTCACTAGTTCGCATATTGCAGCTGGTGATGGTCTAACCAACTCTCAGGTGCAGAATTCTTACAAGCTTAAATTGTTTTGTATTTAACTCCATGCATCTTCCCATCAACCCCTTTTAAAGAATAGCAACCCCATAGCCTGATACTTCTACCACCATGTTCAACAGCTGAGCTGGGGGTATTAGGAGTCACCTGTCATCATCTGTGTTTCAGTTTTATCAGATTTTTACAGGTTTGCTGGATTCCTTCATGGTCTACTGGGCCCCTTGTTGCTGTCATTCAATCATGGCCTTCTTGTAACTCCTATCAGAATTGGTAAATGGTGCAAAATCCAGAGCTAAGCCACTGCTTTAAGATTTGTAATAGCAAAAGAATAAAAACTTTCACATTTTCCTTTAACTTTATATTTATGTGCTACTCTGTCATTCATTGAAATTACTATGAAAGTGAGAGTAAGTGCACCTAAGACAGCAGTGGTCTTTTTATCAGTAAATCTATTCTTACTTACAGCTACAGCTTTAATTCCTCAAATTTACCTCTTGGATCAAAAGTTGCCATCATCATATAGACTACATCACAAAACCAGCTAGATTAAGAGGACTAACTTGTTGCTAAACTGGACACAATATGTTTGCTCCCAATATTAAAGATGCACCTATAATTGTTTTCCTGATCCAGTCTTTTTACAGTCATACCTACCAATTCTGATATCGAACTAATAAGCTTTATTTTTCTCAAGGAGACATCATGTGCTGCCAAAATTCTGATAGATAAAAGGCATTAGTAGATTTTAATCCAACAAAACTATGTAAATGTAGGTCAGTCATGCATCAAATTATTTTCCCCTAACTTTTAACTGATGTTAATGGTAAACTTCAAAAAAAGGATATTGTCCAGCATTAATGGGATTATTATTATTTTTTTTTCTAGTCACTCCTTCCCTTAGTTATAAATATCTATATCAAGTATAAAAAGTGCAGAAAACTTGCACTTTTTAAAAGGGATGTCTCAATTTGATATTGATATTGAAAATCAGGCCGATATCAGTCAAAACATGAATAGCAGATTATATCTGCCTGCATCTAAAATCTCAGATATCATGCTGAATCACCTAGCTCCAGCATTCTGCACCTTCATTCGGTTCACTTTAGCATTTTTATTAGTTGTATCCTGCAGACACATTACTACAACAGCAGTTGACTTGTTCTGTATTTAAGTTGTTTAAAGATTTTCTAGCATTCCAAACTACAAAATAATGATAAGAGCTGATTTCGGGTCATTATCAGTGTTGTTCAGTAACCAAAGCTGTAATATCAGCGTCTTATCAGAAATGGAAAAAGTTGTACCTGGAAACCCCTACTTTATAAGAAATGCTTTGTGTGGAAATCCATTGACTGGTTTTAATGATTGCTCTTACCCTATCCTGGCTTAACATTTGAATCTTCTCCCTGTAATGTCTTCCTTTTCCCGCTCTACTTCTTTCTCTTCCCTTCCTTCCTCTTTTTCAGGTATAATCATGAAGAAAAAAATCGAATGAAAAGCCTAAATACATTTTATCAATTCTTTTTGATCCCTTGCCTTTTCAACCCACCTTTTTAACAACTCGTTTAAAACTCTTTCATTGCTTTATGCAGTAGATATTGGATCATGGTGACTTGTGACTTACTCAGGGCAAATTATCTCCCAATTAGGGGGTACAGGAAGACTTTAGTCTAATATATTATTAAAAGCTTAGCAGAGCAGCAGCTGTGTCTTTAAAAAAATGCAAAATATGGTATGGTCTACCCAGGTAGATTTGTTATTAATTAACACTGAATAAGTTGTTAACAAGAATATTAAAATAAATTCAGAGAGCATATAGAGTATATATAAGTATGTTGTATATTTTATGGTAAATTCATTTTGATCAATTTATGTCTTTTTATATAAAAATTTCAAAGATGACTTTTTTTTTCTTGTTCAATACTTATTTAATCCCTAAACAAACAGAATGATGGGCATTAAAAGTTGAAATCCTGAAAGTGTTATATTCATATTGTTTTACAGCTGCCACATTCTTCAGGAATCTCTCCTGAGCTCAGCCAGCGGCTATAGCAACTACAGAGGAATCCTTAACTGGTGTGTCGTCATGCTGGTGAGTAACTGTGTGGGCAATGATTTTTAAAAATGAGTTTCTCTATTGGCACATTTCCTTTGGCCTACATGTGGAAATTTAAACTGATTCAGTAACAGGCTGGTGATATTTAGTCTATTAGTACTAAATAATGACTCTGGGAAAAAGATCCATGAGCTTTAATGTCCAATTTTTAGTATTTTTCTTCTTGAAACAGACACAGAAGTTTAACACATTTCTCCGTCAGCTGTAGTTGCGTAATGGGCCCCAGCTTCCATCAGTTGTTTTTTCACTCAGTTGGAAATGAGATATTACATTTTATAAGTAGGTGCTGGGGGCTGTTGGAACATTATATGTCCAACAGGCTTGCAGGTAAAATGTATGATTGCAGTTCTTCCTATTTGAGTGTATTGTAGCTGTTATAGTGCCATTGTTTGATTAATGATCAACCCTGTTAAGTTTCCATTTTTGGTACAGATAAACAAATTCTTTGTGTATCCAATTGTTAGTCAAAATGTCATTTACATAAACTAAATAGATTTGCATTAAGAAAGTAATCCTAAATGCATTTTGGAAAAGTTTCTGATCTAATTTACTGTTATGGTTTTTCCTAACTGTCTAATAATGGAATACATGCATGATCAAGACCAGCAGTTTTAAGCAGCATCTGTTCTCCAGAGTTTCTTTTTTTATTCTTCTCAGATTGGATTTAATTTGCTTAATATTAAACAAAATTCTAACAAGTAATATTTTTTACTAATGTATGCTCATAAATCTTTAGCTCACACGATGGCAATCAGTGAGGATCAAAAGCTGCCTACAGCAAACTATTCCAGAGTTGTTTTTCCTTAAAACCAAACCTAAGTTGCATACTGTGACTAAATTAATCCTGTTTGAATGCTTTTGTTCCTCTAACCACCCTGTTTTGCTCTGTGGTCACCAGCTTGCTTTGCTTTCTGTTTTAGAGCTAATGCTCAGAGAGAAGATAAAACACTGAGCCAATAATTTGCCTGCCTAATTTGTATTCATTAGTTGTCTAATTTTTCTATTTACTAGCTAATAAAAGTCTAAATTTTAAGTTATATAGCTTATTTATGTTTATATTCTTCATTGGACTACATTAAGTATAAATATTTTTGAAAATACCACACATTTATGCTTATCTTTCTGTTTTATTTTCCTAAATTAACTTGGGAACAAAAGAGTAATTGTGAAAAAGCAAGTGTTTATTTTCTTAAGATCTGGTTTAAATTGTGTTTATATATAATCTGAGATTAAGACTTGCAAGATCACCAAGTAAAACTAACTCAGTCCAAAATATAACTTGCTATCTTTTGTCCTGTCAGAATCAATTGACAATTTGGCCTTTAATAGCAGCTGTGTTTCCGAATCAAAATTGTGTGTTAGTAGGACAAAGTTCATGCAGTTAGAGTATCTCCTTCTATTTTTATCCTACCAATCACTAAATGTCCCACCTCTCTTGTCCTCTCATCTAATGACAATGACATACATTTTATCGAGAGAAGGGTAATAACATCTTTAGTATAGGTTGTTTGAAATGGTGAAAAAAAATTATGTGAGAACATAATAGTGGTCCCGCCATACATTTTATTGGAAAATCTAGGGGAAGGGCAACGTGTTTGTTTTAAAGGTGCACATACAAAATGGGTAACTCTAGCCATGAGGGGTTATAAAGTAACGTCCACTGAAGACTTAAAGGAATAGTACACCCAAAACATGATTAGCCTTCATTTTCTACTCACCCCCATGCTGAACAACACTCTGAAGTACTTTTTTGATATCTCAAATGCATCTGGAGATCTGGGAGGCTTCTTGCTGTCTGCTGACATTCAAATAATGGAGGTCTATGGCGCCCGAGGCAGAAAGGTCCATAAAAGTCCACAAAAAACGTGTCAATATTCCTCCATACTGCTCGTCCAATGTATTCCAAGTGTCCTGAGTGGGTAGCGTCCATAATTTACTTGAAACGAAGTCAACAGTAGTGTATAGGATTTCCTAAAAGCGCGTTCACGAGTCTACGGAAACCGCGGCAGACCAAACCAGATGAAAGTGCGCATTCAGCTCGGCAAAGAACTCATGCTGTTCCTCAACACTGAAGTCCTCAGACATTTTTCTTTCGTTGTTTCTTTCTTTGCACAGGTAAACAGCACATTTCTTCTTCTACGCTTGCATTATCGGCAGAGCAGATGCTGAATGCGCACTTTCATCTGGTTTGGTCTGCCGCGGTTTCCGTAGAGTCGTGAACGCGCTTTTGCTCTAAAACTATTAAAATTGTTTGAATTTGTCTGGAAAAATGTTGCCTTATCATGCAGTGATTTATTGAATGGGTTCATAGTCACATGGTGACATCATAATGTATAGCTGTGTGTGAGCTGCATAGTTCTACTAACTTATGCTGTTGTTAAGATGTGAGTTAGCGGGGGCCTGTATATTATGAATAGGAGCTCTCCTTACATACTAACCTCTCAGTCCTTTCAGAAAATAGACACACTGGTAGAGCTAAACTATTGCAGAAACCCGTTTTGCAATCCTCTGCTTGGCAAAGACCAATGATCCCTTTGTTCTGTTTTACATGATGGCCCTCTTGCTTATGTTAAAGGTTACCATGGCAAAGGTTAGCAAAAATACAAGAAGGTTCTAACAGGAGACGCAATGAGAATTTAACTATTTTATTCTGCAGGACTTTTACAAGCTGCCCCCCCTATTCTTTAACATGACTGTATCATATACCTCAGATGACACACTTATCCCAATATTGCCTTCTGATAACCATGCATGCCAAAGACCTATCTAAACATGTTGCCTCTTTGCTGAGTCTGTAATCAGTTTTATCTCCTAGAAGCTGAGGTGAAGCTGAACTTTGAACTTAAATGTGTAACAATATCATAAAGTGTTTTAAACCAACATCAGGAGCAACAGCAGGATCTTGTATGACTGCAGTTGGGATGGCAGCAGGAATGAGCTGCCATGTTCTACAGATGGACTGATGCCTGTAAGCAGGAGTAATGGGAATTATGAGATGTATAGTTATTGTTTTTTTGTTTTTTTTACCACCCATTATGAGCTCCTAAAAGTGATCAGAAAGCACAAACAAAACATAACTGGTCTAATAAATAAATGACACACAAGGGTATTTATAATGTCAGATCAGGGCATTAGAGCACAACAGAGGAAACCACAGAATACAACCACAAGAAACAGCACAGTCAATTAGACACCAAGGAAATGTATTGATTTGTAAAAAATAATAAAAATGTGGGTGTGGCATGTACAGCAAATGGATTCAAGCCAGTATCGCAATCTCAAGTGTGCAATTGTAAATGTACAAACAGTAAATAAGGGTCCTTAAATTAATGACTGTTTAACCATCCTGTTCTTGCTTAGAATAATCAGTAACTCAGCTTTCAGTGAAAGGAAAACAGGTCAGTCTGCATGGCTAATCTGAGAGTTTATAGAATGGGAAACGATTTAGGAGATTTAAAAGGGAGAATTTTTTATCGTCTTAGCAAAGTTCAGTCTCACTGAAATGCCTGGAGAAAAGATTTCCTCTTTGACTGTAATTAACTCATCATTTACTGCTTTATTTTCTAGGTGCTTAGTAACGCGCGACTCTTCTTGGAGAACATTATCAAGTGAGTGTTCACAAATACAAAAGCCACATTTATACAGACTATATTACCAGAACACTTACATGTTTTTATTTAAATTTCCCTCCTCCAGTTTTCCAACTAATCATTAATTATTAAAAACTTTGAACTAACAGTTACTTAGCGGTGACCTCGGCACTTATTGTCATCCTTAATGAAAATGCTTCCATTTACCATAATCGTTTCCTATTTGTTTGTTTGTTTTTTACAAAATCACTGTTGTCACAGTATTTGTCATTCTAATGACTTCTAAAAGAAATTTAACCTCAGCATCTCTAAAATGTTTTATTTTGTAATCCATTACTTTCTTATTCTCTGGAGAATAAATTTAGTGTGATACAGAGGTCCCCTTTTGTTATTTTTTAAAAACGGGAAAGAAAAAGTGGCATACCATACCATTTAGGCTGATTGATTTTGGTTATGAGTTATAAAATCGCTTAAGAAAATGTCTTTTTTTAAATCTCCAGAGTAACAATTGATCTCCGCGACCTCTCCACCAGTTTATTTCAAATTTCACATATTTCCCCTTTAGATGTTTTTTGTGACTGGTCCAAACGAGGAGCTGAATGTAAATCCAGTTCTGCTATGATATCTTTGGTCGACTAACTTTAGATACATGCAGTCCATTCTTATTACGAATAAGATTTTTT
The DNA here is from genome assembly GCF_016077235.1 of Cyprinodon tularosa. Classification (NCBI taxonomy): domain Eukaryota; kingdom Metazoa; phylum Chordata; class Actinopteri; order Cyprinodontiformes; family Cyprinodontidae; genus Cyprinodon; species Cyprinodon tularosa. Next base: position 1,982,042 of record NW_024038331.1, read on the forward strand.
TTTTTTTGCAAAGATTTGAGTTATGAATTCATTCAATAAATGTTTTCTTCTCTTTGAATATACTGTGTATTTAAAAATTAATGCATGACTGTACAGAATCATAATTCCATCTAATCCACACTGTTCATTTCACTTTATTTATCATACTATTTCCTATTTAAAACATTACTGTAGAACTAATTTATCTTGTATTCTTCCTCCAGATATGGCATTCTAGTAGATCCGATCCAAGTAGTGTCTCTTTTCTTAAAGGACCCTTATAGCTGGCCAGCAGCCTGCCTAATAATTGGTATGTAGCTTTATTTTTATTGCACTAATATAAACCAATGTTTTTCTTGTTTGTTTTGGGGGTTTTTTACATTAAATTTGTGAATTTGTCAGTTTAAACATGGTGTCACTGTTCCTCTCAGGCACAGACAAACCTCTAAAACACAATTGAAATGCAAAAAAATGGCTTTCATCTCTGTGGATTTAATTACCAACTTATTTTTAGAAAGGTGAGGTCTAGAGAACAAGTCATTTAACTATTTGCTATCTTCTATTTTTACATACTGGATAGGGTATAAAACCGATTTAGGTCTGATCTCAGTAGCAGGAACTAATTGTGCTTGTTTACTGTGTTGTTTTTGAACTTTTTATAAGGTCAATAGAATAAGAGAATCCACATAATAGCGCTATTGTACTAATTGTAGAGCACTGCAGAAGGAGAGATGTAATATCTGGAAGTGATGCTCAAATGATCCAAAAACTGTCTGCCCTTTACTGAAAAAAATAATTTCAATTCATCCCTTTTGAAAAACAGCATGGAGGTGTTTTTCTGTTGTGTTGCATCGGTTTAAACATGCAGTAAATTGAATTTCTAAGTAGAACCATAAGAAAGTGAGAACTCGCTTGTTTTAAGTCTGCAGTAACAGCAGAGTAACATAAAATCAGTACAGCTTTTATTCATCTAATATGCCGACAAAATATTTTAGGACAGTACAGATCAAATCCTTATTTTATAATCACAATATAGAATTAGTTTCATAAGATTAGAAGCCTAAAGTATTTGCTAGACAAATAGCTTTTTTTGTTCACTGGGTGCAGTTTAGAAATATGTAATCCAGTCATATAGAGAGATTAAAATTCAACTACATTTGATTCCTTTTTAAGTCCTTGATAATACAGAACAGTCAGATTCAGCTTAAAAACAAAAGAAAAGCCTCCTCTTCCTTCTGAGGAACCATGTGGCGACAGTGGAGAGAAACAAGACTGCCCCACATCACAACCAGTTATGAGTTCTTTGCCTTTAACTGCTTCTTTTTACAGATATGCTCTACTATAAATCTTTGCTTTTTTAGATACTTTTAATGGCATTTGGCATTTGCAGAGTTTATTATTGTAAATGTAGATAAATAAAAGCTTCACCTGTACTTCTCATGCTACTATATTTCTGTATATAGTTGGAGTGATATAGAAAAGTTATGTATTATATGTTATAAATGTGTTTAAGAAGTCATCAAGAAAGCCTATAAACCGGTTTTCCCTCTTTGCTTCAGGGTCCAACCTGTTCATCCTGACAAGCTTATATGTAGAGAGGCGTCTGGCGGTGGTAGGTCTTTATTGTATATTAAGGCCTTTTTTTTTTTTTTTTTACTTTAGAAAGTTTAAACTTCTTCTTATTGTTTTCAAGCATCATAATCAGCTTTGCCTTTATGGCGTTCTTTTATGGCTTTTGTTTTATGCTTTATTAGTCGACCAGTCCTCATATTTCTAACTGCTCTGATAAGGCAAGAAACTCTGACCTAGATTGGACTATGGAGGGTAGAGAGATGACGCACACTCTGTTATATTTGCCAGGGTACGATCTCTGAAACTACAGGATGGATTCTCCACATGTTCAACCTTGTATGCATGTTGATTTTCTCCTCTGCCATAGTCCTCACTGTGACCTCCATGACCCCAGGTATGTTTAAATACAAAACATGCCAACTCTACGCTTTCACCGTGACTTTTTGCAGAATTGTAATTTTAGCTTAAAACAACTAAAAGAGGACATAATCTCAAAATGTTCATCTTGACTATTCAAAGCCAAATATATATATATATATATATATATATATATATATATATATATATATATATATATATATATATATATATATATATATATATACAGGTGCTGGTCATAAAATTAGAATATCATGAAAAAGTAGATTGATTTCAGTAATTCCATTTAAAAAGTGAAACTTGTATATTATATTCATACATTACATACAAACTCATATATTTCAGATGTTTATTTTGTTTAATTTTGATGATTACAAATGACAACAAATGAAAATCTCAAATTCATCATATCAGAAAATTAGAATATTACTGAAGACCAATAAAAACAAAGGATTTATAGAAATGTTGGCCAACTGAAAAGTATGAACATGAAAAGTATGAGCATGTACAGCACTCAGTATTTAGTTGGGCCTCCTTTGGCCTGTATTACTGCAGCAATGCGGCGTGGCATGGAGTCGATCAGTCTGTGGCACTGCTCAGGTGTTATGATAGCCCAGGTTGCTCTAATAGTGGCTTTTAGCTCTTCTGAATTGTTGGGTCTGGTGTATTGCATCTTCTTCTTCACAATACCCCATAGATTTTCTATGGGGTTAAGGTCAGAAGAGTTTGCTGGCCAATTAAGAACAGGGATACCATGGTCCTTCAACCAGGTACTGGTAGCTTTGGCACTGTGTGCAGGTGCCAAGTCCTGTTGGAAAATGAAATCTGCATCTCCAAAAAGTTGGTCAGCTGCAGGAAGCATGAAGTGCTCTAAAACTTCCTGGTATGTGGCTGCGTTGACCCTGGACCTCAGAAAACACAATGGACCAACACCAGCAGATGACATGGCACCCCAAACCATCACTGACTGTGGAAACTTTACACTGGACTTCAAGCAACGTGGATGAAGTGCCTCTCTTCTTTTCCTCCAGACTCTGGGACCTTGATTTCCAAAGGAAATGCAAAATTTACTTTCATCAGAGAACATGACTTTGGACCACTCACCAGCAGTCCAGTCCTGTTTCTCTTTAGCCCAGGCAAGACGCTTCTGACGCTGTCTGTGGTTCAAGAGTGGCTTGACACAAGGAATGCGACAGCAGAAACCCATGTCTTTCATACGTCTGTGTGTGGTGGTTCTTGAAGCACTCACTCCAGCTGCAGTCCACTCTTTGTGAATCTCCCCCACATTTTTGAATGGGTTTTGTTTCACAATCCTCTCCAGGGTGCGGTTATCTCTCTTGCTTGTACACTTTTTTCGACCACATCTTTTCCTTCCCTTCGCCTCTCTATTAATGTGCTTGGACACTGAGCTCTGTGAACAGCCAGCCTCTTTAGCGATGACCTTTTGTGTCTTGCCCTCCTTGTGCAAGGTGTCGATGGTCGTCTTTTGGACAACTGTCAAGTCAGCAGTCTTCCCCATGATTGTGTAGCCTATAGAACTAGACTGAAAGACCATTTAAAGGCTTTTGCAGGTGGTTTGAGTTAATTAGCTGATTAGAGTGTGGCACCAGGGGCCATCAATTTTGAACCTTTTCACAATATTCTAATTTTCTGATATGATGAATTTGAGATTTTCATTTGTTGTCATTTGTAATCATCAAAATTAAACAAAATAAACATCTGAAATATATGAGTTTGTATGTAATGTATGAATATAATATACAAGTTTCACTTTTTAAATGGAATTACTGAAATCAATCTACTTTTTCATGATATTCTAATTTTATGACCAGCACCTGTATATATAATTTTTTTTTTTTTTTTTTTTTTTTTTTGGAGTTTATCTTTGGTTATTCATTCTTGTTAACTGTTCATGTGGTGGTGTGTTTGTGTTTGTCAGTGGGTGGGGTGTTTTCTCTAGGAATCTACACAGTGCTGTTTCTCAAGCTTTACTCTTATCAGGACGCCAACAGGTGGTGCAGAGAAATCAGACAAGCCAAAGCTAAAAGACTAACACGATCATATTCATGTAAGTGAATGCTTCTGTGCAGAAGTTTAGATCTAGCTCTGTTTATTTATGTTTAATTTATATTCAAGAGTGTCTTTATTATCTATTGGTGTTGCAAAAATGTGTGTATGCAATTAGTGGAAATAAACTAGAAAAGCACTCAGAGCACAGACATCCTCCTCGTTTTCTTGTGTTTTTATTTTAAGTAAAATATCAGACTTTTTTAGTCCAATACTCAGGCTGTCAATACTCTGCTGCCACCCTCTTGTTTAGTGGGGAACTGCTTGTCCCACCAATTGTCACTATCTCACAATGTTGGAGAATCTTTTAAAAATTCCCCTATCCAGATTATGGTGGGCCAATTCATTACAATTACAATATGAACGAAATTTAAATAAATGCAATTTTCAAATTGCAGGGGCACTCAATTTTACTTGCATTACATTTAACAAGACTAAGACACAAAATTTCTCACTCCAGCCCTTTCGGTGGCAGTAATACACTTAATTCGGGTTTGATGCCACACAGAGAGATAGAGAGTTGCAGCAAGCACACAAATCCCTACATGCGAGTTAAATGCAACTTTTTCCGCACAAAGGTTACAGAAAATTCCTGCAACAATGAACTCCAGACAAGCAAGCTTTTAAAATACTGAGATCCTGGGGTGACACATTCAAAAGCTTGGGGTAGTGCAAAGAAAATTTTACATAAAATGGCAGTTGCAATATTGGTTAAAAACTCAATTTAGCTTTTTGACAAAATCGTTCAGCCCTAATCCAGCTTGTAATCTGAATCATCACCAAATTTAATGACATGAGCGTCACCTTTGATAAGGATGTCATTAAAATCAGTCGAGAACTTTTTAAGCTATCCCGTACTGATAGACCAAGACTCTCCTTAAAACATAACCTCCTTGGTGGAGGTAAATATTACAACTCAATCTGTTTTACCTTTTATATAAATAATTTGCAGGCAGATAATCCTTAAAAGGAGATGGTTAAAGGAGTTTTTATTCTTCTTCTTTGTTTTGTAGGTCCAGATGTTCAACAATCAAATGGCTCAGCAGTTCATTCTCTTGTCCCCTACCCAGGGAACCTGACACACAGAGGTACAGTAAGCATCAGGGCTGCACTTTTTGTCTGAACAAAGCAAGAGGAGATTGACGTGAAAACTTATACATGCATTTAAAAAATGTGTCTTCAAATATATTTAAAGATAATGGGCAATTATATTCTGTGAAATTGTTTTATCATTAATGAGGATTTTAATGTTTACATCAAACCCAGCCAGTCTTTGAAATAACATTGTTTATTAGTCTGTGTTATATTAGTAGTGGATTAGTCAATAACCTGGTTAAATCTAGGATGTAAACACTGCTGTAGATTCTCAAAAATCTAGTCAAAGGCACAATTTAGGAATTTAATGAAAGGCTACTGGACTTCTCTTTGTCTTTGGTGTTCAATCACCCGTTGACCTATCTTGTGTATTTTTCTTTAGACATGTACTACTTTGTGTTTGCTCCAACTCTTTGCTACCAGCTCAACTTCCCACGATCTCCACGAATACGAAAACGGTTCCTTATAAGAAGGCTTTTTGAAATGGTGAGAGAAATAAGGGGTTTTAACATGTAATATCAGATGTTATATAAGATGTACCGGTGTGCTGGATTGGTTTAATTTGTTAATTATAATCTCTTGCAGCTTTTTCTTATGCAGCTGTTGGTGGGATTAATACAACAGGTTTGTTTTAATTTTGCATTACAATCACAGCACTAGCATCTTAGATCAATTTGATACGAGACCCCTCTGTCAAAACCAGAATACCCAGAGATACTTGAGGGTAATTTGGCAACAAAAAGGCAAATTAAAAGGCATTTGAATATGTATTCATCCTTTTTTTTTTTTTTTTTTTTTTAGGCATAAGTAAAAACAGAATAATCTGTTAAAAAGAAAGAAAACACTTTTAACCCTCAGAATTGAATCGTGGGCTTAGTGATAATAAACTTTTTGAAAAATGCTTCCCCAAAGGTTTCTGGGTTGGGAAAAATACCTATATATTGATTAATGTGATCCTTCAAACTCGACCTGTAACCAGAAAATATCACCTCTGGTTAAGAGCAACACGACTATCACAAAAATCCATACGTTTGTTTGTCTTGTGGTCTGACCTCTTGTGTTTTCAGTGGGAATGTCCTATTTTTAGTCAGGACAGCAGATTGAACATAAATTCCACTTTCACAATCTAACCGCTGTCCCGCTACCCTACACTTCAAATATTTGAGGTTTTTTCCAGTTGATTTTAAGCTATTTGTTTCATACTAATTTACTCAGTTGTTGACTGACCTTTATCTTGTCTTTTAGTGGATGGTTCCCACTATTCAAAACTCAATGAAACCATTCCGGGTATGTCTACACAAACACACAGTGGATAATAATCATGATCATTTGCTTTACCACAAAATAATCAGGATAATTATTTTATACTATAATATCTAGTAAGCTGGAAATCCATTAATTTGAGTTAATATTTTATTCCTTGCTTGTTGCAGGAAATGGACTTTTCTCGGATGGTGGAGCGAATGCTCAAATTAGCTGTGAGTTGCAGTAGAGTGTTGACACAGAGCCTTACTGTTGAGAAAGAACTGACCATGTGAAACATTTAAGCCAAAAAAAAAACACTGTTTTTGACCAAATCAACTTTTTGTTATCAGTTTTTTTTTTTTGCTTGAAATTAAAAGTTTTTCTCTCACTGTGAAGTATGATTTGTACTGTGATCTAACCAACCCAGACACCCATATTCCACTTCCCTCCTCTCCTCTCCTCTCCCAGGTCCCTAACCATCTAATATGGTTAATTTTCTTTTACTGGTTTTTCCACTCTTCTATGAATTTTGTGGCAGAGCTGCTGCAGTTTGGAGACAGGGAGTTCTACAGGGACTGGTGGTGAGTTGACTTCCTACAGGTTTCACTAACAAGAAGGAAACTAAAATAAATGTATTAACAGAATTTTACAGATGGCTCTAGTTTATTTCTGGTTATTACCACTGAAACTTGGCAGTTAATAACAGGGCCAATGATTTATTAGCCTTAATTATCCTAAAGAGGAAAATAAATATTTTAAAATGTCAAAAGCAGAAAACTGTTGGAATAAAGTGATTAAATTGATTTATTTTCGACTTTATGTTTTGTAAATATTCTGCAGTTTAAATTACAGGATACCCTGGGATAGAGGGTTATGATAAAATATTTATTTTGTTTGATTCACATCACATGGTTTTAGAAATCTCCACTGTTCTACTTCTTCACATTTCAGGAACTCTGAGACTGTAACGTATTTCTGGGCTAACTGGAATATCCCCGTCCACAAATGGTGTCTAAGGTAAGAGTGCTTTGGATATGTTACATCAGACATATGTTTGGCTATATTACATTATGTTCTGCTCTCTATAGATTTAAAAGAATATATTTTGTCTATATCTGTTTGTTTTTTTTATAGACATTTCTATAAGCCAATGCTGAAAAGAGGGACCAACAAGTTTCTGGCCCAAACTGCTGTCTTCTTAGTTTCTGCCTTCTTCCATGAGGTGAAAAACACTCAATAAATTTTTCAGTCCAACAAAAATTTTATATGAACCATTTGGGGCTTAAGATTCATAGACAATGCTGCGTTGGTCCTTGATTTATTTCAAAGCAAACACCACTGGACTAAAAACAAATAAGAAATTTGGAAAAATAGCTTAAATATATATGCAAGAATCTAGATTAGTGGGTCAAGAGTTGTCAGTTTTAGTTTAGTTTCTTTTAAGGCAGAAACTTGAGTGCACCTTGATGATTTAGGTGTGGCTTTCTGCCCAGGGTGGGACAGATTGGCGGGCGCTACAAGGAAGAAAATTTTAGTTGTTTTTTTTTTTTTGCACATTCAGGTTTTGGGCAGTGGGTTCCCTCTCTGTATTGTGCACATTAAGGAAATGTTGCCATTAGTTACTATCTTGTTTACATTGTATGATTCAGCTTTAGATAGAATGTGTATGTCTTTGTTTGTTTTCTGTTTTTCTTTTTAACTATTTCATAATCTTTCATTTTAAATCAAAATGCTTAAACTTGTCAAATGCGAAATAGATTTATTTTTTTTACAATACAGAAACTCTAGAAAAAAAATCTTCAGGTTCTATCATTTGTTCTAGGTATAAAAACACAAAACATTCTTGTGGTTTCTTAGTGTTAGGTTTACATCGTATAATAAAGTATATGTGGACTGAATTATTCAAAACCGGTGCTTTAAATAAAACCCATTTACAGTATGGATCATTCTAAAGGAATTTTCTTTTCTCAGTACCTGGTCAGTGTTCCCCTGAAGATGTTCAGACTTTGGGCCTTTATGGGAATGATGGCTCAGGTAAAACACGTGGAATCATTCATTCCTGTTGGTTTTTTGATGACATCTCTCTGAATCATTCTCCCTTTTTATTGCTGTAGGTTCCCCTGGCTTGGTTTGTGGGTCGCTACCTGAACGGAAACTATGGCAATGCGGCGGTCTGGCTCTCGCTCATCATTGGACAGCCCATCGCTGTGCTGATGTATTTTCATGACTACTATGTTACTCATCATGTAAGCACGAAATAGAAACGGACGAAGGAAAAAAACTGAAATGAGCCAAAAGGAAAATGTAAAGCTGGCTCTGCTTTCATTATTGCACATGTTCATTACAGGAAAGTACTTGGTGTTTTTCACAGTTACCTTCCGCCTTTGTAAGCCTTCGGACAAACTAAACCTCCCAGATGCTTTGCCACCATCTGCGTTTGATGTCTATTTCATCTTTAATGATTTGATCCTGGGCCCAAACTAAATCTGGACTTTGATGCCTATTTAAGGAAAGGATCCCTTATTGTTTGATTTGCTGAAGTGAAGCAAACGAATTCCATGAAATCCACCAAAGAAGCATTTATTAAAAGTTTAGTTAAAATGTATATTTTTTAAACAAAACTGGCACACATCAGGTGCAATTAAGACAAACCACTGCCAGGCAAACAGAACTAAATCTTGCCTCTATGAAAGCCTGAATGAGATTTGTGTCTATGTTGGTGGCAAAGAGGTCACTCTGTGTATCTCAGCGCCACAAGTCTGGTTTAATAAATGGTTTATTTTTTCCTAGATTAAGGCTGAACCCTTTCAGATGTCCTGATTTTGAAGTTGTCATAGTAACTATTTTCTTTACCTGTATTCCAAAAATGTTTTTTCTCCTCTTTGTGCAATATAGTGTTTTCTAATATTATTCAAATAAAAATCATCTTTATCACATTTTAAGGAAGCGAGGATCCCTTCCCAGAAGGATCAAATGGACCAAGGATAGGAATGAGGAGTCATGGCTCCATAAAAAAAGCCCATGGTGTATTAGCTGATATGCATTGGATTATTACATGTTCTTTGCACAAAATTTTAAATGTCAAATGATTTCATGCTTTAAAAAACCTTTCCATGCTGTTTATATTTTTGCTAAAGTGAGATGTTATCTTATATCATTTCAAACCTTTTTTTTTTCTTTTATCTGAGCCAATGATGTATATCTTTTGCACTTTAAAGATCTGCATGCTGTTGACAAAAGCAATAGATTTCTAAGAATGCACTAACCTAAGTTATAATTATTATGGTTGGAAAAATTAATTAGGATGGATGTTCCACGAGATGTTGGAATGTCCTGATGTTTTGGCAAAAGCAGCAACTTAAGCAGCTTTTTCACCAAATAGTTCATCCGGTATTAGATCCTTTTGTTTTTGTATTTTTGCTTTGATCAGTGCTGTTAAGCCCCCAACAAAAAATAAAAATTTGATAAGTTATAGCAGGGGAAACACCAGTTTAGAAAACCCATCAGTGTTCCCTATGAAAAACAAGTGCCTGTGTTTAGTTAACATGAGATCAAGAGCTGTAATTTCACTGTATAGTTAGTTTCTGTTTTCAGTAAGGTGTTAAAAGTGGGAAAAAATGCAATAATCCTGTTTTATGAGTATTTCAGCACATAGCTGATGCATTTCAATAATATCATGGCTGAAATTGATCCAATTCTCCATCTAATGTTTGCCAAATATGTGCAGAAAAGTATATTCAAAGGAAAATCATGGCTGTCTAGCTAGCTATCTTACCTGAAGTACAAACGGTAAAGGTTATGGAGGTTTTTTTGGGGGGTGGACTTGAAGTTACCAGAGTAAATCTTAGTTTAACAATTTTGTGTTTATGTTTTCTGAATTATTTGATAGAAATTTGTAAAATGAATGAATTTACTTACTGATGGTATCTCTTTTTTTGTCATCTTTTAGTTCAAAATCCTTCTGCTGTCTGATTAAAAGTGCTTTCTATCCCTCTGGCTCTGTTTTGTTGTTTTAAAACAATTTGTATCGCTGCCATGTTAACTAAAATCGCACAAATCTTGTTTTCACTACTTTCATTAATGTTGCTTAAAATTGACTATAATTTACTGTTCTAACATGTTAAACATAAAAAACAAGATTTGCAATGTCTCGGGCAAAAACTGACACCAAATACTAAAATGTGATCATTTAAAAATGGAAATAATTCAAAGTAGGTTTCTTATAAAATCTCACAAATATTTAAAAGAAATTGTGGAAAAATATCTGAAATGCAATTTACCAATAAAAAATATGTAAACATACATTTGAAAAGTATTAAAAGAAATTATTAATGCATCTAATGACTAATTTGATCAGTTGTGTAAAACATCACTTATACTGCTCTGGTGATTTGTTGGAAAATTAGCTGCCGTACAAATTAACCAAACACTTGTTAGGATCTATTAGGTGAAACAAGAACATTTGAAAGTATTTCATGGTGAAAAAGATAAATAAATATGAAGTCTGTGCTCTCTATGGCTGCAAGTATATTATATATATAGATACATATATATTTCTAAAAGTGATTATTAAATGAACATTTCATATACACTAATTAGAAAGACATGGAAATATGTATATGTGCCATCTGTTATCCACACGCATCAATATCCTTATTTGAGCTGTGCTTTTCCTGGACAGGGCCGCCTTTTACATCTCTGCTTCTGTCTCCTTGAACCCCAGTCGGCCTCGGCAGATGGCCGCTCACACTGAGCCTGGTTCTGCTGTAGGTTTCTTCCTGTTATAAGGGAGTTTTTTCTCTCCACTGTCGCTACAAAACATGCCTGGTGTGAGGGGCTTGCCTTTGAGGCAATTAGTCGATGCAATCAACTGGTTTTCCTTAGAAAACTTTGAATCAATTTGACTGTATGATCTGGTGAAATGTAAAGTGCCTTTAAATGACGTGTTGTGAATTGGCACTATATAAATTAACTGAATTTAATTAAACTATATAAAACTGTTTCTTTGCTAGGCCAAACATAAGATAAACTGATGTTACAGCATAACCTAAAAAACGTATTCAACACATTCTTAATTCATATTTTCAAGTACATGTATATTAAACAGCAAATTTAATAAATTATGTTTTTCCAAATTTGAGAAAAAATAACCAATTTTATTCCTATGGAAAATAACTACTTAAAATTCAGAGTGTTGTTCAAATGTTTCAAGAAATGTAATTTGTAACTTTTTTATAACAAAGCTTTTTTCTTTAAATGATTTTGCCATTTTTGCTAAATAAAGTAGCAGCCATTGATCAACATGCATATGTATCAATTTTCTGGTCAACAATTATGAAATAAGCATATCTCTAAAGAGACAAATAAAAAATGATTCCATAAAATCTTTATTTCAGACACGAACACAACAGCGCCCTATGTACACAAGCTATTTTCAAATACATCTACAGTACACAAAATAAATCTCTCCACCAATACTAAGGCCACGGCACAGCTAAGCAGGTTCTATTGCTGAAAGAGAAAAGAATGTTTTAGAGAGCATTTAGAGAAAAAAAAATGTTTTGTTTAAAGAACTATTTAAACAAATAAATGCAATAACTGATGTTTTTCCAGATTGCACTCTTACCTTGGCCTTCTGGTTCTGGACAGGCAAAAAGAGTTTAAACTCTGCAGGGAGCTCATCCTCAGAGTAGAGTCTGTCTGAAAAGTAAACCCTCCTGATGCGACAGCTTGCATGAATCTGAAAGAAAATTATTTTTTTTAGAACAAAAAAAAGCATTCATGCGGATTTCTAAAAGACAAGGGAGAAAAAAAACTCTGTGTGCTCACCTGTACACGCAGTGTCTCTGTGTAATTGGTCCCATACGCTCTTCTGGTGAAGTCCGACAGGTTGAACTGAATCTGGTTCCAGCCTTCATCCAGCCTCATCGGCATGGTGCAGATGAACGGCTTCACTCTCGTTGTGCTCTGATAGTTGCTAGCTCGAAAGCGTCGCCTGACATTTTTATCATCCAGCACCTGAAAGATGTCGAAAGATGTTGAAGAAGAAAGAAAACAACAGCGACCATAAACCTCAGCAGTCTGTATAGCGAGAAGGCTCTCAGAGGCAGTACCTGGACTTCGAAGGTGAAGTACTTCTTTAGGTTCTTAATAATCATCACCAAAAAGGGAAGCTTGATTCCGAGGGTCTTCTTGGGATCAGCAGGACAGGATATGTAGGTGGTGCTGCAGAGAGAACAGTTCAAAAAGCAGAAAGATCAGACAAGTGATTGAATCAAACACACTAATATACTTTTAAGTATATATATATATAACATTTCTTAGTTAAATTAAACATGCATGATGAACAAAATGTGTGCCTTAATGTTAAACTTTAAAGCATGGAAGTTAATTTCCACTAAACAACTTATTTTCAGTTCTTTATATCTGCTTGCTTATTTTTGTTTCTTGGATGACCCACTTTATTCGAATTTGAACAGACAAACGTTTTGAAGGTGAAAACAACTTACCTGACATTTGCTCCCTCAATCTCCAGGACAGTTGAGTGAATGTCACCATCAGTTATTTTCTTGATGTGACCGTTTCTAACCTGTCAACACAAAGACAGGTCAGGTTTTTGCCTTTCATAAACCGATTTCAATTATTGATACAGATTCCCGATATAAAGTTATCTTGGAGCAATTATGGACTCCCCTAAAGGTTTGCGAACGATAAAAACTAAAGCATAGCATAAACTATGGCAAACAAATGCTATACTTTAGAACAGATTCTTTAGTGAAGGAGCTGTGATCTATAGAGCGCCGGTGGAGGTAACGCAGCATGTTTGTGAGATGTTTGATCAATTAAATCATTTTTTCTTTCAACTTCAAAGTTACAGAAAAGGGGCTGTGATCCATCTCTCCATCAGTTTGGAAAACGTTTTAGACCCGTGCTTTAAGACATTTACAAAAAAAATTTAAACTTAAATGTGAACATGCACCACACACTGACAGACCTGTTTCTGGAGAAAAAAAATATCTAGAGTCAGCAACTGAAAAGAGGGATAAGAAGAGATGGGGGTATGAGTCACTGAATGAAGAACAGCTTGGTAATGTTGCAGCATTTCTTATTTAGTACTTCATTTGATTTCTTATTCCTTCCTTGACTTTAGAATAGAATTCAACTTTATTGTCATTACACTGTCACAAGTACAAAGCAATGCAATCAACTCTGCATATAACCAATCCCCTTTGAAAGCAGTAGGCTGCCATTGTGCAGCGACCGGTGAGCAGTGTGGGGTTAAGGGCCTTGCTCAGGGACCCAGAGTGTCATCTGTGAGAGTGGAGCTCGAACTCAGAACCTCTGGATTCCAAGCGCAATGCCCCAACCACTAGGCCGCCACTCCCCTACAATTTCTCTTAATATCGGTTTTCTTTGTTCTCTTTTTCACCATGAAGGCAAAACACTGTTACTTCTGTGCAAATTATATATGTAAGGGTGTGCAGAAGTCTTTTGTCTTGAATATTCCAATCGTTATATTTGACATTGTCGTAATCATAATAACATTTTGCATAAAAACATATGCATACACATTATATCCATAAAGCATTCCCCCAAGCAATCTCTCACTATACATGGTATAAATATCACAATATATATTTGAAAGCTGATGAAGTTACTGAGTAGTACTCTCATTCTATAGAATGAAATCTAAATACATACTTGATCGATGGCAAACAAGTCTCGAGTTGCTACTAAAGGATTTTAATCAGCAAACTGTGGTTGAACAGACTCAGCCAAAAATAAAAAAGTGCAGTTTGTCAAGTTCTTGTGGCTGCAAATACAGATTGTCTAACATTAAATACATTTAAACTTGTTAATAGCACCTTCAGCATATAGACTCATATGTTAAAAGGCGCAGTGTATTCGTGTGGATCTGTTCCCATAGCAACGTATAAAAACACCTGAGAACACTGATTTGGATTGTTTTTCTTTATGTTGGTTTTAGGATACACGTTTAATTGGTTCTCTAAGCCTGCTGATTTTCTACATTCAGCAAAAATGTGTGTAACTTAGTATTGGGATAATCTACTAAATAAAACGATATATATTTAAATTTTTTACCATAAATAAATAACGCTAATAGAATTATCGGATCAAAATGCATAACTTTCTGAAAGTAAAACATGATACCAAGTAGCTTTAGCATCACTAGCAGTGAATGCTCACACCGGAAGAGGCTCACCCGGTCAATTCCAGATCTCTACTCACCTTTTTGTCCCATATCTGCAGCGGTTTGCTGCCGATGCTGTACAGTACAGACAAAAACCCACTTTGGAACGTGTTCTTGAACATTTTCTACGCGGTTAACACGCACACCCGTTACCAGCGATGCGTTTGTTAATCAGCTTTGTTTCCGGTCCCCAACACAATGCGAAATAAGCAGTTCCGCTGCCGAATAAAATAATTTAAAAAAATATTGTTGAACATAAAACACCACTTGTATGTGTGTGAGTTTGTTAAATATATATTTTACATAAAAGCTTTGAGTTGTTTTGTTTTTTTTTTCTTTTGCTTTGGTGTTGCTCGGGAACATTTTTTTTACCTTGTTTTTACAGAGTTGTTTTTACGGCGACGTTGAGTTGTCATAGTAACTATAGAAGCGTGGCATCCAGTAGCAACGGCACCATAGCCATATTGTGACAGGCAAATTTACTTTCTAATCAAACCAGGCTAAGTTCATATGTAATATTATAACGAACTAGATCAAATAAAAGTAGAAGCAATTTATAGAACAGATTAAAGAAATGTGTTGACAAAATTACTGTTAAAATGTAGATATAGACACTATATAAAAATAGATAAATGTAAATTACTTATTTAAAACAAAATATCTATTGATATAATACTTGGTGAAATACTTTTTTTGAAAGCAGCAGCAAAAAAAAAAAGAAAAGAAAAAAAAAAGAAAGAAAGAAAGAAAAGAAACAGTGGTGCTTTCAGTCACCACTAGCTTTAAAAAGCTAGCAGTTTATGCTCAACGTATGTGATCTGAGAGTTTGGTCCAGCTGGTCCAGTTCTAGTTACAAGAACCAGAAGGATCAGATCTCTGACTGGAGGTGAAATGGTCCACACATAGCAAAGACCTCTAGCTAGACCCATTTATTTTTTTTATTTTTATTTTTTTGGCTTTTTGTAGAAAAATAACTATTATTTGAAACTCTTTTTTTTTTTTTAAACAGCAATTTAGTATAGTAAATAAAAGCTTGGTGAATTACCCTGGTTTTTGACAATTTTTGACTTTTTGTTTTGTTCCTGAGAATATGGGTAAAAGACCCATCAATCCAATCTATATTTTAATAAAAGCATCCTGTTTTGGCATCCAATTTTAGCTGTAACATATTTTTTAATGCTACCATATAAAACTAATACAATCATGCCAAGAACCATGAGGATTTTTTCACCATCAATTCCACATCCATTTTTTTATACCTGCTGAATTCTTAGAAAATAGTCATGATAATGCAGTTTTTCTTTATGGCAAACTACAAAACCACAATCCTACCATTATTATTCCACTAAATGTTATGAATATTTATAAATTTAATATCTATAAATTTATAAATTTTCAGTTTATAAATTAAATCATCGCAATGTTTTTATCACTGCTGCTTACCTTATCAAGGCTGCACTTTAAAAAAAAATGAAATAGTCTAGAGAGCTGTACTTCACAGCATTTCTTTTTGTTTACACTTGTGTGTACAAAATGACAAAATAAAATCTGTCTGTCTAAGTCTAACTGTGCATACAAAAGAGCATAATTGTTGACATTAATTTCCAAATGCACCTGAACCAGGCGAACTCTATAAATAGATTTCCAAACACAACCAAGTGTCAGAGTTTCTTTCAACCTACTAAATTTCCCTGAAGTGCCAAGTAGGACATCCTTCCTCTCTGTCTGCTGCGCTTTAAACATCTTGCAGAGATCTCAAATATTTGAGCCAGCTTTAAAACAGCCCATTAAGCTTTCACTGGAGTCTTTCTTAAGTCACTGAGAGTGAAACATAAATCAAACATCCAATATTTGCTTTAAAGGAAGTGAAGCCAAACTGAGTGACCTGTATAGTTCAGGTTTGTGTCATGAGAGATTTTGTCATTTAAACTGCACTCACACATTTAAAGTAAATAGCAAAGCCCTACAAACCACAACTTTTCTTCAAATTATGTATCCAATGTAATAAAAGCAATTCTGACCTTCAGTCTCTCTGATGCATACGATACGTAGTTCCTTTTTTTCTCTCTTCCAGTATTTTGTCCATCTTATTGATGATTGGATAACATGTTAACACAGATACAAACATTGTACACCTGCTCTTCTGTTTGTTTCTCAGTGGGACCACACATTCCCACATAAATGTGGCATTTTGATCTAGTTTAATCCAGCATACTAGATTTATCTAGAAAATGGTTTAAAGTGACTAGAGTTCAGGTCAACAAAGAGCGGTTTCGGTGTCCCTCATAGATGGTTGAAAATATTTATGCTAAAATGCATAGCTATACAAATATGTACTTGCAAACTCATGCCTAGGGACAGTTTAATCTGAAACACTTGTTTGTAAATCACTTTATTGTTCCACAATTTGGAAATTTGTTCTTTACATGTTGACCCATCCCCTTTGGGAGCAGTGGGCTGCCATTGTGTGGCGCCCAGGGGTTCTTAATCAGGGGTTAAGATTAAGGGGTTTTGCTCAGGAACCCAGAATAGAGAATGTGGGGATCAAACTGGATACTTGCAACCTTCTCAGAGCACAAACGCACTGCACTATGCACTGCACTACTACCCCACGTTGTTGGGGTTCTTTAAAAAAAAATAAACCTATTTATAGAGAAAATATGCAGACTTCATGCTAATAAAGCTCCAAGAGGGAACTTGCCAAAATATTTGGGTAGACAACCTTCTTGACACCAGGGAACAGTGCTAAAAACTGCACCACCATCAAATTAGGAAGAAACTGTAATTCTACCAATGAGACGAAACACCAACAAATAATCTGGCATAATACCGGACTTAACTTTTGGAAACAGAAACTTCAGGCAAGAAGCACCACAGCTTCCGCTCTATTATTTGTACATCTTTGCTGCGTAGATGCCTGTTATACCTTAGGAACTCATCTGGATCATTTTCTATTCTAACTTTCTAAGCTTTGATTTCAGATCTTCTTATTCTAACATCTCATTCTAACGAGTTGAGTTAAAAATCAACCTGCCACCTGCCTGTATAGTGACACAAACTTTTATATTTTCTCACTTAATCTCTAACTTACAATTTTTTACAACAATTATTCAGATATTCCCTGTATTATGCTGGTGAAGATTCACAATGATTCAGGTCGTAGTCATTCCAAAAACAAAAAAAACAAAAAAAAAGTTAAAAGACTAACCACTGGAGTTTGTTTTCCAACTTTGACAATGTTTTGCTTCCCATCCAGGAAGCTTTCTCAATTCAGGTCTGGTTTAGGGTTTGAGATCCAGTTTTTTTTTTATTCACTGTGTTAATTCTATACAGGAACACACTTGTGAGCTAAAAAAAAAGAACACCAGTTCAAGTTTGGACAGAAAGTCCTGCTAAGGAGGACGTAAGCTGAGGTAAATGGGTCAAGAGGAGGAGGATTGTAGTATTTGACTGGGAGGAGGTAGAAGTTGCTGCTGGTCATATTCTACAACCCAGTTTAGAGACATTTTGGTCTCTAAAGTCCTTTACCTAAAAGAAAAGAACAAAAACACAAGGATATAAGAAAGAATAGAATGGATTTGGAGGAACCCAATGTCTAAAGACTCCTGTCCCCCTCTCGCTGCACCTAAGGTATGTTTGATAAAATACACACACACATATATATATATATATATATATATATATATATATATATATATATATATATATATATATATATATATATATATATATATATATATATATATATATATATATATTAACTATTGCTTTCTTTACATGCATTTCTTAAATTGTTAGTATTATTATTAGTAGTAGTAATAATCCAAAGATACAAAGAAGGCCAACTCCAGCTTCTACACTGTCAGAAGCTGTTGATAGTTTTCACTGTCTGTAAATTTGACCTTGTATCAGTTATGAATTGTTTCCTGGTATTTCTTTTTATAAATAAGTCTTAAGTTTTAGAAAGAGAAAAAGGCAAGATTAGAAGATTGATTTCGGCATTTTTATGATTGTTTTTTAAAGTAGAAACCAATCCGATTTGTTTCCCCTACATTAATTTTAGTCAAATTAATGTATTTTTGTCCATTCAATCCAGATCTTCTACCATATTTTTGGCTACAATGATAAAGAGTTGAGAGAATCTCTAAATGCTGGGATTTTATGCCACTGATCACTGCAAAGTCGGTCATAATTGCATTTTGTTTCCAAGCTGTGATCTAAATAGTGTGTTGTATATTTGTATTTAGTCTCCAGATAAATATTACAGTATGTTTTACAGCCAGAAGTTTCCTGGGGTATGTCTCCAGCTTTGTCAATCCTCAAACCAACATTTAAACCTTTTAGTGTAAAGTAACTAATGCTGAAACAATTAATCTGATTAATCATGAATAATCAATTATTTAAATAATCTGCAACTAATTTAGTAATTGATTAATTGTTAACTGGAGTATAGAGACTCTAAAACATGCCTTTAGCTGACAAAGCGACCCACTTAGAGCAGTAATTATACCAAAATTGTGAAAAAGTTTATAAACATTTTGCATTTAAGTTTAAAAATATGTTTTTGTCTGTCCAGAGCTCCTCAAGTGGAAAAGTTTTAGTTTTACTTGGCTTAATTTCATTAAAAAAAAATCTTCTTTAATGAACCTTTGGTTATCCGATTATTAATTGATTAATCGATTTGCAAAATAATAGTTAGTTGCAGCCCTAAAAGTAGCTAAAGTTTAACCAGTTATAGTATCATGACAATGTAAGTTGAATCTTTAAGTCTTTCTAAAGGTTTTCAGTTTAATTAAGAGCTGGATTTTGATTTGATCATTCTAACTCATAACTATGTTTAGATCTAAATCGTCCCATTGTGGCTCTGCTTATATGTTTAATATCCTTGTCCTGCAGTAAATGGAAGCTTTGCGCATTAGATTTCTTGCTTTGCAAAGGAATTGCATTAAGAAATACTACAATAAAAATATTTAAAAGTTTGTAACATGACAGTATGTGAAAAAGTTTAACAAACAAAGCTTAGGTTTGTGTATGTCTGTCATAGTTTGTTGTTTTCAGTCTACCTAAATGTGGACTGGATATTAAAAGAGCATTTTGGTGTTTAGAAGAAGCAAACTCACAGATTTGGCACAAAGAGAAGAGAACATGAAACGATGGCGAGCATCACATAAGTACGTCTGCAAAACAAAACCAGAATACTGAGTACAGAGAAGGGAAACTTCTGAGTTTAATCAGAGCTAGGCAGAAGAACTGAAATACAATACAGAGCAGAAAAGTAAGAATAAAACACAGAGAGATGAACACAAACATCAATAGTGGAGGATTTTCGTGATTTTTTTAAAAGACCCGCCCTCCCCACAGAAAAAGCACATGCACAACCCGGTACCCACTCCCGAGAGGGAGCGCCTATTAAACGTGTGTGAAAGCGTGCACGAGCCCATTTCTCCTCGTGCACGCTCTGTTTTAAAGTTGCTGTTTGCATTGCTCATACAAGCTTACTTTGCAAAAGAAGATTTGCTATTTTTCCACTATGTCAGATTCACCACCTGTAGGTTAAAATGGGGATGAGCACGTAGGACAGCCTTACGTAAACATATCACCAGAAAGATTAAGAAATTAGGAGGACCACTAAATTTGATGATCGACCCAGAAAAATAACATTCTCCACTATACATTTAAATTAAAATTTTAATGAAAATAGAGCAGTAATGATTTAGGCAAAGAAACTGAACACAAAGGAGTTAACTGACATGGCAACACCTAAAAGACAATAAGAAGCATCCCTAAAATCCCAAATCCTGTTTCTATTATCTCGTCTATAAAATAAAATTCAGTTTTAGCTACAAATCCCATAATCCTTGGAACAACAACAGCCTACAATGAAAAAGTTACTTTTTAGTGTTACCCTAAATGCTTCATTCATTAAAAATATTAAATGAAAATTCCTTGATGAAAAATGGGAAAAAGTGATTTCTTTTTTACTTTTATGTTTCAAAGGACTTCTCATTCACAAACTGCAGATCTGTGAATGACATGATAACCATATAATCTGTGCCGGACTGATGCCTCGTTGAGCCTTTTTGAAAAATATTTGAAGGTTGTCAACAAATTCTAAATTGTTTATACCAATGTGCCAAACATACAGAATATTGCATTCCCTTTTAGAACCGTTTTTTACCTTGAAAATGTTCCTTGCTACACATTAGTGGAACATTTTAGAACTTCCTGCCTTTTAAATCAAACATGCTGTATCCGTCACATTTCAGCTGAGTGGAGAAACTTTATATTTTTAAGTCTGCGAGGATCAGGAGTGGTCTAACTCAAGCTCTGACGTGATTAAATTTGATCTAGTGCTTTTCTTTAAAATAACAGTTCAGATCACGTGCTTCACTTTGTCAAAATTGTCATATCCTTTCGGAGAGCACGGGAAGATGGATTTTATCAACTCCCCACTATGAAAGGGCGATGTTTATAAAACAATCTGTTCTAGATTAAACTCTAAAAGGTCTTTACAGTGTTCCACTGCAATAAACCATCTGAAGAGTGTCCTCATCAATGTAAGCAGGACTATCTGCATACATTTGCCTGCATATGAGGGGAGTTTTTGATACGGACTACATTAAGACAGGCATTAGAAAGAGCTTACAAACACTACTGGAAATAATAGGAAAAAAGAGAACTCATTGATCTGGAGTGGAGTCATTGGGGATTTAGCATCCCTAAGTCCTGAGAATACACTGCCTGATTGCTATTAGCCGGCAATCAGGCACCCTAATGGGTGCGAAGGTTTCATCATGGGTTCAAGATAACTATAAGAGATAAAATGAGGAAAGCAAATCCAGAAAATTACATGGGTAGGATTTTTAAAGATTTATTTTCTAAATTATGGTTAGAAAATAGGTATTTGATCACTTACAATAAAGCAAGATGTTTGGCCCTCACTGACTTTGATCTTTTTTATCTTTATGTAGCTCTTCTGTCCTCCACTCATTACCTGTATTAGTGACGCCTGTTTGAAAATGTTATCTGTATAAAAGACATTTGTCCGCAGCCTCAAACAGTCAGACTCCAAACCCAGCCATGGCAAATACCAAAGACGGACACCAGGGAGATGAGTTTAGACCTGCATTAGACTGGTAACAGTGAATCTACAGTAGGCAAGCAGGTTGGTGTGAAAAAATAATTGAGCCCCACCTAAGATCTCCTTCCTTGGGGTCAAAATAATCCAAACGGTCCCAGATCTGCACAGTCGTACCTGATGAATTACGTCTTAGAGCTGGGACCAAAGTAACAGAGGCTACTATTAGTAACACACTGCATCAAGATGGACTCCACGACCCCCCACCCCCCAAGCCAGTACACATCAAGGTCTAGGTCCGAAGTTTGCCAGAGAACATAGGGATGATCCAGAAGAGGATTGTGAGAAAATCACATGGTCACATAAAACCAAAATAGAGCCTTTAGTCACAAACTCAACTTGTTATGTTTGGAGGAAGAAGAATGCAAGTTACTTCCAAATAATACCATACCTACTGTGCGGCTTGGAGGTGGAAGCATGATGCCGTGGGGCTATTTTTTTGCAAATGGGGCAGGATGACTGACCTGGGTTATGAGAAGAAAAATTGGGGCCATATATTGTGAGATTTTTAGCTCAAACCTCCTTCCATCAGTGAGAGCCTTAAAAATGTAAGGTGGCTGGGTCTTTCAGCAGGACAATAATCCTAAACACACTGCTAAGCCAATGAAGGATTGGCTCTTGAAAAAGTATTTCTATCTTTCTCAAGTGTCCTAGCAGGTCTCAAGACCTCAGCCCCACAGAAAACTTATGGAGGGAGCTGAAAGCACTTGTTGCCCAGCAACAGCCCCAAAACATCACTGCTCTAGAAGAGATCTGATGGAGGAATGGGCCAAAATAGCAGCAAACCTTGTGAAGACTGACATTAAGACCTGACCTCTAGTAGTGCTACAAATTACGGAGCTACTACTTTTGTTATTTTCGACCATTATTTATAAATAAATTTATAAATAATCCTACGATGAGATTTCCTGGATTTTTTTTCACAGTTTTTCTCTCTTAGTTGAAGTGTCTATGATGAAAAATGATCTTTCTAAGTTAGATAACATGTGCAATCAGTGGCTGAATAAATAATGTTTTGCTCCGCTGGCTCTAATTAGTTTAACAGTGAAATTTATTTACTGTGTAACTATATTTTATTTATATTGCAAAGCACAGCTCTTTTATTGGTAAACTCTTGCATGGATCTGTTTCGAATGCATTCATGTCACATTCTGATCTGCTATCAATGGAAGTGCAGGTCTGCATTAGTTAAAGGCTCATAGATAAATACCTGGAAAATGAGCTGGGGTCATATTCATTTATTAATATGAATAAGGTTGCATTTTGTAGAATAAATGGGGATATTTGAGGAAGTTTTTTTTTAAAACCATCTCATTTGACATGCCTTTATTTCTATCCTCTCAGTTGATCATCTTTTCGATGCGATGGAGCTCCTTCTCCCTAACATTAGCTCCTCCAGGAGCACCAGGGACCCTCTGCATCCCCCCACTGCATCCCAAACTAACTGTAGCATCTTGGATCCACAGTGGGGAGCGCTTTATCTGCACAAGACAGCACACCTGGATCTACAGCTGTACCAGGACTTCTACCCCTTCTGGGTCTTTCTGATGGTGAGATTGAAAATAAAAACATGAATCTGTCATCTGTTACTTTCTGATGTCTTTACATTCAGATGTGAATCCAATGCAGCACATCAAACCTCAAAGCTGGATGCTTTTCCTCCTTGCTGCAGGTCTGTAACTGTGTGATGCTGGTGGTTGGTGTCCTCCTCAACAGTCTCGCTCTGTATGTATTTTGCGGGACCTCGACTCGTTCCTCGGCTTCTGTGGTTTACACCATGAACCTGGCTGTCGCTGATCTGCTGGTGGCGCTGTCCTTGCCCGCCCGCATCGCGCTGTACCACAGTGGTGGCAGCTGTGTGGCCTGCTCCTACGTCCACACCTTCAGCTACTTTGTCAACATGTACTGCAGCATCTTGTTTTTGACCAGGTGCAGGACTTTTTCCCAACAACTTGGGGGCTTATCTATGGATTAGGGCCACTAAAAATTTTTTTTTAAAAAAAAGGTTAACTGATTTTTAAATAATATTTCAGTTTTATATAGGAAAAGTCAGAATTCTTTTTTTCTCAGAATTTTGACTTTTTTTTCCTAAGAATTCTGACGTTTTTCTCAGAATTCTGACTTTAGTCTCAGAATTTTTTACCTTAATGTAGATGGGCACCATGAAGGAAGAGATGTGGGAGCACTCAGCTTCACTGAAAAATATATGAGTTGTTTGAGAGGGACAGTAACACATTGGTGAAAAATGACAGAATTAGGCGACTTTTAACGTGCCCGAGGGGTCCCTGGTGATGCTATTTCATTAATGGAAGAGCAAAAGGTGATTAAAACAAGAGAGATAGTTGAGTCTCTAAAACAGACATGGCTACGGCTTGATGCTAACATGTTTGCTAGCTGTCAGAATTCAGTCAGAATTCTGAGATTAAAGTCTAAATTCTGAGAAAAAAGTCAGAATTCTGAGAAAAAAGTCAGAATTCTGAGAAAAAAGTCAGAATTGTGAGATTAAAGTCAGAATTCTAAGAAAAAAGTCAGAATTGTGAGATTAAAGTCAGAATTTTGAGAAAAAGTCAGAATTCTAAGAAAAAAGTAAGAATTCTTGAATTAAAGTCAGAATTCTGAGGCACAAAAAGGCATATTATACTGTAATAAAATGTAAAAATCAGTTAACCTTTTTTATTTCCATAGTGGCCCTAATACTCTTCCATACAATCCTTAGTTTCACAACAATGGGGAAAAAATACAAATTTAAAGAGCTCATGAAATATAGACTTAGACAGATTTTATTTTTTTCATTTTGTACACAAGTGTAAACAAAATCAAATTTCGTTAAGTGCAGCTCTCTAGACTATTTCATTTTTTAAAGTGCAGCCTTGATAAAGGTAAGCAGCAGTATAGCCTTGAATTCCTCTTCTCTAATAAAATTTGAAAAACAAACCTTTGCGGCTTTTAAGTCAATGTGGAATAACCTAACTGTATATTTACAGCAACATTTTGCACAGCCACTCAGTTTAACAGTTTTTCTTTGGATATCTGTGTTTTGGATGCCTTAGCATCCCCTTGTGGTGATGAAGGGGTACTGCAGTGCGAACTATATAAATCAGGGCTCTTCAACGTTTTCCAGGCCAAGGACCCCCAAATCTTATGGCGAGATGGAGTGGGGAGTGGACCCCCTAATTATATATATTGTTTGAAATTGTGTTATATAAAAATGGTCTTATAGACACTCTATTACAGATGGAGTCATGTATTGACAGTAATTCTGCCCTGAGATTATTAAAGTATTCCTGATTATGATTCCTGGTTGATGGGACAGGTGTAGTGAATGAAACGGACCCCCTGTTTAAGACCTCTGATATAAATCCTTATGACATCAACAAAAAGGCCGAGCTAAAGGGGGGGGGGGGGGGGGGGGGGGGGGGGGGGGGGGGGGGGGGGGGTCATAGGGGCACGCCCCTTAAAATCTGATCTTCGTCCCCTGGATAGTTGATGTGTTACAGAACCAGGGCCCTCCTATACACTAGTGGTCAGGTTTGTTGTTGTTTTGGGGAAGCCTAGTGATGGTCAACAGTCACTGATTTTGAGTGATAAATTGCCTTCTAATGTCCTGTCGGAAGCTACATTTTGGCCATTTATATTTTTCTAAAATAATTTGGCAACCCCCATAAATCATCTCGTGAGCTCAACTGGGGTCAGAACCCAAAATTTCAAAATGGCTGCTGTAGATTACCTGGTACTATGCACAGTTGGAGAGAGTGCAAATAAAAATTAACTCAAGTAAAAATAAAAAGTACTTAAGGAACATTTCATTTTAACTAAAAGCTAGTTAGTTTCTGTTTTTGTAAGCATAAAAATAGACTTTCTGTTTCGTTTCACAAAGGAAAAGAGGAGATTTTGGCTTTAAACTGTTATAAATAACAGTTGCAATAAATACATTTAGAAAATAAAATCTTTCAAAGAAAACATTTAACTGATTGTGCACCAGAAATGGTTCACAAAGCGAAACGGTAACAGGTTTCACAGGTTTGACATACCGGTATGTTGTGATTTTGGTTAAATTGTTTGACTGACTAATTAAATGCACCAAACCTATATCGTTTGTGCCTAACATTTAGAAACAGTGGCGGTTCTACACAAAATGTAATAGGGTGTCCAAGGTGGGGTCAGTGTGTTTTTTTTTGCCATGGGGAAAACGAATAAAATAATAACACACACACACGAAAGAACAGCAAGAGCCGATTTTTTAATTAATTAAGTGAGCCGCAAACCTTTCATTTTAAAATAATTTTAAACAGGAAATAAAATGGTATGAGAGAAATCAGTTACAGTCTCTTTTGTCAATACCTACCATCATAAGAAAAAGTTTTAGTATTACACTTCAGAAAGCACTGCTCTAAAAAAGTAAATGTTTCTTAAAATCAGTGTATTTGCCCTAAATTTAAGCAGATAAATAAGATGATCTAGTACCAAAAAAAGAAGGATATTGGCCCTCATAACCAAATAATTACATATTACTAATTACATATCTGAAATAGTTTTTTTTTATTTTTAACCCAAAACATTTTTTTCAAAACTACATTAAACAACAAAGGTGAAGATCCATGTATAGTAATGACTTTTAAGGTGTTTGGCCATCACACTCTGATTAGCAATATTCTTCTATACTACCTAGATTACCTTTTGCTTTCTGTAATCCAGGTAGTTTTGGGTAAACATGCGCATGTTTTAGTGTAAGCTAAATATGTACAAGAAGATTATTGATATTATCAATGTGAATAATGTAGATACCATTATGTATAATTAGGTCAAATGTTTCTTGCAATAAAAACAAAAAAGTTATAGCCAATCAAAAAAAAAAACATGAAGTATTCAATGAAAATAATCCATGGGTTAACTTGAGAAGTGATTGAATTATAATTAAATGTAGGTCAAACTAATTCAGTGTGATTTTTGTTTTTTTCAGTATCTGTATTGACCGCTATCTAGCTGTCGTCCACGCTGCCAGCACTCTGCATCGATGGAGGACAACTGGAGCAGCCAAGGGCGTCAGCGCCGCTGTGTGGTCCGTTGCAGTTGTGGTCACCTACTCCTTTCAGGTAAAGCTTCACAGAAACAGTCAACAGCATCATCCGTCACGCTGGAACAATACGAAAAAAATAGGCAGAATAGACTATTTTTTTACAGCAGGTTAAATGCCTCACAGACATATTATCTATATCTCTGTATGGCACATGTAAACCTGCTGTAAACATGATGACTGTTATTAAATATTCTGCATTTAAATTTTAATTTTACCGCCTATTTTTATTTATATTGCAAACACTGATTCTAACAGTTTTTATGAAGCAAATGTTAAAAACTAAAATGTAAAAAAGGAGCCTTTAAAGAATCAAGCTAAGTTCTACAAGTAATTTTATCACATACATCAAGTTCAATATTCATTCAAAATTAAAAAACCAATGCATTCCAATATGTTTAAAAGGCACCTAATAGTACTGTGTAAGCAAAACCAAAAAAATATGACTGATAAAAGCTCTCAGAGTAACTAAAAACTGCCGTGCCCTATCACCGCCGCTTCCTTCAGGGCTGCAGCTCAAATAAATTCAATCTTAAAGCAGCCATTTCTAAGCTGTGTTGCTTTTAAAGGACAAACAGATCAAGTTCACAGCAAAGCTTCATTTGATCCTGGAAAAAAACACCTCAACATGAGTAACCTTCTTTTATTGTCATTACACTGTCACAAGTACAGCGCAATGAAATGAATGCTCTGCTGTTAAACGATCCCCTTGAGTAGCAGTGGGCTGCCATTGTGCGGCACCTGGGGAGCAGTGTGGGGTTAGGGGCCTTTTTGCTCAGTGAACCAGAGTGGCAGTCTGTGGGAGTGGGGCTCGAACTCAGACCTCAAAGCTCTATGCCCTAACCACTAGGCTGCTACTCCTCCTTTTATTAAATACTTTTATGTGAGGGTAAAAAAACAAAAAATCTATTTTGCGACATTTATCAGTAAATGTAATACTTACTAAAAAAAATAATACTAAAAAAAAAAAGGCGTGACTAAAGTAATTCTGTAATGTTTACTTTAGTTTTTACTTTTCTATCCTACCAACAGAAACAAACATTTGGATTCTGCTAAATGGCTTCTATTTGCAGTTTTTGCATGAAAGTACCTATCCTCAGTGTTAGGTAAAGTGGAGGATCAATGATGCTGTGGGCCTCCATCTCTTCAATCTCTAGAAACCCACCTTTATAGAATTTGAAAGATTTTAAATTAAAAGCTGATTGTGGTCCAGTAGCTTTCTTCCAGGCTGTCAGTTCCCACGCCTGAATCTTGTTGAAGCTGGCATTTTGTCACATACTTTAAGGATATTTCAAACTTGGATTCTATAATGGATGCCATGAGGCTGGAATACAGGCAATAATAATTAACTTATATGACAAAAGGGCTGAATCTCTGTTTCCTCTCTCGTGCAGACCACGGCCTTGAATTTCAGCTCCTCTTGTATGAACCTCCCTACACACTTCTACCTCACAGTTCTTGAGTTCCTCCTCCCCATGCTGGCCGTGGTGGGATTTACTCTCCGCGTCGCCTGTTTCCTCTCCTCCAGCCACGGACTGATGCCTCAGCGCAGCAGAGCCAGGAGGACTCGTGCCATTAGGCTTCTGGCCACCATCCTGGTGGTTTTCACTATTTGCTTTACTCCGTTCCACCTCCGTCAAGTCCTGGTCTACTTCCAGGTAAGGCCCACAGGAGACGGTGATGGGCAACTTGGGGCAGGACACGTGCTGGCCTATCACATCACAGTGAGCCTGAGCAGCCTCAACAGCTGCCTGGATCCTGTGGTGTACTGCTTTGTGACAGACAGCTTCAGAAGGATGTGGAGGATGAGGAGGAGGATGAGGAGAGGAAGAGATGAGGAGGTCAAAATTTCAAGCGGCATAGAGGGAGAGCAGACTTTAGTCAAGAAATGTTCGGGCACAGCCCTTGCGATAGCTCAGAGCGTGGCTACGCTGACCCTCAGCCGCACACTGATCACTGCAGTCAACATGGACCAATCAGCTTAGAGTGGAGATCTACAAGATGGAACATCCCTGAGAGGACATGGCTGCACCATGACTACATTCTCATCCTCATTCACCACTGAACGGTGCTGCAGGATTATACTAGTAACATTTTTCTAGTAAACATCAGATCCAGTTAGAAATAAGCTCACCACACTGGAATGTTAGAAATGGGGCCTTCTAGCAGCAGCTATGATGTTTGGTGTTAAGAGCGGATCTAAAAATAAAAAATGAATTAGAAATATTTAGAGCTGCTTTAAATATCTTAACAGAGCTCTAAACAGGAGGTAGAGAAATCAGGCGTCAAAGTCATGAAAATTATTCATCTTTCATTGCAACAGCAAATAAAACAGAGGGATCTAGAAAAATCAGAAATGACTAAAACAATCATTTAGGAAAAGATGCAACATATAAAAATATTTAAATCTAAAAAAAAAAACAAAAAACATATGAACTTATATTTCTTTTTTTGACATTTGCTGTTATATAATGTTTCAAAGCGATACCAGGACATTTTATTTTGCTTTTAATAGTTAAACCTTTAGTGAAATGTACAATGTTTTTGCTTTGACTTTGTGTATGTTTTGATTTTGTTAAAGTTAATGTCTCTATCCTGGGTTTATACATAATCACTATTTACTGACTCATAAGTACTGTTAAATTTGATTCATCAAATGGTTAATAATAGTTGTGTTCATTTTATTGGTTGAAGAGGGTCAATGAGCATTAAAAAGAGTTTTGAGGAACCAAGATTTGAATGTGACCTAATTCAGCTAAGGTTTTTCTCCTTTTTTGTTTTGTTGTTGTCACGTTGTCATTTTTTTTTACCTTTGCCAAATGGAACAGGCTAAAAGATCAACACAAATAACAAATAATACCCTAAGATGTTTCCCTGTATTACCCTGTGGATCTGCCTCTCACCTTCTAATTAATTTAAATAATTTTACAATTAATTTTTAATCATTTTACATGAATTTTATTTCTTAACCATAATGTTTTTATGTAATTGGTATTGTAATTTAATCTTGTGATTTTATACTTGTGTTTATTTTTAAGGTTGCCTTTTTAATATCTGGCTGGGGGACTACCGATGAAAATTAGCACTCCTTAGCTAACTTGGGTTTATTAATGTACACTGTCCCCTTTCAAATAAACAATAAATGAAATAAAATGAGATAGATAGATAGATAGATAGATAGATAGATAGATAGATAGATAGATAGATAGATAGATAGATAGATAGATAGATAGATAGATAGATAGATAGATAGATAGATAGATAGATAGATAGATAGATAGATAGATAGATAGATAGATAGATAGATAGATAGATAGATAGATAGATAGATAGATAGATAGATAGATAGATAGATAGATAGATAGATAGATAGATAGATAGATAGATAGATAGATAGATAGATAGATAGATAGATAGATAGATAGATAGATAGATAGATAGATAGATAGATAGATAGATAGATAGATAGATAGATAGATAGATAGATAGATAGATAGATAGATAGATAGATAGATAGATAGATAGATACCATGGACTGACTTTATTGGTCCATTTTTTCAGTTACAATAAACATACATAATTAAAAATAGATAGATACAATCATACACAACATCCTCAAAACCCCCATCCCCTCAAAAACTTAGAATAAGCACATTATCATCTATTCGACACAAAACATCCCCAACTCCCCAAATGGAAATAAACTCATTCAGGTCTGACACCATCTTATAATAAGCAAATTCCTCCTGAGACGTGCAGCCACCAAACCTCTAAACATCAGCTCAGCTTCTGCAGAACCTGCCCCCTTCATTTTATTCCTCCTGCTCAACCAAATGCTCATTTTAGCCTGTCCCAACAAAAAATTAACCAAACAAATTTTTTCCTTTTGTGCTGCCGAGTATCTGGGCCCAAAAATAAACAATTCACTGTTCAAATTAATTCCTAATGCTCCCACCCACTGCTTTAAAAAGGAAAACAGAGGACCTATTCTGGCACATCCTATCCACAGGTGTTCTAGTGTCTCCTCCGTCTGACAGAATGCGCATTGACTCCCTGCCCTGTGATCAATACGTGCCACGTGTCTGTTTGTGGCCACGGCCCCGTGTACAATCCTCCACTGGAGATCTGCAGTACGTTTCTCCAGGGGGGTTTTGTACAGGGACCTCCAGCTGCCCCTGGGAGATGAACCTGGCGCCAACACACCCGACCACCTCGACTCCTTGACCCCTACCAGCATCGCTCTGTTCTGGACTTTCACTGATACCTCATATAGGCTTCTCTTTGGTGCTTCAGAGAAGTTCCTCAGTTCTGGTGTTCTGAATGACAGCAGGAGCCCGTCTGCTTCCTCCTGTTCCACCACTGCAGCACCAATAGACAGCTTTGGAAACTCCTCCAGATGCTCCTCTGTCTCTAGTGCCCTCCTGAAGGATCCGGGAAGTCCACTTATCACCTCCTGTACCAGTCTGTCCATGAGGCGTAAGGATTTAGTCCCTGTTTCCTCACATATCTTCGCAGCACTCTTCCATTGACCATCTGCCCTCAGTCCTGCCAGCTTTGTCAGCCCCGCTGCTGTGAACATCCTCTGGATACTCTTAGAGGCCAGAATTCTGCTTCTTCTGGCTGGGTTATGGAACAAAGGTTCATCGCCTATTGTCCCATACACCTGAGTGCAGTCCCTTTTACTTTTTAAAACTGTTCTCCAGTCATCCAATACTGACTGATAAAAACTGGAAGTTTGTGTAGTGTCCATTCCCTCCAAGTCCAATAGAAAGAGATGCTTATCGTAGTGTAGGTTTCCAATTCTTTGCAGCAGCAAGGATGCCGTTTCAGTCCAGGGCTGCTGTGATTTGTACAAGTATCTCTGTGCCGTCTGGAGCCGAAGCGCAGTTATGCGGCTCCTGAGGTCAATCAGCCCTTGACCCCCTTCCGCCACAGGTAGAAACAGCACAGCTGATCTAATCCAATGATAGCCATCCCATAAAAAGTCCACCAGTGTCTTCTGTATCTGTTCTAATATTTTGTTCGGGGGAACTAGAACGGTGGCCCGATGCCAAAGCATGGATGCAGCTAGACTGTTGGCAACCAAAGTCCTCCCCCTGTATGACAACTGGGGCTGGACCCATTTCCATCTAGACAATCGGGCACCTATTTTCTCACCTATGCCCTCCCAGTTCTTTAACTGAAAGTCACCCTTCCCTAGATATACACCTAGCACCTTCATCCCCTCTGTGCTCCACTGCAGCCCGGCTGGTAAGGTCGGTCTCACTTTATTGTTCCACTCTCCCAGTAAGAGACCCTCACACTTCGACCAGTTAACCTTTGCTGAAGAAGCTTGCTCGTATAGTTTTAGCTTTTGTTCCAGAGTCCTAACATCTTTTTGGCAACCTATAAAAACTGTGACGTCATCAGCATATGCTGACAACCTAACCGAAGCATTTGTTTTGTCTGCTAATTTTAAACCTGATATATTATTCCTGAGGTGATGCAATAAGGGCTCAATAGCCAAAGCATAGAGCATCCCAGAAAGAGGACATCCCTGCCTGATCCCTCTCTGTACAGAAACCGGTCTGCTAAGTCCCCCTCCTACCTTCAATAATACAGTGATCCTTGAATACAACAACTCAATACATGAAATAAAAAAATTACCAAAACCAAAAGCTTTAAGTGTTTTAAACAAGTATTTGTGATCAACTCTATCAAATGCCTTTTCTTGGTCCAGAGAAAGCAGGCCTATATCTAATTCCTGGAATTTTGACAGATCTATGATGTCTCTGAGTAAAAACAAATTGTCCATTATTGTCCTATCAGGGACACAGTATGTCTGGCTGTCGTCTACAATTGAGTCCAAATATTTTTTAAGTCTATTCGCCAGTACTTTGGCTAGAATTTTATAGTCAGTGCAGAGTAGTGATACCGGTCGCCAGTTCTGTAGTAGTCCCAAATCTCCTTTCTTTGGCAGTAACGTCAGTACTGCCCTCCTACAGCTCGTTGGTAACGTCCCGGAGTCCAAGCATCCTCCGAAAACGTCCATTAGATCGTTTCCAATTAGGTTCCAGAATGTCTTATAAAATTCCGCTGGAAGCCCATCGACACCAGGCGCCCGCCCACAGCTGAGCTGGCTCACCGCTGTAGACAGCTCTTCAAACTGCACCTTGGACTCCAGGAAGGCTGCCGACGCCTCCCCTAAACGAGGGAGTCCCTCCAGTATCTCCTCCACACGATCTGGGTCACACTCATCCGCTTTAAACAAGTTGCTGTAGAAATCTATGGCCAGCCTCCTCATCTCAGATGGGTCCCTGGTCACCGACCCATTGGAGCTCTTAAGGTGCATCATCTGATTATGTTGCCTGACCTTTCTTTCCAACTTAAAAAAGAATCTAGTAGGTGAATCTATGTCTTTAATAGATAGTATTCTAGATTTTATTAAAGCTCCTTTAGCTTTTTCATGTAAAAACCTGCTTAATGATGCCCTCTTCTTCTCCCAAGTCTTATTATCATCATTATTTATGTCCACCCCATTAGTTATGTCTTCTTCCAATACATGAAGTTCCCTTTCCAGTAACTCAACCTGATCCCTTACTATTGCTTCTGTGTGCGATGTGTATTGTTGACAAAAAATTCTGATCTGTGTTTTCCCCACCTCCCACCATTGACCTATGCTTTCAAACCCCAACTTTCTGTTTCTCCATTCACCCCAGAAATCGGTGAAAGACTGACAGAAAGTTTTATCATGGATTAGTCTTACGTTAAAATGCCAATAGGGAGATCTTTGAGGAGGCACCATTAAAGAAAAATGAACAGTTAATAAATGATGGTCTGAAAAACCAACTGGTGATATCATGGCTTCAGTCAGCCTATTGCTGCATGTGTTACTGACATAAATCCTGTCCAGTCTGGCTGCACTAACCCGGCCCTCAGTGACTTTTACCCAGGTATACTGTCTGGTATTTGGATGGATTGTCCTCCAAACATCTACCAAACTGTTCTCTTTAATGATTTTTGCTAATAAAGAAGCTGATGATAAGTTGGGCTCTCTCCCATTCCTGTCCATTGAATAATTGGTAGTGCAGTTCCAGTCTCCTCCCACCACTACAACCGAGCTGCTGCTAAACTGTTTTAATGCTTCATTAAGTTTTTGTAAGAGGCTGATCCGACTACCAGCAAAGGTGTAAGCGTACACATTAACAAACACAAAAGGTGTTTCTTTTATTGTAGCCTGCACCACCTGTATACGCCCCAGTTCTATCTCAGAAACTGTTACCTGTGATAGAACAATGTGTTTCGCAAACAAAATGCCTACACCTGCACTCAGATTAGAGCCGTGGCTAGGAAACCACGACCCCCCCAACCCTAATTCCCAATCTGTATTGTCTGCTAGAGTGGTATGTGTTTCCTGTAGGAATAACACATCAATCTTTTTTTGAGAAATCAGCTCTGATATTAAAGCTCTCTTATGTTTGTCCCTCCCTCCATTGATGTTTAGACATCCTATTTTTAGACTCTCCATGGAGATATTGTAAAAGAGAAAAAGGGTAAAGATTGAACCCAGCATTAAACAGTAAGAAGAAAAATTCACCATGTGTAGATTCATATTGGATCTATCTCCTGGACCTTTTTGCAGTTTTCTCTTTCTGAGCCTTCCTAAGGATTGCCAGATGTTTATTCAAACGGTAGCGCTTCTTTTCATCTAGGAGGTCATTGCTAACCAGCCTCTTTAGTATACTAACTGATTTAATAAATTTATCTGTATCTACAAAGTAGTCACTGACTTTGACTGATTTGTTGAATGTTTCATCCAGAAACTCATTAATTTCCTCTAAAGAATAGAGATCAGTCCTTCTGCTTACCGCTTCACAGATGGATGCTGTGTCTGACTCAGATTCATAGTCCATGTCATCTCTACATGAAGTCTGGCTACAGACTTCCCCCTGTGCTGCCTCGCCGGTGCTAGCTCTGTCTTGAATGCTCTCTACCTGTGTCTCAGTTACACTTTCTGCAGCCTCAGTCTCTTGCTTCTTCTCCACCTCAATCGGTTTAAAGATCTCCGTTTCAACATTACACTCCGGCATATTAGCCTCTACAACAGCCACAGAGCTCCCATCTACAGTCACGGGACTCAGGATTACCGGGCCCGCGACTACCAGGTCCCCAGCTACGGGAATCCGGCTCGCCGCCCCGGGACCCTCCGCGGCCAGTGCGGAATTTGCCGCGGGCTCCGCGGGGATCGCCGGGGACCGGCGCGAGCCCCGCGGGTGCAGCGCCGCGCGCGGACCCGGGAGCAGCGGAGCCCCCTTCGTTATCTAACAAGTGCCCATTCTCCTGTTGTTTATGTGGACATGTTGATCTTTTATGTCCGACATCTCCACACTCAAAGCATTTCATGTGTCCCGAGCTGGCATACACCATGTAAAGCCCATCACCGTGCTTCACACGGAAGGACACCTCCAGTGTCTGTGTGGGGGACTCCAGAAACATGAAAACCTGTCGTCTCAAAGACTGGACATGCTTCAGTTTCTGGTCCTTACACCCCAAATTAACGGTCCGGAACCCGCTCACCATTTTTCCGAATCTACGGAGTTCATTTTCCAGCAGGGCGTTCGGAATGAACGGCGGAACACCGGATACAGTGATCCGCGTGGACGGCACAGCCAGCGGGCTAACCTGCACTAAGGAGTCCCGGACAATTACTCCGGACTCAATCAGCTGGTGGACGGTGGACTCGTCCTTAAAAAAACACCACAACCGCTTTATTCATGCGCGAAGCATGAGACAATTTACCATAACCTACCTGCTCACCTACAGTCAACAACACCTCCTCCACAGTTACAGAGGCGTCCGGAGGGACTATCCGGACCCCCTGCCTGATGGACGGAGGAGGCGTCTCGGAGGACGCCATGCCTCCTCACACACACCTGTCTAACCACACAGTTACTTACCTAACACTCACACAAAGAAACAAAATATTCTTACCTGTTTTGGTGCATTAAGAACAGTTGGAAAGAAAGTTTGAAACCGAAATACACCAGGGAAAGAATCACCATTTGAAACTAGCGCCACTCTCACGTCCACATCTACTACCTACGATCACACACCGGAAACGGAAATGGATAGATAGATAGATAGATAGATAGATAGATAGATAGATAGATAGATAGATAGATAGATAGATAGATAGATAGATAGATAGATAGATAGATAGATAGATAGATAGATAGATAGATAGATAGATAGATAGATAGATAGATAGATAGATAGATAGATAGATAGATAGATAGATAGATAGATAGATAGATAGATAGATAGATAGATAGATAGATAGATAGATAGATAGATAGATAGATAGATAGATAGATAGATAGATAGATAAAACATTATCATGACAGATAAGAAAAGGAACTAGAGGAAGAACAAGAAATCAAAATTTTGTAGGAGAAATAATTTTAAAAAGGATAAAAAAAATGGGTAAAACAATGAAATGAAATATTTCAAATGTCAATTTGAAATAAAAGTGCTTTCCTAGAGTTTGTTTTCTGTGATATCAGGATGCTCTAAATGTGTGCATCGGTTCATCTCTCTCTCAACCCGACACAGTTACCATCAGCAGTGTCACATGAGTCTGGGTCAGACACTCAAACATCCAAAACATGAGTTTCAGGTTCCCTCTCTGGTTTCTGTGTACAGAAACATCCAAAGGGATCAGCAGCTGTGTGCGGGACCTGAATCTGCAAAACCAGCTTTTCTCTCCTTTCTGCTTCTCTTTTAGCATCCTTATTATAAACTGCTTAAAAGATGTTGAGTTGACAAATTTAGCCAGTAAGAGATAAATTACCCATCAAATAATTTAACACCTGAGATATATTATGTTTTATTCTATTTTTTAAACCTAAAATCTGTAGTCCATCAAACACTTTTGAGGAGTTATAGCTGTTTTTATTTCTTTTTATATTTGTATTTTTCATTATAGAATGCTTACTGTTGGTTTTTTTTTTAGGTAGACAATTGTAAGATCTGTCCAGGTACAACAGATGAAAAAATGTCTTTTGGCTAATTCTGGTGCATTTGCAGGAATGCTTATTAATGTATGGTGTCCCTGTCAAATAAATAAATAAATTACAATAAACTACAAATAATTTTCCTCAAAATTCTGCCCAAAATACCCGAATATGACAATTTGAAAGAAAAAGCTTTCTTGAGATTGTTGTACATTTTAAGCTAACAATATACACCTCAAGGATAACAAGTGGGAAGAAAGCTTCATGGTACAGGACGTGCAAACTTTCAGGATGCAAAGGTTTGAAAGAGTTGAAATGACACTATAAATATGAAACTTTAAATGTGCAATATTTGTTTTAGTCCTAAAATCAGTGTTTTTTTTTTATGCCAAGAGCAGTAGATCTTTGCACATGATTGTTCAGTTCTGTTAGTTTCTGTTTTTCAAAGTTTGCAGCTGGAGATTGGGAAGTAAGGGGAAAACCTTTCATGTGCAAGATAGATGGTTAAAAATCTGCTTACATGTCAACTTTTTTTTTTTAATCATCATGCAACTTCAATTCAACTTGGTAAATTTTTCCACTTCTCCATATATTTTTTTTTTTCTCCCCACTTATTGTTTCTGTTCTCTTTCGTAGCTGATCTGGTAAATACTGGAATATGCATGTATGTAGGATCAAGGTTCTCTGTATCATGTATTCAGTGCAACAAAGTTCTAATTTAACTTTCTGATTATTTAATCCCCCTAAAAAAAGAGTGTAAATATGGATCAAACGTTTACATTTACCTTTTGTCAGATAGGACAGATTGCTATCCACAGCCTTGTCCTTCTATAAACTATGACCAGTGGTGGTTCTAGATCAAATGTACCAGGGGGCAAGGAGGGGGGCAGCATGTTTTCATGGGGCCACAGAAAAGCATGAAATAAAAAACAGGGCAAGGGATTCAAATATATTAAGATAGCTGCATGAAGTGAAATTTCTACTCAATTCAAATTCTATTTCTTATGAGGTCAATATACAATCATAATTTAGGAATTTTACATATTTTTACATAATTTAAGTTAAAATGACCCTTTTCTATAAAATCAGAATTATAACTCAAGAAAAATTGACAAATGCAGCTGTAAAAATTTGTTCATTTTTTTTTTGTTCATTTGTTTTGAAAAAAATAATTTAGCACATGAAAACCGGGATCCTATCTCAATCCCACTGAAGCTATCACCTTATTGTTTTTAAATAATTAGTAAAACATAATTTGTAAAGAAAAAAAATGAAACAAATCCAAAGGACCTATCAGTAACCATGTCTGTTCCAGCGCATCATCATTACAACTTCTTTTAAGTATTATTTACAGGGGCACTGGCCACCGTTAGCCCCTGTCTAGAACAACCCATGACTCTGTAAGCATTTTTTTCTTTATGTCTAAATTTACTAATCAGTAAAATAATAAGGTAAACTGTTGTTACATTGCTCTGGTGAATAATGAATAATAGTATAAGTTTGAAGCATGAACTGATATTTTTTGACAGCTACATGTACAGTATCTTGTACATAGACAAGTAAAGGTCCAGCTTTAAAGGAAACCAAAGCTCAGCCTTGGCTGAATGACACCACCTGCACACCTTGCTGAGAGGAAGACATCTTTTCACCATCAGACCTTTAAATACCTCCTTAAATATCTTCTGGTTTCATGTCTTATAGAAAGCACCTCACAACATTGCTCACAGTATCTCACACTTTTTAGATGTTCCCTAACCATACAGCTGCATTCAAAGAATTTGTTGTATAACCCATTATTTAAGAGTAATATTGATCAAATATTTTTTGTCAGCCTACCTCTAAACCGCCTATTATGTAAAAATGGAATATATCACCCACTGTTGGGGATATTTACAGGAGTCCTTGTATGTTAAGGCCTGCTGTAGCACTGAAACAGCACCTTTGGCAGTTTTAACGGCCTTTAAAATGTTGACTCAGCCCACCTGTATTGTTCAAACTCTTAGATCTTTCTGCAACATTTGACATAGTAAATCAAAATGTTCTTTTGTCTGCAGTTTGACACCTTGGTGTAACAGTTTCCATTATGGCCAGCTTTGAATCTCATATGTCTTTCTGTGTTTCTATAAAAACAAAGAAAAATATTATTTTGCTCTGCTTTTTTAGTTGTGTGTAATTTTAATATTCTTTCTTATGTTATTGCACATTAAATTGAAATTCCACACATATTTCAACCAAAATATGTTTTGGCTGGATCTTGGGTCCTTTGCGATTGATATTGAGGAGGTGCATCTATTTGTATTGTTTTTGTGAATGAAATTTTCATATAAACGGTGGTAAGAGGAAATGTTATGCAAGTTGAGAGCAAAAGTAATACAACACTTAAAAAGGGGGGGTAAAATATGAAAAAGATGAGAAGTCAATGATTGTTTACTTCTTAATAGCTTTTAAAGGTGCTTTCCATACAGTGTTCATCCAGAGTCCTTCTTTATGAAGGCTCAAGCATATTTATACAGAAATATACAGGCTTTATATAGAAAACAGAACTACTAACAAAAATAATCATCTTTTTCATAGCAGCAAAAAAGAAGAAACTAAAAGAGAAATATGTATATTTACATCTTTTCAATGAACAAGGCATATTATATATATATTTTATAGTACACGGTGTATAACTTCTTTCCCATTCTTTACATATTTACCTATTAAAATCCAACTCTCTCTGATTATATATATATATATATATATATATATATATATATATATATATATATATATATATATATATATATATATATATATATATATATATATATTCACCATTACCAAACAAAAACACTTGAGGCACAGCCACACTCTGCGTTTTGACAGGTTGGACGAGCTATGACTGTTCACAAACAGTTTCGCAGAGTCTCCACATTCATGCAGCCATCACCAAAACCAACATGGCGGCCACAAAAAAAGTGCAAAAGCTAGACTTCTGAGTGGCTCAGCCTGAAACATTAAAGAATAAGTAAAAAAATTTCTACACCAGAACAGAGACTCGTCTATTTCAGTATTGCAGCTGACATTTTCAGAGTTAAGTGTAAACCAGGCGATCGAGAAACAAAAGAACAAGAACCAAAAAAACGAACACTGAGATGACAGATTATAAAGCCTGTCCTTTGCTTAAAACGTGAACAGCACACCCTGACATGGATGCACACGGTCCAGTTTATTTCTGTAACATCTCCCATGACAAGAAATGAAATAGCTTTACTTTTGTCAAAGTGAAAAGTGTTGTTTACAGACATAAAGTTCAAAAAAATAAATATCAACAGTTAGTTCTGTCGTCTGCAACGTAGCTCCACTACACTGTGTTGCTTTTATTTATTTATTTCACTTCTCATGTGCAAGTTCTGAGCAACCTGGCTAGTTAAACATCCAAAACAAGAATTTCAGCTGATATCAGCCAACATTCATTTTTAAGTCACAAGATGGAATCAAAGGTTAAGAACTCAATCTCCCAGCAGGCCAACGGAAGGACCGTGCTGTCTGAACATTCATCTAAAAGGCAGAAAAACCCCTTCTTAAACTTTCTTGCTACATTTGAGCAGAAACACTGAACTTGCACTTCAAGTTTTTGCGTCTCATCAGAAAAAAGGAGCTTCATGTTAAAGGTCAACCCACATCTATGAACATCCCAGCTATAAAAAAAAATATGACAAATGCCACCTGCTGCTTGTGTAAATCTGAAGGAGAAAAAAAAGTTGCATGCTTTGTTTGAGCAAGCAACTTTTTGTTTAAAAAAAAAAAGGAGACACTAACATCAAACCATGCATTTAAATATGCTCATGACCTGTTGGGACTACAAAGGAAAAAATAGCTTGTGCGATTTGTACAGAGTCTTACTTTGGTGTTCTACACGTGCAAATTGCTGCTGCAGCATGCAAAGCTCCAGAACCCTGCTGTAGTTGTGTGTCCATGCGTTATATCGAAATATATTGCTCTCATGTTAAACGATTCAATCCATAAAGCACATCCGGTCATCTCTCATTGTCCTACATCTCTTTTTCTGTCTCAAGAAGCGAAAAACACATCTCTGCCCAGACTTGCTAAATTTACAGATCCTTGCAAAAGGTTTCATACCTTCTCAGCTTTTCCAGTGCAAACAATTGCATCCATGATAAAGTGAAGCTTGATGGAGTTAAATAAACTTTCTTTTCCAACCTGAAAATCACACACAGTTCCAGCAGGATGACTCCAAAGATACAGCCAGAGTTAAATAAATGGGAGTCGGAGGATATAACGGGACAGGCTGCGAAAATAAAAGGTTAAAGAAGGGTGAATACTTTTGCTAGGTATTGTCAATTAAATTTAAAGTACCTGTAAATACAGAAGGTATCTAATCTAATGTTGAACAGGTTGAAGTGGTCATTTCTTATTTTACTTTTTTAATCAACCAATATGTCTAAATTGTTTTACTCTAAACCTACAGAAATTTCCGCTTCCAATGTAACTCAATCTCTCCTTCCAACTCTCAGTGGCCTAAAACGATGCTCTATTCTCCAACAGACATCAACGCAAAATGCCTCAATTAGAAAGCTAAGACTGTTTCCACTCATCCAATTTGGCCCATTCATGATAAATAAATGCAAAACTTGACCAGAACACAGTGTTAGTTTGCATTTCTCTGGTCTCCATTCTGCTGTTTGCCTCCTAAACCTATGGAAAGTGATTTTAAATAAACACTTTTTTTCTTTCTGAACTAGTTAATACACCGTAGATTTCTCCGCAAAGTTTGCTGACATGCTTATAGCATAAAGGAAAATAAAAAAATTGGTTTGCTTGTCTACTTGTTAACCCATTTGTAGCCTTGCTGTGATAAATTTAATTATTCCCAGTTTTCAGTAGAATAATATGTAATGCCCTGTAAACAGCATACCTTGCATCTTCTTTTTTTTGTTGTAGAATTTTACCCAATAAACATGTTTTTTTTCTGAACAGGTCATATGACTGAACAAGATAGCTCTCATGCAATAAACAGAGAAAGACAAAAACAGCATTTCTGTAATGAGGAAGAGAGCAAAAGCTAAACATCTGCAATCAACTTGGGGCAGAGACTGATAAATAATCCCCAGGAACCAAGCTTTGAGCTCAGAGGATCAGAAACACCTCCTCCAAAAGTCTTTAGAGTCTTAAAGCTACTGTAGCAGAGCGCAGTGAAAGTCCCGCAAAGCTGAGTGCGATGTTTTGGTGAACGCAACGCCTCCGCTGGAGACAAACACAGCATCAGCTTCAGCATTTCGAAGCAAAAGTTTGATCAAGTTGACTCCAGGCTGAGGAAGAACAATTTTCAGCATTTTTTTTTTTTATGATTGCAGCTTCATGGACTTATGTTCATCAGCAGTGTTCTGGGTTAAAGTGTCCGTTTGACCCCAGGTGAAGAGGTGTTAGAGTTCGTGTTAAAGTGTCCTTATGTTTTCTCTGCAGCCTGCTGCTCTGAGGCCTTAGAGACTCAAACAGCCACATCATAAACAGACCAGCATGATGCTCCTTCCTGGATGACTCGGATGCAACTGCAGATAGATCTGAAGTACTGGGAGCAGCTGATCTGAAGTAGCATAGGTCTTCACAGCAGACTGAACTAATAGTGTCAGAAAAACCCTTTTAAAGCAAAACCCCTAAAATGGTCCAAGATGGAGGCACATTAAAGTCTCTTCTGATGATTCGCTTTCGACAAAATCAATGCAGTTGTTGTTTGCAGGCCAATCAGAGGGCAGACTCGTTCTCCGTCTGACAGGAAGTGGTGGTGGTGGCTGCTTTTCCCGCTTTGTTGAGCTTCAGGAAGCTAGGTTTCTCTATCACCACGCTAACGGGGCAGTCATTGCTGCTCGGGTTTTCCAGCGTTGTCAGGGCCTGTTTCTCTGAAGCTTTGGTAGAATCCGCCTCCCTGAAAAACACATTAACATCTGGTTAAGATTGTAGGATTGAATGGAAATGATCCTGTTTAGTCTCTGGATGAAACCAACGTCCAAAATAAGCCTTAGAGGTGTTGCTAGGTAGATTTCAAGTCCTTTCATTTTAAGCCCTTACCTGCATTCTCTATTTTTACCCCCATAGGTCTGAAGGGCAAGCTTAGTCATACTGGACATTAAAGACATTCATAGTATC
This sequence comes from Cyprinodon tularosa, assembly GCF_016077235.1. Taxonomy (NCBI): domain Eukaryota; kingdom Metazoa; phylum Chordata; class Actinopteri; order Cyprinodontiformes; family Cyprinodontidae; genus Cyprinodon; species Cyprinodon tularosa. The sequence goes on from NW_024038331.1 coordinate 2,024,944, forward strand.
ATATTCATATCATAGTCACATTATGGCCCTGTCCCAATTCTATCACCAAGACTTGGTTTTTCGCGTTCACCTGTAAGGGTATTGTGTCCCTATAATTTTAAGAGCTAGGGGGAAGTGCTCTTTAAGCCTTAAAATGATCCCTTCAGGCTGAGGGTGGTCATGAACGGTTGTGACTCACACTGTGTTTACACAAGACATAGGTGAACACGTCACTGATTTGTATAGGTAATGTATTACTGCCACCTACTGGGCTGGGGTGTCATTTTGCACCTAGTCGTGTCCAATTTCTTAGGGACTTCACTTGCACTTCCCTCATTGAGTGTACTTCACTTTCTAGAGAACTCAATGGAGTATTGTTAGAGCCAAGAAAGAGGAATTGGACTGGGAGTATTATTGTCATTACTGATTCCACTGAGCTTTATTTTTACCAGAACCAAAAGGTTTGTTTTAAGTTGCACTATGACCCAACATTCAACAAGCCTCAAACTCAACTCTGATTTACTTTTCAACTTTTCTTGACAGAGCTGGTTGAATTTTTTTTAAACCAATCGGCTTTAAATAATAGATTACACTTTTAAACATAGTCAAGTTTGGGATTCATGAAGGATATTCCAGGATGTTTGCTTCAGCAAGTTTTAACTATTCCAAACTTTGTTGTGTCAAAGTTGAATCTACATTTATTAATATTGGTTAAATTTCATTTTTGTCCAATATTTTTTTCAACTCATAATTTGTTTAAAAAAAATTTGGCTGTGCTTGCATTTTCTCTAGTGAATATGTTTCTCATGACACACAAAAAAAATCCTATCAGGTCTAGGTTATTCATAACAAGCAAGAAAAAGAGTAAGAATAGCACCGGATTTTTTAAATAAAACCATACTGTTAACTCCAAAAAAGTTAAACAACAGTCCACTGAACTTAGTTTCCAAGTTAGAAGATATTTCGCTTCCCATACAGGAAGCTTTTCCACTCAAAATGTCAGGAATAGCGTTGAGTTCGAGGCTTTATACAGTAGCCCAACATAGCCTTGTTTTTGTTTTGAAAACATGTAAATTGAAACGGACGAACGGGTCCACCCTTTTGAATTAGGGTCATTTGGCTTCTTTTGTTAGCCCACAATGCCCAATGCCCAATACCTGTCTATGTCTCTGAAAGGGGTGTCGTTAAAAAGAATTGTTGGCCTGGCTGAATAGGTGGGATCTTCTGTTCCCCTGTAAAGGGGTTGGGGTTGTGATGATAGCTGGAAGGGATTAACTCAATTGCTGCATAGTAGATTTTTGAAAGCTGAAGTTGGAGTCCACCCCGTCTGTTTAAGGTTGTTTTTTCTTCACACATATGGCTTCCTTAATGCCCCTCTCAAACCACCAATTTTCTTTGTCCAAAATGTGAACATTCTGGCCGTCAAAAGAATTACTTTTGCCCATAAGGTATAGACGTACAGCAGAGTGTTAATTGTTACAATATACAACTGGATGCGAAAGGGTGTGTATACTTTGCATCATGGCTTCTTCATCTCCTACTTCACTAAGGATCTATTGGTTGGACTAATGATAATAAATTAGTTTTAGCCCGAGATATACATGGAACGCTCAATTAGTCTGGCCAAACTGCCTTGTTTAAAGACTTCCAGGCAAAAAATAGATACTTTTTACATTTAAAAGGCTTAACTAAAGCCATAGTAATTCCTTTAATAGCCCCTGACTGGAAAACCAACAAAATACACGTTTATTTAAAAAGATAGATTTTTTTAGAAAAGAAAAGCAAAAAGATTTTTGCGCATTTACAGTCCTGTAAATATCTTTTTTTTAATCATTACTTATTCTGTGAATAATTTACCATCTACTGTTAAGAAAACAAAGGGGATATAGCTCACATTTTCTTTGAAAACACTTTAATAATTTAGCTACAATGACTGAATGAGAGCACCCTATAGCTAGGTCTAGGTGGTCCATTTTACTAACGGAAAAATGTTTTCACATCAAGTTTGTACCACTTCTGTAGTGCAGGGTGGACATCAGACACTCCTGAACTAAAAGGACAAGAAGAATTTTTCTCACCCATTGTTTGGTGTTGGGTAAATGACAAGGAAGCAGGCAGTGAAGAAGCCGAGAAGAGAGCCCCCAGAGGCCACCATGGGAATGACTCTCACACTGCCAACAGCTTCCACCACAGCACCGAGAGCGGAGGCCACCAAGATCTGACTGATGTAGACCTGCAGAAATCACATCATCGTTCCATCGTTATACCAAAAAATGTATGAAAAGTCAGTTGATGCTGTAGGTTCAGCGGTACGACTAGCACCTTGGAAAATAACTCCTACCATACGGTAGGAGTTAGAACAAAGACTACCACAAAGTCTCCATAATAACTTATTTAAGGCTTTAGCAGCTTCAGCAGGTGAGCCAATAGGTGAGGCATCTGACAAATTTGCTTTTTTGCACTTCAGCACCAACACCCATCTGAGTCTGGGTGTTTACTCTGAACTAATTAATGTTTTGCAACCTAAGGTTTAGCTTCAACCTCCTGGTAAGTTAAATACAGTGTTTAATGGAGTATGAACACCTACCTGACAGGACAAGATGGCGCAGTCAATCCCAAAGCCTCGGCGGGAGTTACCAGGACTGTGCTTGATGTACTGTGGGAAGGTGAAAATATTGACAGTCATTGTTCCTGAATAGCAACTGAGTCAAACAATCTGGAGCTAAACGTCTCAAATTAACAGACAGAAATATGCAGAAGATGATGAACCTGAGTAAAGGTAATAATGCAACATCTTCTAAACAAACACGCTTTTTACATTTCCAAAGCAGACTGTAAGTGTTTCTGCACCTCTTTCATTTCATGATACTGTCCAAGCAGCGCATATGGACAGTAGGAGATACTCATGCAGATGATGCCCATGCTGCTGATCATCACCATGGCAATGTACACATTAGGGAAGATCGCCATTACAGCAGTTCCTGTTAAAAGAGGACAGGAAATGTGACTTTGAGCTGAACGTATCCCATCTCATCCAGCGTACTGTATGTGTAACGGTTGCTCTTACCTATTGAGAATCCAAGAGTTCCCAGGATGTAAATTACTTTGATGCTCAGGTCAAAGTTGTCCAGGTACTTCTGAAGAATAGCTGAAGACAAACATGATTTGACTTTAGATTTGAAGTATAAACACAGAGAACTCCCTAAATATTCCAAATACACATCAGTGTAGTTACCTGAGCAGATAGCAGCGGTCATGGCGTATATAACCAGCCCCCAGCATCCCATTTGAACCCCTTGGTGGTAATTTTCCAATAATGTTGAGTTAGTAGGAGCCTGAGGGAGAAACATTGCTCATAAAATTCCCCATAAAATGAAATCTGAACGTTACATAACAGTGTAAATGGTATTCTTTCCAGTATATTGGCTTGACCTACAGTCAGACCCGTGGAAATTTATGAAATGATGGTATAATTTATAGAATGAGAAATGATTATCTCACTTTTTTAAATGAAACATTTATACTTTTAATCCTAATATTTGTCAAAAGAAAATAATAGATCAGAGCTTCCGATGTTTCTATATGATGACCTTTTAACTCCAACCTAAAAATTTTAAACAAGACAACAACTAAAATCTTGTTATATCTACAGATGAAGGTGTACTTATGGTAAGACAAAATGTCCAAAGGGGTACACAAGGAAAAAAAAGTTTGGGAAACACCATGAAAAACAGCATAGAGCAAAAGATGTCTTCTAATCTAATGCCATGATGAAGGCTTATATCCTTGCTTATTTGACATCTAGACATATTTAAAATCCCTCATTTTTAAATATTAAATACGTGTCCAGAAAACAGGCTATTTCAGGCACAGTTTGTAGTTTGATCTCTCAAATCTTACATTGGCTTTTAAAACAGTATATAATACTGATTTAGTAGTTAATTTGTCTGCTAAGGTTTTATTTGATACTTTCTGCATCATATAAAACCATCCTTCTCAAAATCAGAAATCACTTCATCAGAGGTAAGACTATTTCTACGCATAATACTCCCTAAAACCCACTATAAGAAGCAAACTAGTGTTTACTACGTCTGTTCCGTACAGTAGGATCTCCTTCATAGATGACTTGACCCATGAAGTCAGTGAAGAACACAGCCTGGGCAATAATTGAGAACCAGGTGAGAAGGTGACAGGCGCAGAGCCGCAGCAGCTCAGGAGGCATCTTCAGCATGGAGAGCCACAGCAGCCGGACGGTGGTCTCAACCTGAGAACGTACGAATAAGAGAAGCTCCAGCAAGGAGTAAACCATCATGTGGACAAAATGCAGATCCATCCTCACCTCGCCCTCCTCGCTCTCTGTATCTCCGCTGGAGGAGTTTGTGTTCCCGCTGCGGTTTCTGTTCCTCTGTCTGTTTCTCCTCCTGTGTCGGGCCTCCACTTCATACAGGTCGTTCATGCTGCGTGACGACTTGATGAGGAAAGCGGCGTTGGCTCGGCGGTAGCGGTAACGGTGGCTTCCCACTCGCCCGTAGTAAGAGAAAGTGCAGGACGGCTGGCGGTAGAAGGTGTGATGGCGGCGTGGCTGTCGCATGGGAGCTCCGGTACTGGCAGCTGGATCAAAAAAATGAGTTCAAGGGATTTTATTGAGAGGAGGAACTTGAATATAGCAGATAAAGACTTTATGAGCAATATTCATGGGTTTAAAAATAAAGGGCATATGTGGTGTCAAAACTTCTGCCACATGCTGACTTAGAGAGTCTGACCTTTAATCATTCCGGCGCGGTGCGCCTGTCCTTTAGAGCTCAGTCTGTCAGAGCTACCGATGTCTGCATTTGTCACGCTGGCCAAAAGCCGCCCGTTCAGAGTCCGCTGCTCATTGAGCTGGTTATTCAGCAGCGCCTCCTGCCCATCGTCATTCTCCATCTCCTGCAGGAAAGCCGAGAGGCGGGAGATCCTGGGCGTGTGAGCGTGCGTGTGATGATTGGCGTGGTGGGGGCGGAGCAGGTCTTCGCTGCCGGTGCTGCTGCTGCGGCGGATGCTGGCGAGCCGCGGACGGGAGCTGCTGTGGTCGGGGCTGAAGAAGGACGGGATTCTCGGCGGAGTGCTGTGGTGAGGAGAGAGGCGCTCGGCAAAGATGGACGGCTCCAGGTGGCACAGGAACAAGGCGTCATGGTCCAGATGGTCGAGGGTGGCGTCTGCCATGGCGAGAACACTGTCGCTTTTACCTGGAAGGAAATCAAGAGGGAAATGAAAGGGAAAAAAAGGATTTAGATAAGAGATCTGAAGACGCCTTGTCAAGAAAGGAGGACATCATTCATGAGTTGAACTTACTTCTGACAAGCTCCACTTCCAGGAAGTCCATGTCTCCTTGCTCTGAACGATTGTCACCATAATGATCATAGAAGTCGTAGGTTTCTATAGTATCATCCTCACCAATCATCTCTAGCTTAGGTGCAAGAAATCCAGCCTTGCCATTGGCTGATGGTCGAAGGTGGTTGGAATTGGGACTCTCCTGAAAAAGAGATCATCTTTAAATATAACCCACTAATTTATTTATACTTCTCTCCAAGGGAAACAGTTTTAGTGAAAGTAATTTAGGTGACTGAAAATAAATGGTAGTAATTAATAAATGGGAAAGAATTCCAGCAGAGACTGTGGAGAGGAACTGAGAGACCCTCTGTCTTTAAGTAGAGGGTTTATTTTCAGCTAGTTTTTAATTATTGACTTAAAAAAAATAGGGAAAAATGGAGTTAAAGCAAAAAAACAACATAAACACAAAAAAAACAATACATTCAGAAAGCCTGAAGACAGCTAAGATTCAAACCACTTTAAAGAAAGGCCAAATAAAGTTTGCTACCTTGGGAGCAAAGAAAAAAAAAAGGAAACAATTCCTAACTCAACACTTGCACAGTATTACGGCTCTGCACCTGATCCAGCCTGTCGCTTTGTGGTGAATATTGCTGCTCCTCGATGCTCAAGAGATGAAGAACTACAGAGATGGAGAACAGGATGGCAGCAAACACAAATAGGATCTGTTCCTGGGACTTTAAGATATCCCCCAGGAAGGTGTGTGTCCAGTCTAACCCTCCGAGAGCGTAGCCGACCGCCCCCCCAAGGCCTGCAGAGGTAAATATATCGCAGCGTTAACTACTAAACCTGTCCTTTAAAACAGCAACAGGATTTCATCTTACCAGCCGAAGCAGCGTGGATGTTCAATGCCATGTCTTGCTCCTCGGTATCTGCCACATCCAGTAAGTATGCCCTGATTGGTCCCTCTGTGGCATCTGCACAAAAGTCCAGGACTACAACACCCAGAACAGTGAGAACGATGCCTATGGGCTGACTGCCCTCCTGGTCCCCAAGAGACAGACCTGAAAAGGACGTATAGATGTTACTGAAGGTTTGCTTTTGGTTCTTTGCCAAGAAGATTACAACTGATGACCTACTAAACAGACTGTGTGATATTACCTTCAGGAAGATTTTCACAGCATATCAGCGGTAGCTAAAAATATACAGTATGTGAGAGCTTCTTAGCACTGAATAAAACCCACCTGCTTCAGACTGTTTGTACCAAAAACTGATTAACCCTTTGAGGAATGACCAATATTATGAAACAAGTTGCCATTAAATATTAGGCAGGGTTCTTCTCCTGCAGGCAGGCAACTGAATCATCCTCAGTGCCTGGTTTGCTTCTGCTCCTGTTTCTATCTTATTCATTTCAGTCTATGTAGTGTTTTACCCCTGCTTTAATTTTTACATTTTTTTTTTTTTTACTTTATTGTTATTAAAGTGTCGTTGTGATCCGTTATGACAATCTAAAGTTATCAGGTTAAAAAGATTACCTAAACATATAAGGAAAGATGTTTCTTTTCCCAGGTGGATCATCATAATAAGTGGTCCTTCTAATTGTCAATCATTCTGGTGATATTTTTTCGTAAGGCCATCTTACGTACGTCTGACATAGTGGAGAAATTGAAAATCTTCTTTTGGAAAGTAAGTTTCTATGAGCGGTGCAATCAGCAACTTTAAAACAGAGCCTGCACGAGGAGAAATTGGCTTGTGCATGCTTTTGCACGTGTTTAATAGTAATTCCCTTTTGGGAGCTGGTACGGGGTTGTGCATGTGCATTTGAAGAGGGTGGGTCTTTTCAAAAATTCATAAAAATCCTCCACGATAGCTTTAACAAATCAAACGGATTTAAATAAGGGGATAATTTCCTACTTATTTTCTGGTTGTTGCCTCCATGCCATTAAGTGTAAAGCTGTTGTATGAACTTGTTTCTTTTCTGCATGAAAAATAAGGAACGGTAACCTCACATTTCATTGGCTCATCTACTTATCTCGGTTTTATCTCAGGCATATTTGACAACGTCTTTCCTATTTTTGAAGAGATGCGCGATAACCACAGCTGATGTATGAACCTTCTGCGGTATTGCTGGGTGATAAGAAAGACACATTCTCAAAATGCATAAAAAAAGCTTTATAATCATCCAGATCTGGATAAATTATATATTAAAGGTTGGTTTTTTTTAGTGTGTGTGGGACCCTGAAGGAGGGTACTAAAAAAGCAGTGAAGTTATCATTTTCATCTTCAAACATTGTGCATTCATCTGTGCTCTACTGGTATATCAGCATTTAAAAAACATCAACAAGATGGAGGAAAACTACAAATAAAGAGGATAAAAGAACATTATCTCCATCTCCATTTGCTCTTTGGAATCAATGTAAATTTACACCCTCTGTTGGTGTAAGCCATGTGGTCAGAGCTGTGTGCACATGTCATCAATAACTTATTTGTGACTTTTAATGGCTGCATGACCTAGATGAGTGCATAAGCAGGTCACTGCACTTTTCCCATCCTGCTTTGCATTTGTGACCTTGTCTGTTTTCTCTCGCCTGTGAAATAATTACAGCGATGAATTCGGCGGGGCCTCCTGAGGAAGGCGTTGCATGAATATGTTTGAAAAACGTAGAGCGCAGCTGGAAGTCTACGGTAAGGATGTGAGAGCAAGATATCGGAGGCAATGTGACGCAGCATGACTTTACAAACTGAAATCCATTAAAGTTGAGGAAATGAATGTGTTCTTGTAGAGGGAATGGCAAACCCGAGTGTGTGTTTGGGTTAGACAATGGAGCCACAGTGCTCATTAGCCAGGCACCCAGACAGGAAGTGACCTGTGATTGGTGGAGAGAAGGAAGCAAACAGGAACTGTTTCCCTGTGAACTGTGAGCTCCGGTGTTCCCATGTCAACACACATAAACTCACTCACACCCATAGGTTACTACAAGTTTTCCCACGTCACCTTCTGTTTTTTCACACATTTATATTTATTGAAAGACACACGTTTGCTCTCATTCATTTATTTCTCACACAGGCTGCTTGTTTTTCACATGCCAACTGTGCCTGTTTGGGTCTCTCACCCACTTCAGTTCTCTTCTGACCTAAATCCAAACTTTGAGGAGAAGAATAGAGGCAGAAAGGAAAACAATCCAGTAGAAGTAAATAGATTCTGCTGATAGAACACAGTTCACACAGCTCCTCATACCATTCATACCTCTTTTTTGTTGCTTTAAGAAAATAATTTTTCTTGATATTTCCTAAAACCAACAATGAAAAGAAATATTGTATGACCACTACTACAAGATCCAGACTGTAACGATAGAAATGATCATATGCAGCAGGAAGTGTATGTTAAATGGCTTCCCAATCAGATCTGTGAAGACTTAAAGCCTAATATGCTACGGCGAACAACGTCGATAACAGCTCTGAAATGAGGAAGCTAACAGCAGACGATGCTCTGCTGATATCAGCAGTAGATGTTTTTCTCTTTTCCCTCGCTAATGGAACAAAACCCTGCTAGGAAAAGAAACAGCCCTTAGATAGGATTACATTTTAGGGTTTATTTTTCATCCAGGACTCTCTGGGGTGCAGATGACAGTAAGCAAATTAGCTTCAAAAGTGAAAATCGTAAATTCTTTTTGTGATGCATTGAACCTTCATCTTTACCCAAATCAACTGCTTACTTAACTGTAAAATAGCTCCATAAATAGCTTGTAGGTTAGATTTGGAACAAGTGTTTTAAAAAAAATAAATAAAACAAAATTACAAAAGGGGAGAATGACTAAAAATTTTAATTAAGAAAAATAATCATTTACACTTTTAAAAAAGAACTCCCCACTTTACAAAAAGATGTACACCCACCTATCAATGACCCGTTTAGGAACAGCGCCACTCCAATCAGTGTTCCTATGCAGAGAGCCAGGATGAATGGCCGCCTCCTGCCCCAGCGCAGAGTGCAGCGGTCACTGGCAGAGCCGATCAGAGGCGTGAACATGAGGCCCAGAACTGGACTGAGCAGCCATGTAAGACTGTAATACTGCTCTGGAAGACCTGCAAAGGGACAAACAGAAATACTTTAAGTTTAAAAGTGTTTATGTTATTTTTCAGTTTTGACCAGCAGGGGGCAGAAGTAGTATCCCATCTGTAGAAGACTAAATGGTTTTCAATAGAAACTGGATTCAATCTTAAATCAAAAAAACACACAAAAAAAAAACTAAATATTTTATTAACACAAAATACTGGATAGATGATACGTAATTTTTATTGCATGTTTGATGTCAACATTTTAGAGTGGAGTTCACATAAATGCATCTCATTCAATTAGAATAGAAATGTTGAAAGCAATTCAATTAAAGTTTATTAACACAAAATTCTGGATAGATGATACGTAATTTTTATTGCATGTTTGATGTCAACATTTTAGAGTGGAGTTCACATAAATGCATCTCATTCAATTAGAATAGAAATGTTGAAAGCAATTCAATTAAGGAAAGTGAAAGACATAACATTAGTAGTAGAGTGATATTTATATTTAAAGAGTCAAGTTTGACTATTTCTAATGACTAACAGTTAATGGAAATCCAACGTTCAGTGTCTCAGAAAATGCATATGTTAAATGAGACTATTGATAGGGGGAACTTTGGTCCAGTCATATTTTTGCAGCTAAAATTGTAGCAACAGAGACTGATGTATGAACTGATCATGTTAACAACACTATTCAAGACAGTAAGATGGTTATTTTGTTTATAAAAGTAATAAACTCAGGGCAAAACTGGCACAAAAAAAGATGACAGAAGATAAAAATGTATCTTATACACAAGGTGATTTCCAGGAACTATAACCTAAAAACTTGAAAATGGCATCGATCATTAACTATTTAAAAGCTTTTAGAACATTTCGAGTCAGACTTTGGTGTCTTTTCCAAGTATTTTATGTTAAGTGCATCCACATTTTCAGTGGAAAGCAAACTTTGTGAATCCATAAATGCCATTTACTGAAAACCTGGTATACAGATGTAATCAATTGGAGAAAAATGAATGTCTCAGGCCAGATTTTTGACACTCTTTAAAATCTTCAAGGCATGACGTTTACATTTTGCTCCCAAGATGGTTTCATTTTGTTACGGATAAATTGCACGACATGCTGTGATGGTCAGGTTTTGTAATGAGAAGAATGAGTGAAATGTAACAAAACATTCAGAAGTTCAGAAAGTCTGCAAAGGTTGTTTTTTTTTACCAAGAACACTTTAAAATATTAAATGGATCAGACTCTTCTTTAATGAAAAGAATAAAAAAGATGCTTAAATCATTTGTACAGTATTGTCCCTGTAACCATCCCTGTATTTTCTAACCAGTTTTAACCATCTTTTAATCTAATATACATCTCAACTGAATGGTGATCATATCACACTGCTAATGTAAATGGCCAGGGAATGTGACCTCATTTGTCATCACTTCTTACATTATTAATATGCTCTAACTTTCCACTGCCGGCATCAAGGGGAAGCATTCAAACATACCTGCAGCACAGCAGAGTTTCAAATTAGAAGAGGCCGATGGAAACATCTTTGGCCAAACAGAACGTGTGCTTAAAAAGTACGGAAAGGCACACATGCTGTCACTACCTCTGAATAATAACAGCCAACAAATACTCCTTTTAGCTTGTTAAACTACTTCCTAAATCCTCATCTATCAGAGCAAATGGGTATAACACAAGAGCAGGTGATGTTATTTAAGAAGACATCTGCATGTTAAGCAGGTTCATTTATTTTAAGAGATGCATTAATTTTTGCTGTGGTTAAACTTTTTCCATCTACATAACTAAAAATATCTAAGAGAACGGAAACCAGAAATTAGATGAATCCTTATGCTTTGTTTACGGTCACTTAATAGTTGTATTATATATGTGTGTGTGTGTGTGTGTGTGCGCGTGTGTCACCATTATTGCTCTCTTGCTTTTAATGCATTTATTGAGTTAGTATGGGTCTTAGGCAATGCAGCTACTAGAGGAGTTAGCTTTCAACTTTAGAGGAAAATCACAAAAAAACTTGTTTCACAACAGTCACACCCCTTTCCCGCCCATTGTGAATGGGGTTTAAACCAGTTTAAACCTGGGAACAATTGGCTTTTAGTGGCAATAGGAACAGCTCAGTAGATGCGTGTCGACCCGGGTCAAACAACTCGACAAGCCACCTGCCTTAAAATCGCCTTGGCTCTGATTTGAATGCTATGGGAACACCAGAGCTGGGTTGACCTGCTAAATTACGTGATACCATTGAAAGCAACGTACGGCAGTCAACACACCGTGCCAGTCGCATCTCGTCTAACAAGACAAAACAACCCTGTTTAGATTAAATTAACACGGTGCAGCACTGGTAACAGGGATTTGGACACATACAAGAACGGAACAATAAAGAATACTGACTATGCTCTGTCTCCCGAGCTTGCCAGCGGAAAGGGAGCAAAATGCCGATTGTTAGCGGGTCGACCCATGTCTGGAAAACCCAGTTTAACCCACTGATATCAGTGGGAAAGAGGCTTTGTTATACACCTTTCCTATTGTTCTTTTCAATAAAATTTCTCCACTTGTTTAAACCTGCTTCAACATCTTTTCTGCATGCACAGTTGCTCTGGACAGTTGACTCAAGTTACTTTAGATTCTCCAAGGCTTCATCTCTGGTCCATGTAACCTCAGGGCTCCGCTTGGATCCCTCTCATTCACATCCATGAATCCTACACTTATTATTAATTCCCCTCATTTCCAGGGAAAATCTCTATTTCTCCATCGTTTCTCTCTAAGGATCACAATGTCATCTGCAAACATCATAATCCATGAAAATGTCTTTTAATCACCACCACAAAGAAGGGTGTCTGGGCCCATTCTTGATTGAACTCCTCAGTCACCTCCAGCCATATGCTTTTTCTGATCTACAAAAAGAAAAATGCAGCCGCATCTTCCATTTTCTGTATCTCTCTATCAACATTCTCAGATAAAATGCTGTATTGTGCTGGTGTGGCATACTAGCATACATGAATGAGAAATTACAATTTGAGGCTTAGACTTGGCACTGCTATTCTTATCTTGTTCCGCCACCATCACACATTCTTTAAAGCAACTGAAATAAAGATGTTTTTATAGTAATCTTGCTATGTACTTAAGCTTCCAGAGGGCGGAGCTGCAGCCCTGGCTGCCTTCCACTTTCTGTAATAATGCATTAAACTGTAGCCTTTTATGTCACATTTAAAAAGCTGTAAAGAGTATAAAATATAACAGTATTTTGAAGAACAAGATAAACATAATATAAAACTGTTTCATTGTGTGTCTCTGCACAGATTCTGCAGTGAAAAGACTGACACGTGCTGTGGAGACACATCTGAACTGATTTAAGATAACACAGGTCATGTTCCTATTGTTCTTTAAATATGTCGACCTCTGTCTTTCTCGTGTACGTTCTGTATACTGGGCTCAACCTCTGCCGCTTGTAGTGACTGGGTCCTGAGAACTCTGTCACGACACAGTCTCCATCACCTTCACTTCCCGGCTCCTAATAAGGCTTTACCATTCACAAAGTGCTTCCTGCCGACGGGCTGTTTTAGACTTTTTTATCTCCAGTTTTGTTTCTGTATTCATCTTAAAAAAAACACACACAAAAAAAACACATCAACAAATCAAATACTGTGCTGCCATAAAGTATGAGACAAGGCAGCAGATAAGAATCGGTCTGTCTGTAGATTTGTCAACATCAAAACAGGAAAACAGTATCTAGTAAACAATCCCCACACAATACTAAAAACACAGACTAAACGTAGTAAATAAAGACATGTCTCTGTTCCCACACATTTCAAAACCCAGTTCCCACACAGTCCTGGTACTGTATGTGCAAAACACACACATGCACAGGGAACAATACTGAGAGAATCAAATCGCAGGAAGTATTATAGAAAAAGAAATTAGTGCAAAAAGAGAGAGGTCAAGGAGAAAACAGAGAGGAGGAGTGTGAGAAAGGCTCAGCATCAAAGGATGCAAAAAAAGGGAGGATAGAGAGAGCTGGGATAAGGTGAGAAGAGGAGGAAATGTGAAAGACAGAAAGGGCAGAGTTGGCAGGATGGAGTCTAAATGAAACAGTTTATATTACTCACATATCCTAAGGAAAAAAAGCAACAACTTCCCCATCTATCAGCAAGCTCTGTTTTTTCCTAGTATGCACATTTCCTCCCTGAAAAACAGCAAAAAAAATAATGGACCTCAACATGCAAAGGTTTCAACACAAACAACCCATTCATTAACGTATGTGTAGGCTTTATGTGTTTTTTTTATCTACTTTGTTTTCACACGGAAGCGAAGAACATAACTGTAGTGCCTTGCATTTGTTTACAACTCTAGAACGCCTGGAGTGTGAATCGTTTATAGTAGCAGGAGTAGAGAATAAAGTCCTCTCATTGGTGTTCACACATGACTATAAGTTGTTCACCTTTTGACTTGTATATTAAACATCACACTAAGTTATTTTACCAAGAGCCAAAATCCTTAACAGAACGTAAGATTTAAATGTGTGATTGAGAACAAGGGAAGGGCTTGTTAGGTTAAAGTTACATGAATATTAAGAGGGATGAAAACGAAAAAATCTATATTTAAAGCTCAGCTCTTACGTCAGTTGGTCTTTTGTTGAACCAGGGATGTAAATAAATAATTAACTTCCAAATCATCGTATATTAATGGTTCATTAGACCAAAATGTATTCTATCCGATGAATTTTTTAGTTTTAGGAATTTCTTTTAGTGTAGTTTTATGTGCAGTGTAGTGATGTTGGTCTAAATATGTTAAAATGTTATTTTTAACTACCAATTGCAGATTGTGAGACGTAAAACTTGTAATTACTTAAAATTATATTTTGTTTGTCATATTGTGGACCTCAATGGAGGGTGCCAGTTTTTCCCCCTGTGCAATTAACCCTGGGTAAATGACACAGGTACATCTTAGTGAACTATAACCTACCGAGTAAACGCGGGAAGGCTAGCATTAGCAGAACTGTTGTGTTTTTTTGTTTTTTTTTATCATATTGCAATTGACTGGTGTAAATTTAAACCGTGCCAAACAGTGTCGTTTTCATAAGCAGTTATACATAAGATATCTTCTGAAACAAACAAAATTTGTTAGATAGGGCACTATGGTTTACCATATGTACTTGAGCTAACAATTAGCAGAAGCTAACGTGAGATCCAAAACATCTAGGAAAATAAATGTTTAGGGACAGTGACAGATCTTTCAGTCCTTTAAAGCAACTTGCTAATATATGTGAGAAAATATTTAGATCCTGATGCTAACCATAAAAAGCCTCAGTTAGAAACCAGAATTCTTTCTAACGTACCAAATTATCTGGGTTAGCATCCCCTAGCAGCAGCAAACACCAGTTACTTTGACTAACTCTCCACTCTTCCTCCATTTGCTCCACCTCATCTTCATAACCTCTTGTGATTTTTTACATTGTCATCAATCTCAATGTGCTGCTTTTCAAACTGAAAAGTTTAACCACCATTACTCAATTCTTTTTTGGCCAAACAGAGCTTTGTTAATTCAGTTACCCAGAATGCATTGCAGTGTAAATAATATGGCGACATCAGTGTGTCAATATTCTATTTTAATGTATAGAAACTAAACAGATTCCAATATTTTATATTTTATTTAAAGTGAAAATAAACATTTCGCCAATAAAGTATATTTTTACAACTAATCGTGGATATTTTTAAGCTAACATTTAAATAGCACCCATGTAGCCATGGTTCATAGAAGAGCAGCTTCTCTGCTACGATTGAAAGGAGAGGATGTGACGATAGAAAAAAATAGGACAAAAAGCAAAAATGTTTGTGACATAATAGGAAAAAAATAGATATTAGCAATAAAGATAGTAATTAATCCATTTTATTTTATAAATATGTTGTTTATTAATGTGAAAAATTTTTTTTAAGTTTATTTAGTCAGTATTTATTACAGCTTGCACAATAAATTGTTAAAGTATAATGATGTACAATTCAGCATACTGTTAAAATAAGCCCTTCATGTTATGTAAAGATCCTCCTGAAATCAACTGAAATCATTAAGGAAATATGAATGTATTAGTTGACCAATAAGATCAATTAACTTTAAATAAATCAATTAAACTGATCATTTGCATCATTATTTGAAAGCTATCCAAAGATTCCAAGATGAGACATAAGGTTTTTGGCAGAGGGTAAAGAGGCCTTTTTTTAAAATGGAACTCACTTTTTGTTAATTTATGCTTATACTTGAGAGATACATTTATTGCACCATGTGACTAATTTAATGTCGATATTAATTATAAAAGAGCCCTATAAAAGCTCTCTCTGCTTATTGCATGGAACCCAATGAATTACAGCAAAGCAACAGCTGGAGACAAAACTATAAGACTGGTCAGTATACAGCTGGGGATCATTCTAGCTGAAAACCGATGATCCCAGTTTGATAATTAGAGCTGTCAGGGCAGAACATTGAAATTGAGAACTTACTTCACTTCTGTTTCTTTGATTCTGTCTTGTTGCACAATTTCAGAGGAAACGATAGAAAGTGGAAACTATGGTCATAATACACTTTTATTAAGGACAGACATGAGAAATCAGAATTTAGATTTTTCTGTGAAAAAAAAAATCTATTATATAAATTATATATGACCATGTCATCTTTAAACCTATAATTATATATCAGTGTATTTTTTCATCCCTCCATTTGACTGTATTAAAATCATTCGTCAGCAAAGACTCCCTCCTCCTTGCACAGGAATCCCCACCATCAAAACTGAAGCTCAACAATCTCTCCTTCTATCCTTTGTCTCCTCCGTTTTTCGTCCAAACTTTCCCCTCTTCCCTTCCTGTCCATTCTCCCATAAAAACAAAACAATCCTTTCATATCCTGCGTCGGCGTGAGAAAACTTTGGGGAAAATGACAGCCGTCCTAAAAAGAGCGAGAGAAATGGTGCGAAAGAGAGGGAGTGGGTCAGAGTTCGTGATTTCAGAAAGTGGGCAGAAAGGAAGGAGGAAGAAAGGGTGTGAATTAAAGAGAGGGAGAGGACAAGAAAAGAAGAAGAGGAAGCAGGTGTTTTGCTTTTCAATAAACAAAACAGAAACAGATGTGAGAACAGAAGCAAAAAGCAGATAATGACATTTTCTTATTGATTACTATCTGCAGGTAGAATGGACTCAGATAACAAAAGCCATTTTAAAAGCACAATTAGGAATAGGTAACAATTTAATGCTCACTGTATACACTGCTGCTTTCTAAGAAAGTAGCAGTAATTCTGCATTTCTGCATATTGTCCAGCAGCAAATTCAAATTAAATCAGACAGAGAATCAGAAGTAAAGGTCTCAATATCTTTTTTATCACCACCACAGGCAAAACTACAAAAACCAGTCGGCCCATTTGGCCTATCCCTTCAATGATCAATAATCGTTTGGAGTATATTTGTGCAGAAATATCTCCAATGGAAAACATATTTATATTAAGCTGAGGTAAAAATTAGGACGAGAGATTTAAAATTTTTTTCAAGTTTCAAAATAGATGAGCTTCAAAGACAATTTCTGTCGTGATTCGATGTTTATTCATTGTCTAATAATGACATTGCTCAGATTTATTCATTTTATTTTCTAAGTAAAACTCTTTTGTATACCAAGTTTATGAAATTCCACACCAAAGGGTACGTACACTTTAACATTCTCCAGCATATCAAAGAAAGATCAAACTACACGTGAAAACTAATCACAACTCATTGCTCTTTTTTTTTTATAAAAGGTGCAGAGCAACATTTCTAACTTCTTGTTTAGCAGGAATCCCTTTGCACAAACTGTAAAAGAAAAATGCGCGTTGGCTGAGCCTTATTTCCGCCCACACAAACATTTACAAATTGCACCTTACGGAGGTGGTGATGGGCAGACATGCTCCAAGGCCCGCCTATTCCTTAACAGGTTGAGACTCTGATGTCGGTTTCTCGAGATTACGTCGCACCAACAGGTATATTTATTAGTGAAAAAGGACATTTTAGGATGACTAGTCCATTAAAAGCTGTTTGAATGTGAGCGGACCATAGATTTCCTATATATTGATTCACAAAATCCTTTCTTTTTACCAGCAAGGCTTCTGTGTTCCTGCGATCTTTACATGCAACACATATGGAAATGCAATTAAACAAAATGGAAAGATTTTCCTATTTTTATGATTGTACAGCTAAATATTCCCTTGATAAATCCCTATACTTTATAGACCTTTAAATGCTAAGAGCACAGGATCGGTCTTTCTACACATGCTGGTAAAACCTTGTGACATAATGACACCAAAAAAAAAAAACTATTACCAAAAGAAAACAAGCTAAAAGTAACTTCAACAGACATTTGCCATGATGCTGAGGAGTATAAAGTCCAAAAAAAGAAAGCAAGACCATAAGAGATGAGAAGAGTGAGTCATAGCACTTCCCAGCAGCAAGAGATGGTCATCAATCATGCAGCGGGGACCAACACGCTTTTCTACAGAAACACTTTACAGAAATGGGAAAAAGATGAACAAAAGGCATAGTCAAGGCTATTTGAACAAAAAATGCATTACAGAATAAACCACGCATTGATATCTGAATGCATGCTGAAGGAGGAATAACTGATACAGAAGGGGAAAAAAAACATTACAAGCTGTGAGCTTTGTTTTTGTTTTCTACTTTCCAAATCTGCCTGCTTGAGAATTAGACATTAGAAATGACTTTTGGTATGAAAGAAGCCGTGCAAAGGTGACAACCTCCCCCCCATCCCTCCCCCTGTTCTCTTTTCATAAGGTGGCACTCAGATTGGATGAAAACAGCTTGTGTGCACACACACACAGCTGCTTCTAGTCAGCAGAGTTATGCAACAGCACTGCAGTACACTAGCTGCCTCCTGCTGAGACGCAGACAAATACAGGAAGAGATTTACACCAAGGCAAAATCTTTCCAACAACCACATGGATTTCTCTGCTGGTTGAAAATACACCCAGCACCAGCTATACTGTGCTAATTTTTACATCTAATACTTGAGTGAATAGGATTAACAGCAGGGTAGCAGGTTTCTGGCTGCGAATGACCTACTATCAACAGGAAGTCCCAGCTTTCCAATGAGTGGATCAATATGGCCAATAACCAGAGATCATTGGTCTTATGCAACTACACACACTATAGGTCATCTAATTATCAACAGAATCTTCTGTAAAAATTAAATGGTCAAATAGCTCTGCAAAAATAAAAACCAAACAGCATTTTTTTTCAGGGTTTCAAGGCTTATACTTGTTTTTAGGTCGGTTTGGGAAGTGGGGTTCATTCATTTTTAAAAGCCACTTTTCTATAAAAGGGTTTAAAGTAACAAAACAGTACACTGAGTCTAAAGATAACTGATAAGGTTTTTGTCTTTTATTGTTTTAAATATTAGAAATTTTGATATTGGAAATTTAGCAGAAAAAAAAAAACAAATTTTAAAATTAGAGAGCAAATTGGTTCTACTTTCACCTTCAGTGATACGTGTAATGTTGCATCATTTTGAATCCACTGCCTTGAATTGCTGTCAACTGATTACATGACAGCAACTAAAGGCATCTAGGAATCTAATGAGGTTATAGTTCAAACTGAGAATAGGAAAGCAAGATGATCCAGTTTACTTTAAATGTGCAGGTTTTCTTAGTGCCAGAAGTGGCGTTCTGTTTTAAAGACAGCTGATTTTCATAGATCCTTATAAATAATCCTGTTTCAATAATGCATCTAATAAGCAGCAGATGTGTGAATGATAATAGTTTGTTGGTGTCAGAAGAGATTGGGCCAACTCGCCTCAGATGACAGAAAAACAAAAGTAGCTCAAATGATTTCTTGCCGTCTCTGGAACACCGACTATGAACATAGGTCTCAATTAACAAAGTACACAAAGTACTTTGTTACCTACCTTAAGCAGAAATTTGAGCTATTTAAACTTTACTGGAGTAATTGTCTTTAACTACTATTACTGCTTTAACTGCTTTAACAATCATCTCTTTCTACTCCTTTAATTTTAATAATAGACTCTTCAGTTTTGTTTCATTTAAGCTCATTTTTAATATGGTCTGTTGGTATTTAAAAAAATAAAGAAAACCCATCAAAATTATTTGTTTCATCCAGACAATTAATTTCTTGGGGGTTGGACTCGATACTGCACCAACGATTTAAAGTTACACTGTTTCCACTAGTTATAAATCTAAGAAACTTCAGTATAAGGAAGTTATCATCCAGAATTGAAGAAAAAAATTTCCTTTAATAGGCTATTGGAGCAAACCGTCTGTCCTTAACATAATTCCCTGCTTTACTTTTATTTTTATACTTAAAGTAGTTTTAAAACCGGTAGTTTTACACTTTTACTTGAGTAAAAAGCTTAACTTGAGACTCTAACTTTTTTAACAGTATTTTTGCTCAGTGGCAAGGCTCTCACTGCTAAATGTGTGATGCTGAATGATAAGGGGGAACCAGGAATAAACATACCTTAACACAACCAGGAAAAAAACTAAACAAAAAAAAAACAAAGAAAAAAATAGCCATGCATTAAAGTGAATTAAACCACATCCAACACTTTCCTGGACGTTGCTGAACTGGGAGCAGACTTTTGGAATTTGGACAGGAATGTCTACAGACCGAACTATAATAGATATATAGCTGTGAGACAACTTTTCAAAAGTGCAAAAGAGTCGGATGGCACAGATATTTTGTGCTTTGATTTGCAAAACTGGGACTTAGCTGTTTCGGACAATGACATAAGTGTTCCTCCAGTTTATGGTCTTTAAAAAACAAATTCCACTCTGTTCAGAAAACACTTAGACCTTCTTAAACTACTACTTAAATACTCCCAATCCATGGGGTTTAGAGTTTGGTACATTGACAGTAGAGCTTGAAGCTGTTAGTAACCTAATTTCTGGTGACATTTAAAAAGAAGAAAAAAAAACAACAACAAACAAATAAAACTAAGTATAAAGATTTTGTTCCACTTTAGCCACATTGATTTTACAATTTCTGACCATTGTGTCAGCTCTATTAAATCTAATACATACAGAGATGGGTACAATGAGAAGCTTTTGTATTTAACATCCAATCGTGTGCCAGAAGCGTTTCTGTTTTCATTCTTCGTGCAAAAAGGGGGACAAAAATATTTGAGTTATATCAGGAGATAAATATTTTAGTATTTTCTATTCATGCAAGAAATCTCTTAAATAAACAGAAATTAATACAAAGAAATTACACAGATTTTCAGAGTGAGAAAGCTCCACTCAAGTTTTACAGGCTGTTACAAGCAGAACAAACTAAGCTTTGTTCATGTTTAATCATATGAGCTTTACAGACTTTGTCAATTCTACTTTATCACTTTGACTGCTGTGAGCTACGTTCAGAGCTACTGTGTGAGCTTGGAAATCAGAAAGTGAGATGCTTATACTCTAAGATGCATTACTTCTTTCTATTTCAGATAAAAAAACACAATAATTATTAAAGATAAACACACGTTGGCTTTTAACTGGATCTGACCTGTCCCATATTTGAGGGGATTCCTCCAAAAGCAGAAAGATTGAAAAACTATCTCAACTGATTCCTTTTGATGCAGATTTTTTCTGCCAGAAAAGTTTTTCTGTTCCTATGGGCATCAACTATCTAGAATTGCAGTAATAATTAACTACATATGGGTCTTCTCTCAATTGGTCAACAAAAGACTAAAAACGAAGATGCCTTAAAGCTACAGTGTGTAATTTTCAGCGACATCTAGCGGTCAGACTGCAGACTGCAGCAACATGAACGTCTCCCCCCCACCGCTTCTCCCCCCCAACAGTACGGCGAGCGTTACGGGACAAAATGTCTTCCACGACGTCCGCATCACCTACCTTCTCAAGTGATGAGGTTTGTTTACATAGATAATTTTACAGATAGTATTTCATTAGTCTGTGTAGGGTATAGATTTCATGTAGACTTAAGATAATAAATATACCCGTTATTTTTTCTACGTCGTTGTGACGTTTTGGTGAGCTGCTTTGCATGGTGATATAAACAGACGAAGTAATTGTAGTCATTAGTTTAACAGCGAGATTGTGTTCGCTGGAAGAATATATATTCCCCGTTTACAGAGTCCAAGTCTTGTTTGTGGCACGGGGGTTACAAGGCAAGGAAGAGGGAAAGGAAGAGGGCAGAGAGGCCGGGGTGAGCGTGCAGCTGGGGCCAGGCGAGAGAGGGGAGCCAGCGGGGTGAGAGCAGAGGAGGAAAGGCTTGAAGATCTCCAAAGGAGCCGGAGAGAAGTAACCGAGGTATATATCCAGAAAATTATTTTACAGAAAATTACTGAATCATTACCTGTGAAACGTCAGGGACGTTGCTGAATAAGTATACTGGAGAGTAACAGCATCATCACGCAGCATGTTATTGTTTTAGACAGGTCTGAGCATCCTGTACTCCAAAAACTGCAGTGATATTAGACAATTGTGTGTATAGGATTAATTACCTGTCCAAGAGAAAACTGGCAACTTGAGCGTCACTTTGAAAACCTTTTTCCTCCATCAGTGACTTCCATCGTGTAAATGCCGTGCCAATGTTGATCCGTGTTTTTTGTCGTTTCTTGTCACTCTTGCGTTTATTCTCGTCGTGTTTCCGCTTCTTAGATGACGGGGGTTCGGTGTCCGCCGCTTTTCGTTGTGATACAGAGTAGACATGATCCTCCATTCGTCTGATGTTTGGCCACACAGTGCCAAACAGTTTGCAAAGTCACTCACGCCTGCCGCCTTGTTTACCTTTCTTGTTACCGAGGCGCAGTATACCTGCTTCTTCTTCTTCTTTGGTTTCAGGCAGACTAAACGCTTCTCAGGCATAATACTGCCATCTACTGTTCAGTACCGTCTCAGTTCATCTCTCTCAACTTGCCGTAGTTATTTTCGAGCGTCATGGGAGATCTCGCAATCGCTAGTTTGTTGCCTCTGCGCTGCCGTAGCGCAAAGATGTCAGCCTCCATGGCTGCGAGACCCGCTCCTATGTAATTATAAATAACGAATTCTAAGGCAACGCAAATGTTATGGTTAAAAGGCTGAGCTCATAGGTGATGATAAATAACATAGTTATGTATAATAAATTCCTGAATTTATATGCCTGTAATTATTACACACTGTAGCTTTAAAGTTAATCTGATCAGATAACCAAACCATGTAATCTCACTCCTCTCGATGAGGGGGAGCAGCAGCTCTACTGCCAGCAGATTGTAACAAATGGAAACAGAAGAATGTGCTTAGCCAGCCTGTGGAGGAAGCTCCTTTTAAACCTAGGTATATAGGATATTACTACTGTAAGGTCCATGCAACAATGCAAACCACTGTCTACTATAACTACAGAATCTAGCAGGAATGAATGCTGTAAAGTGATTAATGCAATCTGCTGGGTTTCCTTATGATATGATTGGATTACTTTAGCTAAGTGCATTGAGATGACATGTTGTGAATTGGCTTTATATAAATTAACAAAATTGAATTTTGATTATTCCTGGTACACAATTCACTTAAAAATAGACAGTTAATGCCTAAAACCCGACTACCTGCATCAACCTCCATCATATTGCGAACTGTAAACAAGACTCCTGAACTGCTCCACCTCAGACAGAGCATCTAAAAAAAAGGCAAAATTGCAATTCTATCATTGTAGTAAAAGAATGGTGAAAACTAACTTTCACATGGCTTGTTTTTATTTAGCAGTGTTCAGGATAAGCTGCTTTACTTTAACTAGAACAAGAAGTAACAGTAAAGTCAGAAGCAGCTTTAGGTGCAATTAGCCATTCATATTCAAGGTACTTATTGTCATGCTCGGGGAAAAATAAAATAAAGAGTGTGTGTGTGTGGGGTGTTAATCTGTTTACATGTGAACCATTTGTATATTGGACTTTCCTGTGGGTCATGTGAACCTTATTATACAAAACATTGTGACTCATACCTGCACATCTGGCTTAATGCAAATAACAGGTAATGCTTGACTGTTTGACTAATAATCTACCTTATAATGATTTTAACCTGTGAGATTTTCTTTTTTCTGTAGTCATTTTGTTGTTCACGTGATGCCCTCTGTGTTTACTGGTCCTTGTTTTTGGAGCAACCCAAACCCTGTTTACAGGATCAAAAACAGTACAGTGAAAACAACCATTAGAAGCACACCCTGGGTTAAAGAATCTGCTTCCCCTGACATTTCTTTGTCCCTGATCATCACCTGAGAGCTCTTTTGTTTTTAATGACTTCACCGCCCTTGAGAGGGAGTGGTGTGAAACAAAATGCTGACAAACCAACACCCCACCACACACACAAAAACGCACATATCCAGTTCTGCATTCCTCACATATTTAACAGCACATTCATACCTTACTTATCACCTGCTGCATGGAGAGAAATAAACATGCAGTGTCATAAGAGAGGAGAGAATATTGCTTTGTCCTAAAACTGCTGACCAATCGTTCAAAAAAAAAAAACAAAGATGAGAAATAAACCTGTGCTGCAGCTCCAAACCTCTTGTGGTCAAAAAAAAAAAAAAAAGTACACAGAAACTACAGATGTTAATTTGAAATATATATATATATATATTTGATTTGTTAATTTTTATCAACTTGCAAAATAGGTGACTATTAAAGGTTAAACTGGTAACTAAGGTATCATTAGTTTAAGTTACATTTATGACTGTTATTTGCTTTACTACCTGCTTTTATCACGTTTTTTATCTTCTAAACTTTTATTTTGCTGTTTAACTCAACTAAAGCACTTTAAATTTTCTTTGTGCTGAATTGTGTTATATAAATGAGTTTGCCATGCCTGGTTTTCCTCACAGTGACTGTTGCACTTTTACCAATGTTTATATTTGATATTAACATTGCTTTAATGGCCATTGACAGGGACGTTACAATAATAAACATCTCCTATTCTTTTGAAATCACGATGGAGAAATCAAAAACATAAACAACAAAATCACCAAAGATATTGCCTCTGTACTTCAGTTAAACCCCTGCAACACTAAGCTGCATCACTATAACTGTCACGTGTCCAAACAAAAACCACATGGCCTTAGTTGGGACATGTGCTCCCAAAACATAAACAAATAGCAACAAGATGGAAATAAAAATTGGTTCCAAATATCAGTCAAGCTTAAAGTATCGGACTGACAACAGTATTTTTTTAAAATGACTGATATCTATGTTAATACTGATACCGATTGTAATCCCCTACTCACACTATAATGCATAATGCATAATGCATAATGTTAAAAGTGCATATTGCACTTTTAACACTGAAATCACTAAGAAGCACTCAGAATTAAACAATAATCCAAAAATGGATTAAATTGTAGAAATAGTACAAACCCTGAAAGCCATTGCTTTTCAGACAATGGTGAGGTTTTCCTTTCAATACAACCATGATTGGGTAAAATAGAGCATAGCTCATTTACATAAACTAAATTTGATATAAAACCACCTGATGCAGAGTTCATCATCTGGCCCTGTGTTAGGAATTGTAAAATTGTCCATTTTGGGATTAAAACAGCAAATACAGTAAATGTAAATACATTTTGGAACAAAACACTTGGTTTTTCAAATGTCAGGAAACTTTTGAGGGATTTATTTATAATAACTTTTAAGACATTTCTGTTCAGAATTACACTGTGTTCAGTTTACAGACCCACCTTCATAGGAGTCATTATTGTTTGAAAGAATTAACCTTCTGATTTTCTGTTAGTCAGGTCCCAGTTTCTTGGAAAAGGATGTGCGTCAGGAGATTTGGACCCCTGTTCCAACAATCTGCAAATCTAGTTTGCAAATCAATGTATATTTCATTAATGCTGCTGGAACCTAGATATGTTGGAAGTGAATTTACCAGCGTGGACCTGTTAGCAGGAAGCTTAAAATGACTGCCTGTGTGGCATTCTGACTAGTT
This sequence comes from Cyprinodon tularosa, assembly GCF_016077235.1. Lineage (NCBI taxonomy): Eukaryota > Metazoa > Chordata > Actinopteri > Cyprinodontiformes > Cyprinodontidae > Cyprinodon > Cyprinodon tularosa. The sequence goes on from NW_024038331.1 coordinate 2,050,229, forward strand.
CCCTTCTAAAAGCTGACAGCCTGCAAAACTGGAAATTGTTGTTAAATATCCTAACAGGTTACCAGGGACACCATGCATAATGCAAACAACTCATTCTTAAATTTTGGCACATTTCACATCTCTTTTTTGTTTTTGTTTATTTTACATTTTTATCCTCCTCCTTTACCTGCCACAATCATGATGGATAACAAATGTATGACCAGCACCTCTACCTTCCTTCCACTCAGTTCCATGAATGATTTGATCAGATTATGGTGATTAGTCCTTGTGACATCAAACCAGCCATTTATATAACCCTTTCTGCAAGGTCGTCCTCTAGGTTAGGTAAGCTACATGATGGGATCACTCAAACAGATTAGATTACCTGGCGTGCAAATATAAACAATGTAAGATCAGGCTGAGATTCCTCATTATAGACCGACAGACGGCTTTATTTTAAATAAAACATTAAAGGGCTGAGAGCTAATATGAAATGCCATAATTTAGCAATTATGATGCATGAAAACCAGGGTTTAGATTGGGGGGCAACTATCTGGCCTCACTGCTGATGTGCAGAGTGTAAGTGATATAGGTCGCCTTTCACAACACTGTCAGGTCTGAAACAGCTTTTTGTATCACTGTAGAAGATTTGTTGAGGTTAAGTAAATTAAACCGGCTGACGAGATGATTACTTGTTAAAGTGATTAAATAACATCAGAGACTAAGCATTAAACGCAAAGGTTGAATTTGATTAAGATAGCGGCAAACACTTTAATATTATCAGCAGTTCCTTTGAGGCGTACAGCAACACAGAGCACATTTCCTGGTTGATTGTAGTAATCTCCTTTAGAAAAGCAAATAAGGCCTCCAAAGTAGGCTCAAAATGTTGTCATTCTGCCATTTCTCTAGGATTTAGGTTGCCTCACTAAAGCCAAAACAGCCGTCGAGGAAAGAAATAAACAACATAACCGATAATAAAAAACACGTATTTTGTTTTACTTTTTCTGCACGAATCTTTGGTGAAAAACAAAAAAAATTGCAATTGTCTGGTTTTAGTAAAAGATGCATGACATCATGCAAAGAAGCTTCCAAATGTGTTTTAGTTTTTAAACTTTCACGATGGATTTAAAAAAGGGATTCAATATTAAAGCATTGAGGATCATTAGTCACATTCTGCTTTATATATATCTATTACTATGTTCAATCAGCTTTGTAACCTCTGTAACACTTCTCCCCTACTTTGATGCAACAATGAACAATAACCTAATTCTAAACAATATAATCAGAGAAAAAAAGGGGCATGAAAATCACCTACTTCAGTAAAAAATAAAAAGCATTTCTCTTTAATTAAGACACTATTGGACATACTGGACATCTGCATGTCTCGGGTGATCTAGTGTTTTTTAAACTTTCATATCCATTTGATAACATCATTTTATTATTTGAAATTATTAGCATGTATATTTTCAACCCTGTTCCCCGTTTATCCCTATAAGCAACTTTTATATGCCAAGTGTGTGAATTGTGCAATACAAATAACTGTCCTTGCCTTAATATGATGTCTTATTCACCAGGAATCTGATATAAAGTTCAGATTTTCAGTTGTCATGGTGACAGAGTTCAATTTCATCAAATACGTTTATAAAAGACGTCTAATTCTGACTGAATTCCCCTTCATTTGAAGGTTGAACAAGCTAAAAAAGCTGCACTTTGAACTTTCCATGTGCTTCCTTGTCCATACTTTAGGATATCACAGCAAGAGTACATTTCTGTGACGGGTTGACTCAAGCGTATCTGATTTACATAAAAGAATGAGATTTCTGAAATATGAAATGGACATTTCCAAGAGAGTTTGGCTTACGGATTTATGGTACTGGAATCATTTGAGGCATGAAGAAACCGAGGAGAGAGAAAATGAGACAATATGAAATATAGCCCTTTTTCTCTATGATTTCAGTATTTGTTTTTCCACCTAACTGTGGAAAACATCTGTCTGCATGCATGTGAATGGCAGAGAGCTCCACATACAGGACCTTGTAGGGTAGAAGTTCCAACTCTTTCTCTCTCTAGTGTAAATAAGGGCTGCTTCATCGAACCGTGTCTGCTGCACACACTCAGTTTCCCTGACCCTTGTGTTGAGGGGTTACACACCGATGCACAATAGTTTCAGTCAGGGTGAACCAGTCAGCAAGCTTAACATCTACCCAGCTAATTCCAGCGGCTGCAGTAATTTTCCAGAATCCATAAAAACATTATGATGGAGCAGAGTTGATATTTACTATTTACTATAAGTTATACTGTGATATAAAGGGATTTTTTAAATGCACCATGCATAAAATCTAAATTTTGATTAAAAAAAAGCAGCTTATAAAGCCAAAAAAAATCCAAAGCAAGTTATTGTTTAAAAAAGGAAAACACAAATAATTCAAAAACAAGTTTGAGGTGAAGTTACATCAGACATTACTAATACATCAATTGCACCAAAAAGAAGTCCAATTAAAATATTAGCAGTGACCAAAAATACACAAGAAGAGGAAGATCTGCACAATTAACTTTCATTCCAAAAAAAAGTTAAAAACAAACCACTTGACTTTTTCCAAGTTCAAAGAAGTTTTGCTTCCAATCCAGGAAGCTTTCTCAATTTAAAATGTCTGGAGTAGCGTTTGAGTTCCAGGCTTATAGAGTGGCCCAAATAAAAGCCTTGTTAGGGCTTAACATGCAAATTGAACCGGAAAAACAGATCCACCCCTTAGTAATGGGGAGTCGTTGAGGTCGTTATCGGCCTGAAAAAAACAATACCGGCTGTGAAAAGGGAGTTTTTAGGGTCGTTTTTGGCCTTGGTAAATCCGTCCATACATAATACACTGTACTGTTTTTTGCCCTTTTCAGGGCAGATTTTCTAGTCGTTCGAGAATTGTTTGGATCGGGCCGAGTTACAGCCTCATCATGCATCCTGCGTCATGTAGTGTACAGGGATTAACAAGGGTCAATCAGCCCCTCGCGACGACCTCCTGATCAGGAATCATAAGATCGAGAGAAAATGAAACCCATTTGAAATTCAGTCGGCCCCTGTGAGGTGGTTGTGGGCAAATCCTGCTGTTGAAGCAGAGCTACCAGCATCTAAGAGCCGATTTACCTGAATCTCGAGCACTGCGCATGTGCAAACAAGGGAGTTCTTCTTCTTATAAGGCTGGAGTTTTACTTCCACAAAGCCACACAGAAGATAGAGGATTTTATTCAATTTTGGGGTTTTAACAACATTTTATGTGACGTGCCAGATGAAGGATGTTTTTTAGCTGACACTTGTTTTATGTCAATTGTTTATATGTTTTGAATTGTGTAAATAAAGTCTTGTTAAAAATCGAAAAAAGTCTTCTTCTAGACTGACGAATCCGACCAGCTCCATCTTTTGAAGCCAAGTCTGTCGTGTGGTGTTTTTGGGCGTCCAGTTTGAGCTGTAGCTGCGTGCAATGATTTGAAATATCGTACAGTGCATGCCCAGCTTAAGATGTGTAAATTAATCTTATATTTGTCAAAGACAGAAATAATTCCCTCTCTATATTTTGCATCTATAATCCTGTGTGGACTTTTTTGGTAAATCTAAATTTAGTTTGAGTAATTATGAGCAGTGAACATCTTATCTGCAGCATCTATCAAATACTCAATTAGTTCAGACATTTTGAAAGGTATTCGCCCAATTACTAAATTATTTCATCTCTGGAAAAGCAAGAGAAAGGGTATCTACAAACATCTAATAGCTTGTGTTCCAAGTAACTGTTAGCGTGTACACTAATCTCTCATTCCTCAAACTGACTTGGTTCTGGCTGCTATTTTTTGTGGAAATCAGATTATTCTTAAAACATGTAAATATCCAGTTAACTGCAATCAATCTCTCTGCAAAACCAAACAGATTTCTTTTTAATGCATTCAGACTAAAGCCACACTTCCTGAAACAATCTAGCTAATTATTGAAGTGGCTTAAAAAAGCTAACCTTTGAAATAAAGATAGGCACAAACTAAAGGTTGAAATACTAGCTTGACTTAAAAATGGAGAATTTACAATTCAAAATGAAAACTGCCTTCTTCTTGTTCACAAAACGTAAATAAACAGCGACTGCAAAGGGATGTACCACTGCTGCCTACATATGTTGGATCAGTTGGTGTGTGCAGTTGTTTTGCCTGCACCATCCTGAGTGAAACATACTGTTTAACGCTGGATTTCGGACCCTATTGTTATTGAAATAAAATGTAGTTGAGCAGCTTAGCATGAAGAAAAAACAGCATGACAGGCTTTGTCTCAACAGGGATAGATTTGAAATAGAGAAAACCTAATTAGTTGTATTATTTAACGTGATTAATCTGTTTAATTTGTACCTCTAAATTTATTGCGAGGGATTCACACACATCCCGATGTAAGAAAATAGGCTAAGGCAGCTAAATCAGGGCTAAAATTAGATGAAAAGCATGCAGCTCCTCTACTGTCTGAATCCTCAGCAGGCTGACCTGATACATGGTGACACTAAAACGAATGCTTCATCTAGTTCCATTTAACAACACAAGCGTGAAACAAATGTTCTCCCTTCATTAACACCCCAGGCGGCCGTTTCTAGAGAATGGAAAGCTTAAATATTTAGGAAATATGACAACAAAACACAACTCTGGGTTTCAATAACTTTCCTTCAGCCACAACAACAACAACAACAACAGGGCGTGTAGCAAGCCTGGTTCCCTCTGTCGGCTCATCCAGGGTGAGCCAGACAAGAGTCACAGTGGCCTGAGTGACCTCCCTATAAATGGCTTCTTGGTTATGCAATGTAGGAGATCACACAGGGTTACTGACGGAGGAGAAGGAATTTATAGAGGGTGGGCAGTGAAAGAAGGCAGCAGGAGGAACACACTACCAAGTACAAACCAGATTATGACCGGTTCTAATTTCCTCTACCTCATACCAATCCATTCACCACTTTTTCACTGAGATTTATCAGTTTCCCACCATCTGTGGCTCCAGTGAAGATGTTCGTTCCCTCTGAAGTATTTTAAAGTGTGTCAAAAGATAACACTGGTGCAGATAAAGTATTTATTAGAGCACGGCTTCGTCCCTCAGTAGGAGTGCACCTATAAACATGTTGAGTCAGAGGACATGGCTGATAATCCCCAGGAGGAACTAGATCCGAGCAAGGTGGACGGAAGTTAGGATAAATGCCTGGTATCTTAGATCCTTTAACAGGATAAAAAAAATACTAATTTTGTACATATTTGATTATTCTATTGGTAAAAATGCAGTCGTCCTCCCCTTTAACTGACCCAAACTATACATAGACACTTTAAACTAAACTAGAAAGAACAAAATCATTCTAGCATATGGACATCAAAGGAGGAGAAGTGTTGCCGAAGGCTTTCAAGATGCCGCCTGCTGACGCATCGCTGACTCACACAGCTGTCAACCAAAATCCAGTCGATGTTGCATGTTGAATAAATGGTACTTTTTGTACACAAAGGTTAAATCTCCCATTCTTGTCCGGCATTTTTTTGTTATTTATGATGATTAAATGCAGAGAGGAGGATTTTTCTCAGGAAATGTAGGTTCATCAGAGCCAAAAGAGGATTGTCCACTATAATATTTAACGCACTACAGAAGAAGCATTACAGTTTTATTTTAGGGCTAAAATTTCCCGCGCCTGCCTTACCGGTCCCCAGCCCCCCTCCTCCGGCTGAGGACGGGCGGCTCATGGCTCTCTGCTGAGTTCGGTCCAAGTCAGCGGCCCATGAGTCGACAAAAGAGTGTCCTCCTTTTCAAAAACCTAATCTGGTCACCCTACATTTTAAGGACGAGAAAGATGGCAACAAGGCGCTTTGCAATCATTGCAAAGTAGCAATTACAACTGCGGGATGAAATACATCCAACATGCAGAAACACCTGCGCACACAACATGGCATACATTTTAACGAATGCCGTGTTCTTGATGCCTTCCAGACAGAAGCTAAAGTTACGACCAGCATGGAAGGCAACTCTTGTGGTAAGTAGCTAGTTTTATATCACTGGCTGTACTTAATGTGGTTCCTAGTAAATCATATGCCATTTCTGGAAATAAACCAATTCCCGCTTCTTTGGTCTTTCTTGTTAATCCAGCCATTCATTGCTAGCATGTTTAATTAGAACTACTGGTAGCTGGAATTCTTACATGATTCTAGCTATTGCAATGGATGTAACGAAACCTGCTACGAAGTTGCTCCACAGTTAAGAGAGCGAGAGAAAGGTGATGCTCGTTTATCTAAATCAGGGGGAGATTAGTTTATTTCCCGAAATAGTACAGTAATGCTTTTTCATTAAACCATTTAGATGACTGTGACGGTACTCGATAAGGAATCGAATAGTTTCACAGAATCGATAAGGGAATCAGAATCGTTAAAAATCTTATCAATTCCCAACTCTATTTGTGAAGTTATGCTTTGTGTACAGAAATGTCCCAGTTCCATTTTAAGTCTTTAGGGGGAGCCAAAACAAACATTCTTCTTTGCTAAATTAAGGCAAAGGAGTTAAAACGCTGTAAAGTGTGACTCCAAATCTTTTTTTTTTTTGGGCTCTAAAACATCAGAAATCATTAAAAGAGAATATTTTTTAACAGAAATGGAGGAAATAAAAAAAGTCAGTCACATTTACTCACCTATCTGCAGCAGCACAGGTGTCACCAGTGCCGTCTCCATAGCGTAGCAGAACTCTCTCCCAAACATCACTGCGCCGTGCATCACCCATCTCTTTAAGGGAATGCCTTCAATGGATCCCTCGCTGGCCGACTCCTCCCCTCCTTGGCCTCCTCCTTCGCCCCCCAATCCATCCGTCTCGCCGCCTGCTCCCCCTTTCTCATCCTCCTGCCCTGATGCGGTGGATTTTTTGGCGCCCATCCCACCACCGAGAGATCCGACCTGCATAGCGTCAGCCTCTGTGTTCTGCGGCGGCATGGCGGAGGTCATGCAAGCAACAAGAAAACTCTCCTTCTAACACACTAAAAAAAGAACTATGAACACTCTGAGGATAAACTGTAGCTGATTTAAAGTCTAGCACTAACTTTCTTAAAGCAGTTCAATTAAATCTTTTCCTGTTACAAAATGCAACCACTGGAAGTAACTGGCCTGAATATAGTTACCTGTTCACTTATTAAAATAGCCAGAAGAAAAATGCCTACGAATATTAAAATAATCCAGAATAAACTATAATCTAACAAGAATAAAAATGTCAAGATCTAGAGAGGGAAAAGTCTAAACTAAATCTGCAATAACTTGTTCCCCATGCAAGTTGTCCTCCAAAAGAAAAAAAAAAAAAAATCACTGCAACTTCATATCTAATCCTCCTTGTTTTCCACCCAGAGTTGAAAAATGCAAATCAGCTTTCCGAGGCTTGTGCACAATCCCCCAAAAATAGGTGAGCAGTTGTATTTCACAGGAAGAGTGAGTGGTACATTCCAACAGCGGCTCTGTGCATGTCCTTCTTAGTTTGCACGGAAGGTGTGCAAGATACTGCTTGAATTTTTTATTTGGTTTGTTGGTATGACATTGATTGCATGTGTTGCTTATGTCTGAAAGTGTTTGTGAGTGGGTGTGAATGTGTGTGTGTGTGAGTGTGTGTGTGGGTGCATAGGGGGCTTATGGCTTTTTTGTCATTGAGGTTTCCTACTTTTTTTTTTGTTTACTGTCTATTACAAGCAGTAAAAATCCATATAGAAGACCATTCAGTGAGTTCCAGAGTCATTTTGTGTTTGGGAGGCTGGATGGAGCGCTGGGTGATGATGTGGGTGCTGGTGAGCAACAGGTTGCAGTGGCAGGGGGAAGGAGGGCGGGTGGCGACGGTGGGCGGAGCTCCTGTAAAAATCCCCATCGATTGGCTGATTAATCTGGAGGGAGAAGCACAGATCAGAACATTAGATACGCAGCTGCAGAAAGTCAATACTTTAAGCATGCCGATATAGTACGGTGCAACGTGTTACACTTAGTCCTAAATTATAATGCGAGACGAAAGGATATAATGCAATATATAACAGTAGGATTCTATCGCATAAAATACACGTATAACTGTGCAACTACTGTGATATAATGAAATGGCTTAAAATTTATGCAATTTTATCCCCTCTAATTTTTATTTTTTGGTCAAATTTTAACACAAACCTATATAAAACCCGATATTATACATATTCATTGGTATAATAAAGCTTATCTATTTGAAATATGTAATCCTAAAGTTATGCATTTAGTGTTATAAAGTATACTTACCTAAAGTTGATACTAAATCATTTATTTGAAGTACGAAATGTTTGTGGTTTGAAGGTAACCCTAATTATCATACAATTCAAAGAATAAACTATGCATTTAAAACTGATACATTAACAGTGATTTTAGGTGAATATATGTTACCAATTCTAAATAAATAAATCTGATAATTGTGTATTTTAAAATAAATAAGCTATATTAAACTTATATTTATAATTTAGGGTTTATTAAAAAAATTCTTAAGATCAGATTTTTTTATGTAATTAAATAATATTCATATAAAAAATTAGGGTAAAATACTTTTGCAACTGATTAAATAAAACATATATACAAGAATAAAACACATTCATCTGAAGGGTGTGATGACTGGAAAAACAGAACATGTCTCCTTTAACAAATGAACGATGCACTGTAAGACATACAGAAATCAAACCCCTAAGGTGAAGTTAAATGCATATAAATCCTACTGTATGCATACTTTTTGATATGGATATGAACTTAGAAAGTTACTTTCTGCGGTTATTAGCACACAAAACTTTACGATCATGAGCTAGAGCCTGAAAACAGTATCCAACAAAATAAACAAAGCTAATATGCTTACATAGAACAAATATACATAACATCACCACTTCCAAGCAGCAACCAACATATACTTGAAAATGTTCGAGTTGTTTGAAACACACATGCATGTGTTCTCTCCTGTAAAAGGAGTAATAGTACTTTTTTTTTTACATAATTGGTTTAAGCACATGATTCATTCTGGCAGACACTCGGACAGTCTTTAAAACCGGAAGGGAAGGATCAAAGAAAGCAACGTGCTACACAAACTGAAGCGTCCTTAGACTGAGCTACTGTTTCAAACAGAGGGCTTGTGTTTGTGGCCAAAATAAAACGACAGATATGAGCACAGAAGTGAAAATGAATAAATAAGTGAGGGAAGCGCCTCAGCTATTAATATGCTTCACAGAGAAGGCTAGGAAAAAATCCCTAATATTTGACAGGATTTTCATCAGGTGTTTTGGTCTCTGGGAGGAATCCCACAAAGACGGCATGTTTCATCACACACTAGCATCGCCATATGAGTTTTATTAGACTTCTAAGGGGAATACAGAAGTAAATTAGAGAAAGGGAGGGAAGGGATGGTTTGAACAGGTGGGCAGTGGGAGGAAAAGGAAATGATGTAGAGGTCAGACCAAACTGAGTCAGGCAGTGGAGGACAAATAAACCGAGAGATGAGATCCACAGATGGATAATGATGGAGCTCCCTCCCCATCATCTCTCTCCTCTCCATTATTCAGCATTCCCACTTGTCCTTATTAACATTTATAACTCTCTGAAGACACTCATTAATTTCTTAGTGCATATAAAAACAGAAGCTCCTCCCCGCCTGACCTCACGCACACGAGGTGATTACATAACATCCTGCACACTTCACAGGCTCATGTTCATATCAAGCAAAAACCTACTTAGTGTCTTCAAAATCCTCTTTAAATATATAAAAGATCATGGCATGGTGGAGACTGAACAAGCATGTCAGCGATGAGCCACTTTAATGTTCGGTTTATCAAGCGCGGAGCAAAGGGAATGAGGAGGGTTTTTTTCCCCTCACAAGGCGACTGTTCAGTTCTTCCACCTTAATCAAAGAAGAATCCGAGTCCAACATGGTAACTCAGGAAGAGCTGCACAGATTCACAGCTAAAAGAAGAGAGACAGAACACATATCAATCATGCACTCCAGAAATATACCCCTTTATGAGGAGCGGGGATAGGAAAACTATTAGAAATGTTTTAGCTGAACATTACCAGGAAGGTATCGGTTGTGATAAATGGCATTTTCCTTCCTTTGTAAGCCTCCAGTTCTCTCACTATCCTTTAGTATCCTATAGACTTTGCAACACAACAGGCTAAATCCATGACACTGATCCCAGACATCTGGAATATATTTGCTAACAATCAGTGAATTCCAATCAGTCTAATTTCTTAATAATGGTGTTTTCATATTTGTAATGTATTTTACAGCCGCTATGTTTAACAAGAGGAAGAAGGTGTTTTGCTCATACAGCTAATAACTGTCTGTCCTGCACGGTAAAGGCAGCATTATGCTATGGGGATGCCTTCCTTTGATGGTCAGGGCGCCTGTTTAAAGTTGATGAGTCGTTGTCCTTTCAGCAGGACAACCCTAAACATGCAAACAAAGTAATGTGCCAAAATGACCTAATCAAATCAAAATGTGCTACAAGGCTTGAAAAGTCATACTCACTTTAAGTTTCTTATCTGCGTTCTAATTGTGTGGTATAAAACCCAGGCCATATGTGTGATTATTTCCTCTGACACTCATCTACGCCTCCTCCGGCAGGAAGTAAAAAAAAAAAGTATGAATTATAAGACTTGCACACAAATATAACATGATGTTTTGCAGCAGTTTTGGAGTGCTACAACACATTATTTTGGAGACAATTTATGCTAAAAAAGAAATCAGCAAAACACCAAAACAAATCATTCTTAAAAAGTCCGCCACTAAAACAGCTGGAAGGAGGAAGCTACTTTGTGAATTTAAATAAGAGACAATAAACACTTTGCGTAATTTAATGCTAGGCATTTTTTATTTATTTTTTTATTATGAAATCCGCCCTGTGTTTTAGCCATCGTTGTAAAACTGTTGCTCTGTTACAGTTTAAAAACAGCCAGCAGGTGATCAGATGTGTCTTAGACCACTTCTAAACCACTTCTTAAATGAAAATAAAGGTTCAGTTTTAGGTTGGGCGTGGTCCAAAAACTCTTGACATGATAAATCAAGAGCTTCAACATGTTTACAGGAGTCACAGCTTCAGTCGCTGCCAAGATGATGGTAAGTGGGAAGTCTAATTGGTAGCTGGTGTGATCCCTCTGGTTTGTTGCAACATTACACAACATTTTATAGGGGAGAGAAAACTGTTTTTTCTTTAGCTACTTTTCAACAAAAAAAAAAAAAAGTGAAATGCAGGATTAAAAAAAAGGGAACACGAGATGGGAGTAAGGAGCCAGATACGTCAGAAAATCATAACAAAACAGCAGCAATGTGTGTTTAAATGTTTTCTGTTCTAATTTCATTAGATATTTATATAATAATTTTTAAAATTCTGTATGTATTAATATAGCCCATCATGTTTGTATTTTTTTGTCTTTTATTTATTTTTCTTCTTTAAATCAATTCTTTGCACACCATTTTCATTAATTTATATTTCCTTAAATATATTTATTCAAAATGTGGATTTATTCTTTATAACATTAACACCAATCACTTTTTGTTTAAATGGGGTTAAGTTTTATTTATTGAGATTTCCCATTTGTTCTTTATTTTTTTCTATACCTTTTATATCAAACTAGATATTTAATGTTGATATTCTTTTTATACGGGGCAATTGTATTTTATTTTTCCATGAGACCCATTACATTGATGCTATGATGAATATGTGTATAATTAATGGTTTTCTAAGATATTATTTCTTAATGCTTTCTTAATTTCTTAATAACATTTTTATTTGTTTCCTCTTTTCCCCTGTTTATGATTACATCCTTCAGGTAAAATACTTTTAGATCAATTCATCTGAGAAAACAAGGTTGATCTAATAATTGTGCTTTAAAAACTTACATGAATACTTCAGTCTTTTTTAATAACTTTTAAGATGGCATAATTTATCTGAGGTTGTCACCTCAGATATAGGTGACCCCCCCCACCCATCTATCCCTTTGCAACATACCAAGAGAATGCATGTGCTTGTGATCAGATCCTAAAGGTGCAGATACATGCACTAGTTACTCCCCTTGATTGCTTCCGTTAGCGTTAGAAATACTAGGATTTAAACCTCCGTCTTTCTCGGTAACCGCATTGTCAAAATACAGCCTCACATGAGTCTCTGCTTCAAATCTGCAGAGGTGTAATGAAGTAAGGGTGCAGGGCACAAAGAAAAAAGAGCTGCAGAAGACAATAAAGGAATAAAAAAACATGCCTGAAAATAAAGGTTCAGATAAGTGGAGGTGAACCATGGCAGATTGTACATAAAGGAGATGACTGTAAAGTTCAAGGAGAGGAGCAATTTAAGAGTGTCGTCTCCTGCGTTTCTTAGATCAGCACCCCGTACAAACAGATCTATTTTTGTGAGTGTTTATTCTCATGCCTGAGCAGATTACCTGTCACACAGAGATGACATCAAGACAGGCTCAGACTCTTCGACTGCATGCAATATTGCAGTCATCTCTAAGCTTTCAGTTTCTTTTACACATTAAGGTGGAGACCTACAGATCCAAGCTATAGAGAGCAAAGATTATAGGTTTTAAAATGCAATTCTTCACACTATTTTTGTGAAAAATGTGTGAAATGATCTATGAATGAGTTTAATTAGAGGAATCTTGAGGCCACGGGCATTGAAAACAAAATAGGTCAATTTAAGATGTAAAATGGCAAAAGAGAAAAGTTTTGGACCACAAGGAAATAACAGGATTTTCAGCTGTACTGTGGAAAAAATATAAAATTAACACAAAATCACATAAAGTGGAGAAAATATCTTTGTCATAAACGCTCTTTTTATTCAAGCTTTTCCCCAACATTTTCTTTCCAAGAAGAAATAATAATAAAAAAAAAAAATAGATATAGATTTTAAATGAGAAGTTTTTTTCTTAAGGCCTTGGTTGCTTTTTAATTACCGGTAGTTTTCACTTCAGTTTATGTGAATCCTTCAAACGCTTTAAAGCTCCTCCTGACACTAAGGACAAATAAGGATTTAACAACATCATCAGTTTATTGTGGATCTTTTGGTGCGTTGTTACCAGTGTGTTAAAAAGAAAAACTATTTATCATTATTGCCTTAGTTTGATTAAATACATAAAAAAAAACACAAAATGACTGAATTTAATAAAGAGAGCAGTACAATAACTAAAATAAAAGTCCAGAACTTTTAAAATCCTCTGAAAGCCGCCTGGTAACATGTTTATCAAAAAAACATTCCTGGCTTTTTAGAAGCAAAAAAAAGGAAATCTGTGATAACTAATAGTTTTCTCATTAATCTCCCAATGTTTGTTGGCAATAAAGCTCCCCCTGTTGGAAAGCCTGTGTTTCCAATGCTGCGGTGTCAGTAACGTCCGGCTCACAGCACTTTCATTCGACTCCAAAAGCTGTAATGCAAATTTCCCGTCACACTGGCTGCAGTGCATATAGAGGCACCTTCTATGCATAGGATGAGCAGATTATGATTTATATTTTTTTACCTCTGCCCTGGTGTCCCAAAGTTTAAAACCATGTCCTTTATTTGACTAGATAAGACCAAGAAAATCTAAAAAAAAAAACCTTTATGACCAATTAGAGCACCAAGTTCTCAAAATGCCACAGGTAAAGGAATTTTATAAAAAAAAGGAATGGAAGCTACATTTAGATAAAAGAAAATACAGCAGCAGCTTATAACTGGATAAGAGTGAAAAGTGTTTCTAGGAGCTTTTATCGAAGTTTTGCCAAAATGATTCTTCAGTTTCATAAAGCGAGATAAGAATTCAGGATTGTCCGTCATGTAGCCTAAGAATCATTGTTGTTCCACATGTTTTTGTTTCATTTTTTTAGTTTAAAAAAGATCTGTATTTTACTTTATCTGTTTTCTGTACTCAAGAAATGGTAAAGAACCTGTTCTTTGAAATATTGTATTGACTGTTAATGTGCAAGTCTGCCCTGCTTGCTATATAAGCAACATGTTTCCAGAAGGGTGAACCTGGCTGGTTTACCCTGAGATTCAGATATGTTTACTGTGTCTCACTTCCTGTCTGATTGATGACATTGGGTCAGAGCTACACAAGCACAGGAGGAGAGAATTGCCTCCTGTCAGACAGACCAGCCCCAAGCATTTTCATAGATCCAACTACCATGATGATTTTGCTAATATTAAATTTGCGATTGTTTTTAACCAACACTGCAATTTTATTTAGATTGTCCTTTGCATTAACCACAAGCTTGTAGGTGTTATATCCAGGGTTTCATTTTTTTTCATGGCCTTGAAAGTTTGCTTGTCCAGAGTTCATTGTTGCAGGACTGTACAGTGACCTTTCTGTAAAAAAATCTTACTTCTAGTATCAGCAGCTCCCTTGTCCCTTCTGTGTGGCAGCATGCCCACTTTAAGCAAATTTAGCGCCACCTAAAGGGCTGGAGTGATAGATTTAGTGTCTAAAGGCTCATTTATACTTTAAAACTAGGTCGTCTGCGTAGGTTTTGCAGTGAATGCAAACACATCCCACCCCCCTCAGCAGACACTCGGCTGCACCTCTCCCAAATTGTAGGTGACTGCAAACAGTGCCGCAGACAGAAGGCCTCTGATTGGTCAAATCTACATCCGCTTACCAGCTTGTTTTGTTTGCATGGCTGCAATTGCGGAAAACAACTCATGAAGTTAGACAAGCCAGAGGAGCGAGGTGCGTGAGAAAGCTGGGACCCTTTTTCCACCTGAATCCCCGCTCTTTTTCTCCCTCAGTTGTCAGACAAACTTGCCCCCACTTCCTCACCACCTCGGCCATATCTAGACCCACAGATAGTTCGTGATTGTCCCTCTTGCATTGTGGCGTGGAGTATAACATAGCGCAGATCACGTTTCAATATTGAGCATAAATCAAAAATGTCTGCATCAAGCTCACTGCGACACACTGCTGCAGGGAGTATAACCAGCCTTTAACTATTATTGAATGTAAAGTGACCAAACCTGAACACTTCTGTGATTGAAAAATTGTGTTTTGTAATTGATTATAGTGCAAATGATATCACTACCCAGCCTTGCTTTATGTGATCAAATTTCCATTGGATCAGACAATTAATCATTTCCAGGAAATTTTGGGCTTAAATGCATTCATTGGTTAAGCAGCAGAATGAGTTTTATGGTTTGCACCTATTAGACAGCTTTTAGTGGTGGCAGTGAGATGGTTTGGGAGAGCATTAAACTTTAAGCTGGTAAATAAAACCAAGTGAAAGTCAGAAATAGAACAAAATGTGTGGCCTTTTTTTAAATGGGTAAAACAAACACACTCAACTCTGCTGCTTAAACCGCAAATGCTTTTTCCTAATAAATGTTGCACAATTTAGGAGGAAACACACAGGCTTCATGATGGTCCAAGATTTATTGCCAAGAAGCACAAAAATGAAACACAAATGGCTTCTGGATCTTTCTTCTGCACCAAAGATTAAAGAGGCATCGCAGAGTTTTTTAATGATACCAAAATACAAAACAGAAACACAGCACTATTCATATGCACAAAATGTAACCTGAATATCAATCAAAATTTTGATTGTTTGCTAGGTTAGCAATTTAACTTTGACATGCTTGACGTTCCCGCCAAACCGCGCGAGCTTATAGATGTATCTGCACTTAACTACTGAGGTATCAGTCTGCTCATCAAACCATGTTTTAGGCATAAAGTAAAATAAAAAGGCCATTTTAAAGATATTTTCCATTAAAAACTTACATAATGTTCCTTTAAATTCATGATTCATAAAAAATCTTAACGCGCATCTTTCCGTCGGGTTTGTTCAGACAGTCTGCGGTGCATCACATTCAGTAATCAAAGCAGTCGGAGCTTTACTGGCAGACATTGACTGGAAAATGTAAAACTTGTTACTCAGGCTGCAACAGAGGAGAATTGAATGGATTTGAAAAGATAGTTGGAGGATGCAGAAAAGCTGAGACAAATAAAACAAAGAAACATTCATTTGTACGGCTGCAAAAATAATTGGAAAAGATAAATTAAAGCAAAGTAAACACTGTTAATAATAAAATGGTTGTTTTTTTTCAGTATCTAAATTCACTAAACATCAATTAAACGTAGACTGGCCTTTTTAAAAGCCTTGTTTCTATCAATCTGATACCAATTCTATCAATCAGCATCATGGAGGAACACAGCAGACATGTCGGGATAAAGTTCTCCTGAACTTTATCCCGACATGTAAACGGGTGGAAAAGAATGGAAAGGGTATACCATGAATCTAAAAAAATGAAAACAAGGATGTTCACACAAACTTAAGATGCTGATCTAAGGGGAGAATCAGAGAAGCAGCCAAACAGAGGTGGTGGCAGTATCATGCTGAGGAGATTCTTTTCTGCAGCAAAGAGAACCAGTTGGAGGCAACAAAAAACCTCACATGAAAAGGGTTTGTCTTTCAGTAGAACAACTCTAAACAAAGAAGGACACACAAGAAAATGTCCAGCTTTTGCTAAAGCTTAAGGTTATTCTACAAACGTTGAACTTGTGGAGGCTCCTCCATGTCGAGAGGAGCCAGTTGAGGTGGCTCTGGGATCTGGTTAGGATGCCTCCTGGACGTCTCCCTGGTGAGGTGTTCCAGACACGTCCCACCGGGAGGAGGCCCAGGGGGAGACCCAGGACAAGCTGGAGGAACTATTACCCCATTTACACTACCCTTAAAGCGAACCGAGATAACTGCAGACCAGTTCCAGAAGTGGGCTCGGCTCGGTTTTTCCCTGGCTCGGTTCTCTGATAACAAGAGCGCATGAGCAGAACGAGTCATCTCCGTCTGGCTGCACATCCCCATTCACACTCCATTCCAGTAGTTGGCGGTAATGCCCCTCCGGAAGTTGCTTGCCAACCAACACAAAACAGAAGAAGAACAACAACTATAAACAACAAACGAAATCTTCTCTTCTTGTGTTTTATGATGGTTGGCAATCAGCTTTTGGTGCCTTACTGCCATCAACTGCTTGATTTCCTCCTTCAATACTGGTAGTAATACTGCAGATCATCACTAGGAGGCAAGGAGTCGAGGAACCGAGATAGCACCAAGCTCGGCCTGGTTAACTGATCCGAGCTCGGACTGGTCTCGGCATGGATCGGTTTTTCAAGGGTAGTGTAAATGGGGTATATGTGTCTCAGCTGGCCTGGGAGCGCCTTGGGTTCCCCCAGAGGAGCTGGTCCATGTGGCTGGGGAGAGGGACATCTGGGCCTCCCTACTGAAGCTGCAACCCCACAATCCGACCCCGGATAAGCGGAAGAAGAACTTGGGGAGACTGTATAGAGATACATGTACTTATGTTGGTCTATAACACAAAAATCCTGCAAAAAAAACTATTACTTGTTTACTGTGGCATAATGGCACATTGCAGGGCATTCAAATGATATCAATACTTGTCTAGACACTATAAGCTCGTCTGTTTCTAACTGTGTGCATTCATATCAGTGAAGTATTAGCTTCTAGGAACTGCCACCCGACTCTTGAAAAGCCATTCCTATTTGTAGCTGACATGACTTTTGGTGTCGCACACCAGCGAGGCATGTGAGCACACGACAAACAGACAATATAACCAAGCAGCATTTAGGCTGCTAGGCTCAAGGCCTTAGGATCAAGTCCACATGTTGCTGGGCCCCAGTCCTTCTCTTCCCCTTATTCTATGATGCATTCATCACAGACTACACTTATTTGAGGGTACATGGAGGGGAGTTTAAGATGATCTGAACTCTGTAAGAAGTGACATCCCAAGGAGAGTGAACAGATTCCCAGCTTTAGGAGGCAGATGGCAGGGATAAGAGAGCAAGACAGGCAACGATGGAGGATGGACGGGTTAAACAACAGACTGGATGTGTGCAGGAAAGTGCTGAACTGCTGCAGTGCAGAAACAAGGAGGGGGGGCACATGTGAGCCAACGTGCAGTAGCATCAATGACAAATCCTCTCCTAACAACACAGGGCTGAAATCATTACGCTAGCTTTTATGAATATGATGTAATGTGGACACAGATGCATCAAACATTTTGATGTGTCACATATGCGTGTTCAAAAGATGGATGACCCCACAGCTCTATCTCCAAAGCAAAACCTCCTCCGTTTGTCAAAGTAGAGGCAACATGTCTGAATAATATCAGCAAACTGATGAATGGACATAAACAAACAATGCATCCAAGTCAAACTTTATGACAGGTTGCTCTTTAGCAGGAAGGATCACTCTATTGCAAAATGGACAAAGCTGATCCAACATTAACAAAACTCTGCATTGAGAAGAAGTGCTGAAGTAAAATGCAACATAACTATCAGAGATTTTCACTTAGTTTACAAACAATTAGTCACTTTTATTGTAGGACAACAGATGTTATCAAGCATTTTCTTTTGATGCCATTATATATATATATATATATATATATATATATATATATATATATATATATATATATATATAGAACTATTTAAAATGCACATCCAAGTCTTTTATCATGGTATTGGCCATGATGAGATTCCTACACCACAATGATCCCCAGTACCACAATATTCACTCACTAACAGCAAGATTTTAACTAAAGAGCACATTAACAGTGGCGTGTCATATTTATGAAAGTGATAAAAAATAGGGTATTCTACGCTTAAAACACTCTAGCCTCAATAGTAGAGTTTAAACCATGAAATTTAAACCACTTTCGCCACCAAAACAAAGAAGTTTACTCTATATACTGTATATATCCCATGCACCTTCACTTGAAACAGCTGACCAGAAGCTTTTTTGTCTGCCACGAAAGGCTTAGTCATTCTAGTCAATACTTTTAGTTCTGCTAGTTAATAAGCAGGTTAGTTAGCACTCTGGCTGCCCTAGATAGCAACTGTAATCAGTCCACAGGCAGATTAGTTAGCACAACACACAGCATGCTAAACCACAGATGTCTAGTTGATCTTGTGGCGACTTCTTTAAATAACATTTCAATGAGGTCTTCCAGGTTTCGGATGCAGCAGTTCACAATGATGCCGCTTAATGTTTGAAACAGAGCATATTCGGATGTTTATGCATGTCTGACAGATTATCAGTGCGTTGCAGGCAGTTTGAGGACGCTGACCTCACACACAAACTGTTATTTTAATCTGGAGGGTCTGTTTATCTGTCTAGACACTAGATGTCAACGTGGTGTGGAGTGGCTCGTGAATTTAGCACCGTTTTGTCTAATCCATTGACCCAAAAAGCTTTATTTAACAAGCTGCAGGGGAACTGATGAACACAGCCTGTATGAATGCTGAAGGAACTCCTGCAGATCTGCATGTTTTCAAACCAGGGCGCCCTAGAGGTTAGTCCTGCCGCTAACAGTAGCCTTGGCCTACTTCTGCCCTGCAGTCATACTCCTCCAGTGTCAACCTCACCACAATCCCCTGTGGCCCTTTCTGATTTAAACACCTAACATTACATATATGACAGTAGCCTCCACCTGCATCCCGTCTTTCAGACACTGTAGGTAGGGATTAGGGGGGGTTCCCTCTTCGTGGGTGTCTTCCTCATCCACCTTAGAGGTTTGAGTCACATGGGAGTCAAAAAAAAAGTAATTAGAATGAGACAAAAATTTTCCATGCAGATCAACTCTCTTTGTGCCGTTCATTTTTCTGAAATCAAGTCATACTCCGTCTCAAATTCTTTCACCGTCTTCTAAAGAGAAACTTCCCTAAAGCTGGATATTACTCACAGAAAACACACTCTTGAAAAATCCGAACAAAACTGGTTTTCTTGTCGTGCAAATAACATAATTGTTTCAAATTAGGAGTGACAGTGAGCCAAGCAAAACGGGGACGGCATGTGCAGACCTGTTTGAAGAAGCGTTAAACCTCGAAGGTGGCAAGTTTTTAAAACCCTGCCCACTTGTCTGGTGGAATATTCCACAGCAAGACACACCAACCTGCAGCCTTACTCAATCCTGCACACATGCCTGATGCTGATAAAAAAAAAAGCCAGATGAAATCAACCATACCAAACTCATTGACCTGCACACTAAACTAATACATACTGATGAGAATGTCCCTTATAGAGAAACATACGAATAAAATCAATAACATCTATTTATTTAGGTTTCTCCTTTATTCTGTTTTCCTGATCAACAAGTGAGAATGACAATTTACAATATTTGACCTTGGTTTGTAAACAAACCTTAATGTGATCTAGATCTAGAAAAACAGAACTTGTTTGCTAGGCTTTGAGGTACAGTAGGTGGCATAAAACGTGCCAGTGAATAAAGCAACATACTTTTATTTTTTTCTATGAATTTCCTTAGTGCCTGATGTTAAGTAAGGTCGGTTTGGACTAGGAAATGCTCAACAGGACAGTTAAAGGGAAGAAAATCAAAACGAAATATTTAGACCGGCCCAAATGATGTCAGGTTGCAAAAGCTTGGTGGAGAGTATTGTACCATATTTTAACAGATGAAAAAGGGTAAAAGGAATGCAGAAAATCAAAAGGTTTATTGATATATTGATATCTAAATGTTTTTTATAAAAATGCCCCAGAAGACAAACAAACATTTAATGATTAAAGCCTTTCAATTTGTTTTAACTCATACATCCTTTCTTCCCCCCTCTGCCAGGCAACAAAACAGTTTGAGGTTCTGGATACCAACACCAGTGCAATCCACTACATCAACTGGATTCAGACATGGATAAAGCCCATCAAAGTTTTTAAATCGGCCTTAAACACACCGGGCAAGCTGCTCCAAACATCTAACAATAGTTGCCTGAAATTTTGGACCCTTCTTCCAGACATCTGTAGAGTAAATCAGGTTTGTAGGCCGCCTTACTAAATCATTTTTCAATGGTTTATGCTCAGGATTTTGTGCCAACTACAACAAAACACTGACTTTGTGCAAAAAAATCCAATCTGTGATTAAATTAGTGGGATGTTAGAGTCCTTAGAAGACCCATTACCTCCTTAATCTGACTTATTGGGGCAGGAAATCAGTCCATGATGCAGCAAAAAACAAAAAAATCAAAAAATGAAACAGCAATACCACCAACATACTACATAATTGGAGCTCATTGTGCTTTAGAAGTTATCTGGCTTTTTTTTCTATTGAATTTAGATGCATCTTAACTTGTTTTTCTGTAACTTTCTTACTTGTGGTATATTTTCCTGCAATGGATATTAACATCTCATACCATAACTGTTCATACAGAGTTCGTGGCACCACCAGGCATCTGAACACTGAAACGAGGAAGGAGCAGACTAGCGGAAGTCCATGTTGTCTTTGTGATATTATGAGAGGATTAAAGGAAATAGGTCAAGATGTCATAAAGAGTGTTGCCTTAAAACAACAACAACATAGCTGCCTCCATTTATTTTAACCCGTCAGAGGTTTATAAAACCATGAAATCATCTCGTCTACAAGGTTTAAATCTTCATGCATCTCATTATTCTGGCATTTAGTCAACGGAAAGGATTTTTGAAATTCTGATAGCATTAAACAGGAAAAGTTTGACATGTTTGACATATTTTAATGTCTGACAGTGTGGGAAAAAAAAGGTTAGGAGTCTTCACATACCCAGTATGACAATATCTGGTTTCAACCATACACTCTAGCATGTCAGGTGACGTTCAACACCAAATATCAAACAGCAGTGGAGCAGCATTTTAAAGCCGTCTATGTGCGTTTTCATCCAGCATGATTTTTTTGTAACTTTAACATCCATCATTGACACGGATCAGAAATGGAAGAAAGAAAGAAGACCACTGCGAGAAACGCAAACAAGTGAGCAGCGATCACTCTGAGTGTCTCATTACAGTGTTAATGACACTGCTGGCACCAGGCCAGGTATCCTCTCTCCTCATTTTTTCCCCCCACCAAGACAACAGAGCACCTCTCTCTCTCTCTCTCTTTCTGAGTGCAGACCCATTCAGATGGTGTCGTCTGTAGAAACTCTGTTCACATACAGAGCTGAGACAATCAGTGCACTGTTTGGTTTTTAAGGGAAAACTCCAATATTCTCAAAATTGGAATTGTGGTCTCTTGGTTTTCTTCAACTAAACACCCCCTTTGTAACGTTTTTCATCCTGCAAACGCAAAATATGCAAACTCTTTATTTAAGGACATTTTTGGAAGTAAGTAAGTAGGTCTGGGCGATTTGGGTAAAACAAAAAAGTAAGCCTCCGTTTTATTCCTAACAAATCAATTAATCCATTTTTTTTCTCTCCTTTATATTTCATGATAAAAAATGACAAACTTATCTTGCACACACTAAATATATAACTGTTATTAGTATTAGGCTGTGAGCCAGCTTTTCAGTTGTGAGTGATAACCTGATGTCACTGAGCTAAAGGACTGCATTGGTGGAAAAAAATAAAATCTTTGCAAAAGTTAAATCTTCATAATCGGAAAATGTGATCAATCATTAAAAATCAATTCATTGCCCAGCCCTTCTTCAAAGGGTTTATTTCTGTATACCACTTTAGATTTATCAGAGTTGTGTATCTACAATATAAAACGACGGCAAAGTGTTCATGGGCAGAAATTAAAGCAACATAGAATATCTTCCATCTCAAACATCAATACAAGTTTAACTGCATTCTCAAGCAAAGAGGCTTAGACATTTTTAAGGTAATATCTATCCATCTATATATTTTGAAACTAACTGAGACAGTAAACAGCATACATTGGAGAGATAAGTCTGCAGGCAGAGGGTGTGGTGTGCATGCTTTGCCCAAATGAAGAACAGCGAGCCAAGATGCATTGCACAAAACCAGATCTTTCTTTGTGGCCATCTCGTCCAAAAAGGGGCTCATTTAGCCATTAGCTGATTATGTATTGAGTATAACCTTGTTAGAATGAACTTGTTATATTGGAAATGAACCAGAAGGACAGAAACATATTGACTGTAGATGTTTAAGGGGAGAAACTTTACATGTGATCATAAGTTTACATGCATATAGGAAGAAAACAGCTCTCTGATAGAGCAATACGCGGATTTTGTGCTGCAGAATCTAAATGTACCTGCAGCCAGGATGCATTTGCATAAGCTTTTTATGCTGTTTGTTCATGGTTTGCCTTGGGCATTAAAGTAAGAGTGAATAAAAAGTAACTCCCTTTGACTTTCACTACGTCTGCTGCCTTTTCATTTTTCTTGAGGATATATCAGGAAAATTTTAAACTCAAATAAATGATGGCACTAAAAAGTTAACAGCGCAACTTATTGCTTACAGATCTTTACTTTTTACATTCATTTGGTATAATTGAACAGTTCATCTTATAATTACTTCCTGTGTGTTAATTATCGAGCTTTCAGCCCAAGATGGTCAGTCTAACACATACAAAAATCCTTAAAGTAACTTAATGGAACACACTTGTTCCATTTAACCAGTTTGCATCATAAATGAGAAAACAGAACATGCCTCCAAAAAATGTGCTTTAAGAGGTCTAACATTCAAGTCACAGAATTACAAGGATACCAGATTAGATTTTAGCAATACTTTGGGAAAATTTAGAAATGTGTTGTTTTGCCTTACATTTAAAGACTGATTAAAAACTGAATTAATGATACAAAATAATTATAGATCTCTGGTTTGCAGCTACCTGTCCAGATAGGCACCAGCACCCCTCGCGACCCCAGCTGGGATAAGTGTGACAGAAAATGGATGGATGGTTTGGAGCTTCAGTCTGCATCTTTAAAGAACATTTTATTTGTAAATTCAGTGTATTTCCAGGAACTAATTGACAATTAATTCCTTAATTCAATTTACAAATAAAATGTTGATAATTTTCTCTCTTATGGGCTGCTTAGCGGCGCAGTGGGTAGCACTGCTGCTTTGCAGCAATGAGGTTCTGGGTTTGACGCCCCACCCTGGGGCTTTCTGCATGGAGTTTGCAATGGTTGTTTGTCCTGTTTGTCTCTGTGTTGCCCTGTGAAGGACTGGCGACCTGTCCAGGGAGTACACCGCCTCTCACCCCTAGACAGCTGCAGATAGGCACCAGCACCACTCGCAACCCCAGCTGGGATGGAGAATGGATGGATGGATGGATTTTCTGTTTCTCTTCTTCTGACTGATACCATGGCATTATTCGTTTGTCTGGGCAAACTGTGGCTTTAGCTAATGGATGCAAATGCCAGGAAAATCAGACCAAGATAGAAATATTGGGTTATTGTAATTCTGCGGTCCTGTGGTGGAAATTTACTCAAATGTAAAAAGGCCTTTTAGCCTGGTAAAGTCAAGATGATGACCAGTAGGGTGATCCGAATGCAAAACCAAAGCCTTTTTGCCTGTTCACTGATGTACATAAATAATAAAAAAAGAAACTCAGATAAACATGGACTGGGATAGATGACTGAACACGATACCTTGGTGTCTTAGAACAAAACGTACTAATGGAGATGATGGTCACACGTTTCATGCAAGAAACAGCGGTTCCATACTCACCTGTATTCAACTACAGAATATTTTGACCTGTTTTCTATGTGATTAAGCACAGTTAATTATTTCTAGAGTTTTTGGGGGAGATTTTGGCATCTAAATTTCTGGATTTCTTACATTTCTTTAGATACGATCTCATGCCTTCATATTAACTGTGTTCCCATTACAAATGTGCACAAGAATTATGTTGATATTCTGCTAAATTCAAAAAGAAAATGTTTCAAAATTGCATTTAAATAAAAAACAATAAAATTGTACAATACATTTGTTTATTTGATCACTCTAGAAAACAACATGGCAGCAGTGGATGTAAACATGAAATATATCCATATTTCAGCCACAGCTCTAGTACTCATTGCGCTCATCGTTACAAACTAAATACAATACAATATATACTAAGTCTCTTAAAGAGTCCAAATATGCCGCGCCATCATCCACAAACTACTTCTGGTCTTCTTTCATCTTTTTACAAAGCAGTAAGGTCCAGCTTCTGATCATGTGACTCTTGTGATGCAGAAAAAGTGTTTCCATTGCTGGAATATTTGTGAAATATGATCATTTTTATGCGACCAGAATATATAAAAAAAAAAAAAATCCCATCAAATTTTTGTTGGTTTCTATTTAAGAAATTTATTTCTGCCATTCTAATTTGTGCAACTTGATGATTAAATGAAACACTTAAATCAACCTTGGGACTTCTTAAAAATGCCTTTTCCAGTATAAAATTGAACTTCTAGGTTTTACAAAACAACACCAAAAATGAAGAGCTGACAGTATGTGACCCATCCCCCGATTAAAATGCCCCTGACCAGAAAAGTCTAAAATTTCCCATTACACCATATGTCTGTTTAAGGAATCAGAACGCTGAGTAAGCTTTCAGCAAAACCCAGAACATTTTCACATGGTGCGGAAACAAATCTAGGGTTACAGCGAGTGTGATGACCCAGACTGCAGCATTTTTTTCCCTTCAGTCTAAATAATAGATTTTAATCAGCCTTTACATTCAAAGCAAGTAAACTCAACAGAATACGGGTGGCTCCATGTTTAATAAACCTGCTGCAATAATGTGAAAATATAGTTTCAAATGACAACAAATGAGCTGATATTTAGGTCTGATTTTATATCTAAGACAATACAAGTGGCTCTGTGTCCTAACTGACAAATTTCAACATGTTTTGGCTTATAAAGGTCATGGTGTGCATCCACAATACATAAGCATGTATGTGTTGTGTGTTCATGTGACATTTCCAGCTTGTGACCACTGGTTGCCTGTTCTAAGTCGGTAATAACCTAATGCTGACGCAGCAGCAGTCGGCAGTCAGCAAAGACCTCATCAAGAGGAAGTCGACCGCTTTCACTTCAGCATAAATCAGCTTCTTGCTGACACACTGACACACACACACACAAAGCAAGACCTGAACTGCAATGCAACGAAACTTGGAGTCTTGACAGATTTAAAAGCAAGGAGTTTCCACAGTGTGTGTTTTTTCCTTCTGTAGAACCAGTCAGGTGGCTCCATAACAAAAGACGATGACATGTCACAATGAAGCAATGCTGCACGGCATTGTCTAGATTTACATTACCAACTTATAACAACACTTAGTAAAGTGGGTCATATTAATGTGTGATAGTAATCTAAAGAAAGACTCACCAAAAGGCATTGAAAGCTTCATTAATGTCCCCGAGATGTTGGTCCTTTGGTCCAGGCTGTATCAGTAAAGCCCTGCAGTGGAGCCTAAATCAAAAGCAAAACGACAAAAGCAAAAAAGGTGAGACTTCGCATCAACATGGCACCAAACACACACCTCTGAACCTGCTCTCTGTGAGAAAATACAGGGGAAAAATAGAACAAAACAAAAGAATTTATGGCTTTTTGTATCTTTCCTCCCTCACAGCAGGATTTAATTCATAAAAAAAAAAAAACATTTAATAGAATACAGCCAAAACAAATAGGTCAGGGGTCCACAACCGAGGTTCTATAGCCGCATCTGGCTCTTTAGACCCTCTACAATGACTTTAATAATAGATAAAAAAATAATATAAAGAACCAGCTAATGTAGTATAATAACAAATACCACTTTTAGAAGCTTAAGTGTTTTTTTTTTAAAGAATATTCTTTACAACAGAATGGCATAAAGAGGTATATGTCTTCGTATTATGTCGCAAATTATACATTTTATTGTACTTTTACATCAAATAATACCCTATCAAAGTAAATCCATGCCTCTTATTTATGAGACTATATGAGACAACTTTATGGCAGATATGAAATAGCAATTATAAGTTGTGTTTTAATATAAGTTTATGTAAAAATTTGCGTCTCTAAACAACTTTTAATCAGTCGGACTCGGGTCGAAATGGCTCCTTGGATTTAAAGGGTTATGTAGACACCTGTGGACGTACAGTAGGCGTTTAGTGGGGAATTTTTTCCTTCTGACAGGAAAAACATAATGACACAGGGTTGAACTTATAGGAAAAATTAAAATCTGAATAGTGCAGTATGCTTTTGTATTCAGCGAATGAAAAAAAGCAATTGTAGATAATTATAATGACTGAAAAGGAGGAGCATCAAAAATCCAAAGGAGGCTTCCTCAAGGGTCAGTGCACCTTTTAGATGACTTGACTGCATTTTTAGGAGGAGATTCAGCAATTTGATTCAATGTGCAGGACACTACACCTGAGGAAACCTGGTATAAAGGTAGCACTGGAGGAGCTGCAGGATTCAATAGCTCAGGTGGGGGAGATCATCACACATAATTCAGGCCCTTTACAATATTTCCCTATCTGGAAAAGTGGAAAAAAGACAAGTCATTGGACGTAAAAAAAAACTTGAGAAAGAGGATGCTTTTGAAAGAGACCACTAAATTGGGCCTTCAGACAAAATACTAACACTGAGCATCATCGCAATGGTGAGTGATGGATAGATAGGAACCCATTAGAGGCTCCAAAATACTTTAGACAAAGGTGGAGGTTCCCCATCTAGCAGAACAACCCAAAACATAGAGCCGGCACTACAGTGGAACTCCAAACCCTAAAACCCCATAGTTTGTAAGAACGGCCTACTCAAAGTAAAGACCTAAATCTAACATAAAGTAGGGCTTTGAAATTAGTGTTCATAGAGACTCTCCATTCAGTTGTAAGAAACATGGAAGGCTTTGTAAAGAAGAATGTTCAAAAATAAAAAGATAAAAGACTTAAGCTGAGTAAACATGTCCCACATCTTGGATTCATGGTTATCTTCCAACTAATGATCATCCTCAACTTTGTTGATCCATTTAATAAAACCAAAAAAAAAAAAAAAAAAAAAAAAAAAAAAAAAACACAACCCATTTAGTTTAGCGTACCTAAAACAAAACAAAAAGGTCTCCAAACGTGCATTCTGTATTTTTTAACTAAGCTCAGTAAAAAAAAAATAAAAAATAAAAAATCAAGTGAGCATTTTCTCACAATATATAAGGAAGTTTGCTGTTATCAATAGAGGCATAACATAAGATACATAAGATCACAGATTTCCATGTAAAATCTGTTCGGCAGAATTGGAGCAAACTTCATGGAACCATCTCCAGATATCTTTAGATAAAATAAGCTGTTGTCATGCAGGAAATCCCTCATTCACAGCAAATAGACTTTTCATCTTCAGCCAGTCTCTGCTGGGTTAAACCGCGTCTTCCTGGTTAATAACAAAAGAAGCTGCAGTGAAATAAACGAAGCATTTGTGCAAACAGTCATGGGACCACCCCTTTAACAAAAAAAATAGTTTTCATCATATTCTAATAATGCATTTCTTTCTAATAAATGCGGGTTTTAATTATGCAACCTGACATATCCTATGAACTCTTCCTTCCCCTCCTCCAGCAGCAACCTGAGATGCTGCTGTGTATCCTGGCTGTCGGAGCCAACCAGCAGCAGCAGCAGCAGGAGCAGCGGGGCTTTAACTCCGTCCCCTCACCGCTGTTGTTGTTGCTGTTTTTAACCGGACACCGCGCTCACCTCGCCGGGTCGCTGACAGGCACCTGGCTCCGTTTTGTCGTCCCCCGGGATGTCGGACCGTCGCTCCTCCGGCTCTGCAGCAGAAGCTTGTTTCTGCACAGGCTGTCCACTGCTGCTACGACTAAAGCCACAGCTTTAAATGCGCCTTTAAAGGAATATCTGTCGGAGGACTAGACGCAGCGCCTGGCTTCCGTCGACGACACGGAGTGCTTTGCATAAGGAGGCGGAGCTTATTGTATGACGTCCCCGCGACGTTTTGGTTGGTCGACTGACGCTTTTATTTATTTATGTAATTTTTGATAACACTGACAATGGATTATATATATATATATATATATATATATATATATATATATTCAAAAATTTACTTAAATCAACTACATTTTTGTATATTAAAACACAAAATATAAAAACAAATTAAAATGAAAAAGAGGAATATATATATATATATATATATATATATATATATATATATATATATATATATATATATATATATATATATATATATATATATATTCAAAAATGTACTTAAATCAACTATAATTTTCTATATTACAACAGTAAACATAAAAACTAATTTAAATGAAAAAGAATATATATATAAATGAAAAAGAATATATATATATATATATATTCAAAACATTTTTTAATTAACTTTTTTTTCTATATTACAACAATAAACATAAAACAAATTTAAATGAAAAAGAGGAAATATATATATATATATATATATATATATATATATATATATATATATATATATATATATATATATATATATATATATATATATATATATATATATATATATATATATATATATATATATATATATATATAAAATTTATTTATTTATTTATTTTATTTTATTTTTTTTTTTTTTTTTTCAAAAATACTGGCAACCCGTCCATGGTGTACCCCGCCCTCTTGCCCATAGACAGCTGGAGATCCCACTTTGGATTAAGCATGTCAGAAAACGGATGGATATATTCAAAAATGTGCTTAAATCAACTATACTTTTGTATATTACAACAGTAAACATAAACACAAATTTAAATGAAAAAGAGGAAAAATAAACAAATAGACTGCAATGAAATTAAACACATATTTCTACATAACAAAACAGTAAATTTAATTTACTATGTTATGAAACAAGCACATTTAATCTCAAAGCAAACTGCATAAGTAAGGTGATTCCTACTATTGCAGGATGGACCAGAAAAAACAAACAGGACAG
Source organism: Cyprinodon tularosa (assembly GCF_016077235.1). NCBI lineage: Eukaryota > Metazoa > Chordata > Actinopteri > Cyprinodontiformes > Cyprinodontidae > Cyprinodon > Cyprinodon tularosa. Next base: position 2,079,850 of record NW_024038331.1, read on the forward strand.
TTTATTTTTCAATCTAATAAATTTAAGCTAGCGGGGGGCTGCTAAAATACCAAAACTTAGCAGGGTTGGCCAAAAAAACTTATTAGTAACCTGCATTAGTATGAAGAGTTGTTTTTTTTTCCCCCTGAAATTTACATGTTTTTGAACAAGCTTGAAAAAAGAAAAGAGTATGAGTGAGAGGGAAAAAAGTATAGAGCTACAACTCTTAAAGGTTAGAATGGCCCCTACTTGAAATATGGACTTAAACAGACTTTTTTTTACAAGGAAAACACTTGGCCATTTGCTTTGAGGGATCCTTTTTATTTCTGATATTCAACACATTCTTTATTTTTCTGCAGTAACACTAACTCAGTCATATTCACAAAGTTCACATGAGGTAAATATAAGTTTTGTTCTTTAAAAAGAACTAAACTAACAAGAGTTTCTTTCTCCCTTCATGCTGAAGGAAACACCTTTAGTAAATGTTTACAATATAAATGTTGCCATGATTATATCTTTCATAGCAGTTACATCATTTCCGACAAACCAATAGAACAAACAGTAAATGTTAAGAAATAATTGATGTAAAAAATTTTTTTAGCAATAACTGACATAGTTATTAATTTAAAAAAGTCCAAGTGGAACATTTCATAGCATTTATACTTCACAGTTTGATGTTAATTAGATATTCCTGGAACTTTTAACTATTAATTCAGGATTGTCTGTTTCCCAGGGCTATGTCTGAGAGAACACAGAGTTTTTTTTTTTTCATTTAGTTTGTTTTGCCCGCTGAGCACCAGGCTGAATGAAGAACTATATTTATCTTTCTCAAGAATCCATGGTTGCAGGGATAAGAAAAATAAGTCTGCAAATTTACTGTTGGAGGACTACAGCAAAGACTGGCCACTTGTGGTCACCAGGTCTTCCTATTATTAGACACCATTTATTGTGTGTACTAACGATTGTTTGGGAGGAATGCCAAAGAAAAGCCTGAACGTAAGACTTAACAAATGTCGACCTTGACAGATGTAATTTCTAACTGAAATCTTTGGCCAGGTTAGACTAAGGTTAAGGTTTTAATAACAAGTATGATGGGGAATCTGTCATGCTGTGGGCCTGTTTGTTCCAAAAGCCCTGGGAATTTTTGTCAAAGTGCAGGAAGTATAAAAAAAAATAAAATAAAAACTTAGGGCTGCAACCAACAATTATTTTGCAAATCGATTAATCTGTTGATTTTTTATTTTCAATGAAATGATTAATAGTCAGATAAAAGGTTATTTAAAGAAGATTTTTTTTTCTAAATTAAACCAGGTGAAACTATAACTTTTCCACTTGAGGAGTTGTGGATAGAAAATACTGACAGATGAATTTTTTTTTATCTTAAATGTAAAATATTAACATATTTTTTTGTACAATTTTTGTACAATTGCTGCTCAAGATGGGTTGCTCTGTCATTCAAAGGCACATTTTAGAGTCTCCACAGTCTCGTAAATCTTTAATTGAATAACGATTAATCAATTACGATTATTTTAACAATGGATTAATAAAAATTAATCTAAATTAATCTAAATGTTTCACCCCTAAAATAAATTCATAAATACAAAGATGGACTTTGGTAGAAATCTGAATTGGGCTCATGGTAAGACCTTTAATCTGGATGACATATTTTTTAACATTTCCGGTATAATTATAAGGCTCTTTGAACTTCATATCAAAGGGGACACATTCTTCTGAGTTATTCTTTTTTTTAGGCAACAAGCATGTAATTCTAATATAAAGAATAGCAGTGAGTTTGTCCTGGAAATCTTTGTGTCTTTTAGAGATCAACCAAAGTTTTTCAAAGGGAAGCTGCAGCCTAATCAGTTGACTATATTTTGAGACCTCTAATACCTGAAAGTCGATATTACCAAGTAAAGCTTTATGGATTAAGGGAAACTGATTAAAAACTCAACAGGTGACACAGAAACCATCCTATCCCTGACGAAGGAACAAGTGGAGCATGCAGGGAGATGAGAAGCTGCTTATGTCTTTATGTTACCAAACAATGTCCAGGAGTCACATATAGTGCAGAATGTTGTAAATTCCAGAGGCCTGGAGGTGAAAAACACCACCATTGGCCCCCCCACAGGGAATCAGCAGCCATGCAGGGATTTAGTGTTTTGCTCAAGGACACTTGAGCAGGCTGGGCTCTGTCTGACTTTGTTTTGCCTTCCATTGTGCAGCCTGCAACACAGAGCTGAACAGCATTAAGTTCCTGCAGATTTCACTTTAATTTATACTCTCTAAACCATAAATAATGTCAAATGTGTTTACCTAATTGAATAAGAATGTGTTTATATTTCAGAGATGGTTATTCAGAAGTTATTTACACAGTTTTTTTGTTTTCTTGTTTTTTTATGTGGATTTATATCTGAGAAGTTTTGGAGTTAGTCATTTTGTCAATTTTAGGTTATTTCTGGTGTGAAACTGCGCCATCTACTGACAGAAATAAGATAGTACAATAAGACACTTAAAATGAGATTCCCACCTGGAAACCTTTTTATAAAGATAAAGGAGAAAATTAATTTTAGCAAGACAGCATCTTAAAGCAGTGTTAACATCAGTTGGATATAGTTTCTGTATATTTATAATCAAGTAGTTCATGATAAAATTAGGGAGAAAAAGTGCAGTTGTCCATTTATTGGATTGAGAGGTGATAGTGAGCAGCCGTGCCCTTAAATGAAATTACTAGATTTTCACAGTATTCTAACAAAGTGTTTAAATAAACTCTTTCTTAATTAATGCAGGAAACGGACAATTATTTCTGCTGCCAATGAGGTAATCCTTCATACTGTAGTTAACAGAAATTATTTAAATACCTGCTAAACTTAGAACTGTTTAAGCTCCAGCAATTTCCATAACAGGTATGTCTCTTAAAACAGTTTTAAACACAGCACTAACTTTATCATACTTTTATACATTTCCCATTTTAGTTATGTTTTCTCAATTTAATTACTATTTCATTTTGGGTTTACCACAGTTATATGTTCATATATATATATATATATATATATATATATATATATATATATATATATATATATATATATATATATATATATATATATATATATATATATATATATATATATATATATATATATTTTAACCACCCACACTTAAACCTAAGTTAATAGTATTAATCTGATATTTATCTTAAACTACCAAAAACTGCAAGTTTTATTATATCTATATTTAAAATCCTTTTAAAAATCAAAAGCCCTTGTAGAAGATCTGAAGATCCCATTGCAGCTCTGGAAGTCGCAGACCCCTGGTGGGGTTTGGCTAGTGCAAAATAATCCCCAAAATCAGGTAAATAATCACAGGCAAGTCAACATTTTATTTCAAAAAGTATTTTACTACTGTTCAAAAATGTGTAATAATTGATAGTAATACTCTTGGTCATAACATTTTCAGATATAGTCTTTAAAAGTTGGTGAAAAAGTAAAAATGCATATAAATAGAACTTCCTCAATTACATAGAACACACATACAAAATAATGAAGAGGAACTTTGATCTCAGGCACTGGGCAGGATTAGGTGACATAGGAATATAAATATCTTCATACATGTGGAGCAATTTACAGTCATGCTATCAAACAAATAAACAGCTGAAGGTTAAACTTGTGAGTGCAACCATTTATTTTCCCTTTTAAGAAAGAACTAAGACTGGTCCAACGGGTAAAACGTCTTATGGAAAAATAAATATATCTAAAATGTATCTAAATGATATACGTTGTACAAGCCTGCAACATATTGACACTACTGTAACTTATTAAAAATATTGCACCCCAAAATAATATGGAATATGGAAGCACATATTTTAATTTTATAAGATAAAGCAATTTGAAATAGCAGTAAATAGCTGTAAAGTGGGTTTAGATTTAACTCCTACATAAAATAAATGTAAAAAGATTTTATTGACCACCTCAACTCATCTTCAGCAGGGAGAGGGAAGGTGGTAAGAGCTGATAGGAAGATGGATAAAGCCTTTAACATACAATAGAGCTTTATAACAGCCTAGTCAATGTTAAGACCTACAATTCCAGCTCAGAGATGCTCCTTCCTCAAACAGATAAGGTGTAGGAATATTTTTCCAAGGCTCTGTGGCAGGAGGAAACACGAGTTCTCGAGATGCTCTAACGTATGTCTATCTGACAACCCCAGTTCCCATCACCATGCATCCTCCTATTAAATCACAGCTTCCATCAGAACAAACCTCTTTGGGGGATTTCCTGCAGTGCTGCTGAAATCTACAACTTCTGCTGTGTTTTCATGGTAGTGCGACTCCTCTAAGCTGCAGATTTACACGTCAAGCAAACAGCATGAGGTGAAGCCAAGTCACATAATGTTCTCAGATTGCCTGTGGCATTACAGAATCAACATAAACGTAAAGTCTAGATACTTAGCAGGAAACACCATCGGCAGACAGCAGTGATTCAGTCGTTTATCCTTCATTTTAAGCCTAAAAGTGTCAGTTGTGTTAGCATATCTAACGGAAGTCTTGAAAGGCACAATTGCATTAGAGTGTAGTTGGCTCTGCTAGCTTGCCTCTGATATTCTCTTTTAAGAGAAATTTAATCCCTCTAATAATGGATCAGTTTCTTTTTTCCGATGTTTTAAGTCTGTGATGCTGAATGCTATGAAACTGGAGGGATTTTCACCAACATTCTTTTCCTTTTTGGATATTTATCGCTGTGGAGTTTGAGATGCCATCATACACCAGCTTCAACAAACCCACTGTCAGCCCTGTCAGGATCACGTTCTTCGATTTCTCCAATGCATTTAATACAATTCAGCATGACTTACTTTGTGGTAAACTCCAGAAAACTCAGGCGGAGGCATCAGCAATCGCCTGGATCAAAGACTACCTGACAAACAGACCACAGTTTGACTAAAGGCTCAGCTGTCCAATAAAGTAGTCAGCAGCACAGGAGCACCACAGGGGACAGTACTCTCACCATTCCTTTTTACTCTGCACACCTCTGACTTTCAGTACAAGATTGAGGTCTTTCATCTGCAGAAATACTTCACAGTCATTGGATGCATTAAATATGGGCATGAAGCTGAGTTCAGAGAGCTGGTGAACTGCTTTGTGGTATGGTGTGGAAAAACTCTTGAGTTCTAAATGTCAACAAAACAAGGGAGATGATTGTAGATTTCAGAAGAAATGTGAAAAATTTGAACCCTGTCGAGGAAGTGGTATATAAATACCTTGGTGTTCACCTGGACAACAAACTAGACTGGAGATGCAACTATGACGCCATCTACAAGAAGGGACAGAGCAGATTGCACTTCGTAAGGAAGCTTAGGTCATTTAGCCTTTGCAGCAAGATGCTACATATCTTCTATAAGTCTGTTGTGGAGAGTGTGATCTCTTCCTCTGCTGGGGTAACAGTATTAGAGCTTAAAAAAGCTAAACAGGCCAATAAAGAAGGCCAGCTCTGTTCTAGGAACTCCTCTAGAACCTCTAGAGATTTCTAAAAGAAGAATTCTTCATCAAGTGCAGGAAATTATGGAAAACAGAGCATCCTCTTCAGAAGATTTTTAAACAACCAAGGTCAGAGGCATCTCCAGATCCACTGCCAGACAGACCTCTATAAGATCCTTCCTGCCAACAGTTTACAACACCTGGATAAAAAGTAACCTATGGGTCACTGCAACATTTAATTTCCCTTTGGGATTAATAAAGTATTTTTTAATTGAATAGCTTCAAACATGCTGATACTTCATGTAATCTCAATGCTTCACGTAGGATTCCTTCATTTACAGGCAGTTTATCAACTTTTATTCAAATTTCCTTCATTTGTTTTCCTCCTTCATAGTTCAAGATGAGTTTTAAAAGAATTTAGAGCAGCTCTAACAATTGCTTGAATCCGGGACCCTTTCCTCCACCTTCCAGATGGCGATCTTGCCGTCCTGTTTACCGGATCCACTGAGGACGTACCGGTCTTCAGCCGAGCAGAGCGCCGTCACTTTGTCGATGTGGCCATGGAGCTCTTTCAGGACTTCATAACGCTCCGTGTCCAGGATGTAGATTTTCCCTTTGGTAGAACTGCGTCCTATACCTCCAACCCAAACCTGGTCAGAGAGACAGAGAGAAGAAGTGGCTTATATTTCTAGACAGACTGCGGGTTATTTTATAGCTCAGAAACTGCTGCTGAACTGCGTATATACTGTGAGAATCAATGTTTTTGTACTGAATTTTATAATTTGTTGATTTGCAAAGTGCTTTAAAAAAATCCAAATAAATAGACGGAACTGCCTTGCAGCAAGAAGGTTCTGGGTTCCCGGCCCAGGGTCTTTCTGCATGGAGTTTGCATGTTCTCCCTGAGCATGCGTGGGTTCTCTCCGGCTTCCTTCCACAGTGAGTTAGTGGGTGAATGGTTGTTTGTCCTCTTTGTCTCTGTCTTTCCCTGCAATGGACCGGCAACCTGTCCAGGGTGTACCCCGCCTCTCGCCCCTAGACAGCTGGAGATGGGCACCAGCACTCCTTGTGACCCCACTTGGGATTAAGCGTGTTAGAAGATGGATGGATGGACGGTTCCAGAATATGTTTGTCACATCAAAAGGTCTAGCTTTTAAGCTGAAAGGTATAGTGGAAGTTTTTCTTTTTCCCAGGTGGATCATCTAAATAAGTGGTTGTCCTAATTGTCATATTCAGGTGATATGTACAGGTAAGGCCGTCCTACATGCTCGTCCCCTTTTTCACCTAATCCTTGCACACTGATAGGAAACAGATTGAAATATGAACGAAAAGGGAAGATTTAAACATATTCTTAATGTTTTCATATTTCTTATGAATGCATGCCCTAAAATTGAGAGTTTTGATGGACAGATAAAGTCGACTGAATACAATTTTTACTTGTATGGAGACTTGTCTTAGTTGATGTGCTGCAGTCAGTGTGCGATGAATATAGTCTCTGCTCAGTGGATAGTATTTCCCGCTTTTGTTATCAACACCATTCTATCTCATTGCTGACAAAACATTAAGAACATTTAAAAGTTTTCTTTTTCATTCATATTTCAATCCTTTTTCTCATCAATGAGCAAGAGTTTAGGGCGATGCACGCTCCTGCAACAGGGGAGGTAATTCTCAGCAGGCAGGGATTTCTTGGCATTTTTCTGCAAAACAAAACTCTCAATATTAGGGCATTCGTGCATAAGAAATATGAAAATATTAAGAATTTGTTTAAAAGTTCCCTTTTCGTTCATATTTCAATCCGTTTTCTCATCAATGTGAGAGAGGGGAGGTAATTCTCAGCAGGCAGGTACACGGTGGTGAGTCTGACATAGTGGAAAAATTGCAAATCTTTTGGAAAGTAAGCTTGTATGAACGATGCAAACAGCAACAGAGCGTGCACGAGGAGAAATGTGCTTGTGCATGCTTTCACATGCACTTAATAGGTGTTACCTCTCAGGAGCTGGTACAGGGTTGTGCATGTCCATTTCCTTTTAAAGTGGAGAGGGCGGGTGTTTTCAAATATTTGTAAAAAAAAAATCCTCCACTATACCCTAAAACAGGGGTTTTCAAAGTTTTCCAAGCCAAGAACCGCCAAACTGATGGCGAGATGAAGCAGGGACCCCCCTAATTATATATATATATATATATATATATATATTGTATGAAATTATGTTATATCAAACTGGTCCAATAGTCACTCTATGGATGGAGTCATGTAACGATAGTAATTTCGCCCTGGGATTATGAAAGTATTCCTGATTCTAATTCCTGGTTGATGGGACAGGTGTTGTGAATGAAACTGTGCCCAGCTTGAAAGAGCTTTTGTGTGTCGTTGAATGTTGATGACTAAAAGACATCTTCTGCCTCCATTTATCTGTTTACTACAGTGTGTTGTATTCATGTTAATGTGGATTTAAAGACATTTCAAAATATAAAAAATTAATTAACCAAAACTTTTGCAACCCCCATGTAGTACTTCCGAGGACCCCCTAGGTGTCACGGCCCCTCCACCTTAAACCATTGGAACATTTTCTAGAAATTGTATAGCTGACTGAATTTTGTTTGTGGAAAATAAATTCAGCAAGACTTCCATTGCTGTTCCCCAATTATCTAGTTCAGGGTTTAGCAACCTGCAGCTCTTTGGCCTCTTCAATGTGAGGGGTGAAGGGCTCTTCTGTATATTTTCATACGATGTGGTTTATATTATAAGGTGGGCTAGTTTCCTGTTAATTGTGGCTCACTTACTGTAGTTTGTCTAATTCAACAAAACCAATGAACATCTTTTGTAGTAAAGGTCAGACATTATTTTTTCTTCTGAATTTATATAATTTCGATTAAATTTCCTCAGCTGTCTGTAACATCTTTATTATGGCTCTTGATTAATCTTGTTTTGTTTCAGCGATTCCAAAAGTGGCTCTTTGGGCTAAAAAGGTTGCAGACCCTTGATCTAGTTTAACCCGGTTTTCTTTTTCTGTTCTTAAATAAATGACAGAAGCCCCATTAGCATGGTATGCTGATGATACCGTCCTTTATACAGCAATGTCCTTTCAAAGAAAGGTTACAGAGCCTCTACTAAAAAAAGGAATCTTTCTTCAGACCTAGATGAGTTCTGAAATTTCACCCTCATTTTGACAATATTATGCCCCTTTTCCATAATCACCTATTATATTCTATTCATCACAAAATGGTTTGGTTTGTTTTCCATTTCAAATGAATGCTATCTTAATATGGAGGGAATTGCTGAAAATATACAATGATCTATATGGATATTTTTTACATGTTTCTGTTTATTATCATTAGTAACAATAGAATTTCTACCACTAGCTACATTTGTGCAGGATGAAGTGGGATATGTTTGTATATTGACCTGGTTTTTGACTTGAATCATGCAGTAACATCCACTACAGTCCTGCAGCATCACCCGCTGGAAAGGTTTGACGGCGTTTTTAATGTGCCAAATATACACCTCTGCAGAATCGAAGCACACGCTCCAAAGCTCTTCACTCTATTGCAAACGCAGGAAAACACAATGAACAGGAAGTTAAATGTTTGCTCACTAAAAATACACGAATAAAGGAAAGATAAACAACACGTCTATGAATTACCTCAGGTAGGAGCAGAGCGGAGCTATAAGTGACTCTGTGATGCTCTGGCAGATGTATACGTTGTTTTATTGAACCGTTCCTCCAGACCTCCATTATACTGTCTCTAGAGCCTTTAGGAAGGAAGGGAAATGAGTTACAGTAAGTCATTAGAACAAAATAAATAAACTGCGCATCATTTTAGCATGTTTTGATAAGGGAAGAAACATACAACACCAAAGAGCTCCACCACAGCTGTTGACAGACTGCAGACGATCACAGGAAAGACGAAATTGTTTCTTCACCTAAAGGAAGATAAATCCACAACATGAGTGTTTGTGGAAAGCTAGGAAAAACGTGACCATTATTATATTTTAAACGTCTCTTCTTTGATTCATTTTTTCCTGACCTGTAGAGTTGAGACATCCCACGCCATGACTGCTCCCTCTGCACTGCAGGAGTACGCCACCTTCTGGCTGAAGATAACAGCACACATTTTATCCAGAGTTATTCACTCCGTATGCATTACCTTTGCGCTGTATTAACTAGTAAAAACATGTGTTACAAGTTAAAGTTGGACATCTAAACATTTAAACCATCAAAGCATCAGCCTCTGAATCCCAAAGAGGTTTTCTAAACTGTAAAACTATCTGGGGAAACATCAATAATAGAATACTTTTCAAAAATGTATTTTCAAGGTTTTAATGTCCAATTATATTTAATGCCCATTTGTAAAAAGCAAAAAGGGGAAATTTAACAATTTGAATGAAAGATTCTTTTGGAAAGATGGACAGTGAAAGAGAAGAATAACAAAAAAATTAAAAAATAAAAAAATCAGCAAACGCATTACTCATAGTCCCCTATGAAAGGACACAAACAGAACTTCTTGGAGCTTAAAGGTCCAGATAGTAATTGAAAGATCCAAATTGTGTCATTAATAATTCACCAAAATATGTCACATTACAAACTCCTGCAAATCTTCAGTAATGGTGAGCTTCTTGCTTTTGATAAGGGTACAGAATGCTGAAATGTATGCCACATTTTTCAGATTTATATTCAAGAAAATAAAATATGCAGTTTGCTGAGGCTCATATGATAGATGAAAAGTACTGTAATAAGAACCTTTAGGCAGGTTTAAACCACAATAAAAAAGACTTTAAATGTTAAATTAGGTGGAACTGTATTCAAAAACAACTCAATAACTTAGACCTTTTATATATGCTTAGTTTTGTTTATTGAAGAAACGACTGTTATTTTCCTTACGTCTATGGATCATTTAACTTGAGGTAAAAACTCAGTGTGTATTTGTAAGTCATATAAGATGTTACCTGTATTTTTCAGTGTCCAGTGCAAGTCCGGTGACCTCTGCCCTGTGCTCAGTCAGCTGTCTATTACAGACCATGGACACCATACTGATGATGTAGATGACACAGTCCTCAGATCCCATCCAGACCTGGTCTCTGTCAACTTCCAGCATGCAGTTCTGCAAAAACAGCAACCCAGCCGATTGGTTTAGGGATAACTCTGCTGTATCATCAATACAAATTAAGGGGAAATTAAGTGGAAATGTTGCCCATAAATGTGCTCAGTTGAAAAACTTTGTGTGTCTATAGTGTTGTCAGGTTAGTTTAAATCATATTTAATATATTTCTGGGAAAAAAAATGGAAGTAAAATATATATTTCTTTGAAATCGAATCCAATGAGAGGGAAACAATCCTTTGCACAATCAATACATATTTTCTCCACTAGAGGGCATAATTATTTAGAAAACACACAATGATTTCCTTTTTGCTTTTGAAGTGGGAGTAGGTGACTAACACAGCCCTGAGGTATTTCTCTACATCTTCTGTAAACATTTACCTCACTTAAAAAAAAAAAAAAAAAAAAAAAACAGCCAAGTCTGAAGACAATCCTGGCATGAAAAAAAAAAACAACAGAAAAATTAAATAAAAAAAGGAAGCTGGAAAACAGCTTCACCTGTTTCTGATTTCAACAGCATGTGTATGACGGGTTAACAATCCTAAAGCCTGAAGCTTCACAAAAATATACACTTCGCTGCCAAGTTTTTCCTTTCTTTTCTTATCCAAGTCACCGAATTGAGATTCCTCTCTATTTTATTACTTTTTTATTTCTCCAGTTAAATATTTATCATATTTAATGAGACACATTATTTCTAAGAAGACGGATCAGTGGTTTTCTAAAGTCACCTAATCCCAGTTTAATGAACCGTCCCTTATATTATGCATGGATATACTCTTACTTTTGCCGTTAAAACATAACTGCTGCTATTTTCTTACAATTAGATTTTAACAGAGATTTAAATAACAATCAATCAAAATCATTAAACGTTTATGGGACCAACTTGACTAAAGATAACGGTTTTCCAAGATCTTTCAACTTTTGAATAGTTTAATATTGATTATTTCAGCGTTCTCCTTACATCTTCTCTTTGGTTGGTGGGTGTCAGCTATTAAGCCCTTCTAAAACAGATGAACATATTTCACAATCAGAGGATATTTATTTTGACATTAATGCTTTTAAAAGTAAAAGATTAAATGAATAGATGCCTGCTGAAACAAAAACACCAACACAGCAGTTTGGTTTTAAAACTAAGAGGGTGACGTTTATGGACAGGCAATGTACAATAACTATAGAGAGAGCCTTTATAGAAAACTGTCTATAAATACACTTATTGCATAGAATGATAACGCAAAAGCAGTAAATTAGCTATATATTGTGCATCTGGAAACAAGTGCACAAAGCAAGATTCACAACGAAATCAAGTTAAGACCAAGAGCCAATCCTTCTCTTCCAACATCAGTGTCTGACCTTACATTTGAGCTTCTTAAGGACCTGAAAAAAAAAAAATCTTGTGAAAAGACTCCTAAGATGAGGTGAAACTAGAAAAAGATAAAATGTGAGTCCAGATATCACATGACAGGATTAAGAACGGGATGTCACTGCAGGTCATGGGTGGGTGTGAAGGCAGAGGAGCCGAAATTTTTAACAACACCGGTTTGTTTTTATTTCCATCTACTTTCGCTCTGATCAGTTTCACAGTCCATCATCAAGCAGGTTTCTAGCAGCTTTGAATAATAAATGAAAAAAACTATTCTACATCCAGATTTTGAAACAAGAACCAACAACTAAAAAAATCTTGCATATAAAAGATTGTTTAAGGGGAAATTGCAATTTTTTTTCTATTTCCCCAATTTAGTTTATGGTTTATAGTAAAAGTAGATATTTATTATAAAAATAAATATATAGAGATTTATTAGAGTGGGTACATTGTAGAGTGAACGTATATTAAAGGTTACTAACGGACAGAAGTTGTTTCTGTCCCTGCATTGTAGAACCTCGACTGACAGGAAGCTAACACCCTCTGGCAGAACAAAGAAAGTGAAAATCCAATGAATGAGATTATTGACAGGGGAGAATCTATTCTTTTGTATTCAAATGGTCTTTGCATCTGAATTCCTTGTAGGCGAAACTTTCCTGTGTTTTTGTGGCTGAAACGACCTTAAAAATTATTTTTTTAAAGGTATAAGAGATTGTAAATGGTAGCCAATGTAAAATATAACTGCCTTCAGATTTCAGGTGGCATCTCTTACCAGTCTTGCATTCCCAACTTGACAGGTTTGGATGAGAGACCAGCTGGATGCATCAAAGACCATCACTTTTCCTCCACCCACAGACACCCATAACTGACCTGAAACACATATACCAACAATATTAAGCAAATATATCCTGATATAAATGGATGCATTGATGGGAACTCTACAATGAAACCTGGACATGAACAGATTTATAAAAAATCCATGAGGAATAAGGTTAGTGGAAATGTTTATGAAGTCGTCATTTGTGGGAAAGTATCTGAACCACAAACTATTTAAAAGTGACCTATATCCAGTTTGAATTAAAACACTCTGACTCCACCCAGACTTCATCCAACCGTCAGATTTTTTTCCTACATATTTTACTGCTGCTGTGCAACAAAAAAGTGAGAGAAAGACACACAGAAAGAGAGAAACACTTTCTACGTTTCATAAAGGGAGCGAAGCAGAGAGAAACTTATACACAGGAGGAAGGGAGTGGTCAGGGTTGAAGGGGGAGTGAAAAAACTGGTCCTGGGCCAGAAACGCAACTCGGTGACCTATATTCAGACAGGGGAGGCTAGCTCGGTGAGACACACATGAATAGCTAGATGTGTTCCTTTCACCGAAGAGAGGGCTGCTAGAGAGGGGCCGTAGTGTTTGTAATTCACATGAGTGTATTTGAGTTGGTGGTAGGTCTGCCACCAGCTTGTTTCTAAGTGGCCCCATATGGTTGCAAACTAAAGGCCACAGCTTTTGTTGTTCTTTTTTTAGCCTTCCTGCCCCATAATGCAGCAGTGTGTCACTCACAAAGACGAGAAGAAACTGACACGTCATGTTTTATGGGCAACAGAAGTTTAGTTTTGCCGGTAAAGAATTATCAGCAGCCTGATAGAACAGAGACGGTTCAGACCCAAATACAAAAGAAACTCTCGAAATGGTTATGTTTTCGTTCGTGTGTTTTAGGTTTGTTGTTTAGCATGATTACTAAAAGAATTATCATAAAAAACAACCTTAAACAGGTTTCAGATATTTTTTGAACTTTTACGAAAAAGCAGAAGTGATAAACAACCACTGATGGGAAGCTAAAGTTGATTGGATTAGAGTAAAGGTTAGAATAAACCTGTGCAAATATGGTAGTAAAGTTTCAGTATGTTCAAAAAGCAGCATAAGTGGTAAATATCTATTAAACCCTTATACCCCGTTCCCACCTGCTGAAAAACCGTGTTTGAACCCGCAATCGGCTTTTAGAGGGAACAGCTCAATGACCCGTGTTGACCCAGGTCAAATGATTTGGTCAGGGCGACCCTAGTTAGAATCACCTTCAAAAGACTCGGCTCCCATTCGCATACAGTGGGACCATCAGAGCCGGGTCGACCCGCTGATTTAAGTGATACCATGGAGTAAAACATACTGTATGGACGTCAACACACAGTGCCAGTCACATCTGATCTAGCAAGCTGAAATAACTCTGTTTACATTCGATAAACATGTCGGATTAATGGTAAGAAGGAATCGGACTGATAAAAGAGCGGAACAATAAAGCACACTGACTACACCTTCGTCCGCTTCCATATTCCTCTCCATTGATTACATCATCAATGCTAACCCAGCTTTATTTGCCAATGGGAAGTTAACCAAATACTAATTGTCAGCAGATTAACCCATCATTTTCAGTTGGAAAGAGCCTTTAGATTTAATCAGAACATTCTCATACATCTGGGACACACTCAACTGTTCTTATTACCTCCGTTAATGAGGTTGTTTCGTTCGTGTGTTTTTGGTTTGTTGTTTAGCATGATTACTATAAAAATTATGAATTAATTTGACTCAAAATGTCAGGAATTATCATACGGAAGATGAAAATACAAAAACACAAGAAAAGGGAGCAGATTGGAGAAGCCCGCCGGGGTACCTGAGCAATCTGTGGGAGATTTAAGAACTAAAGTGGGGGATCAGCAAAGCCTGACGGGTCGACAGAGCGGCAGAGGTAGGGAGAGAAGACATCAGGTGGTAGGTGTGTAGGTAGGACCACGAAACAGTCCTTCAAGGGATTAATTAAAACTACTTTTTTAAAAGTTACCTACAAACGTCTTAAGAGCATTCCCTACTTTATCCTTTGTCATCATTATTTTCTCTCTCTTCCATTATGGCATCTCAGCTGCCTTCTTAACTGTAGCTCACAGCCACATCTAGTCCTAGATTAGATTTTGCAACGTGAATGAAAACATAGTTACGATTTTTCAACTCCTGTGAATATGCCTCGCTTAACTCACAGGCAAGGCGGTGATCAATATTGAAGAATTCACTAAAAAATGCGGCATTGCCGTCCTCTACAGAGATTATATGGAAATCCTTCGCTTCAAATCATGTTTGATGTGAATGTACCTTACTGTCATAAATTAGTGTGTCCTTAACAATCAATAAATAAATATGAATTTTCTGTAATTTAATACAAAAGGCACAAAAACAGTGGAGGAAAGATTTTTTTTTACTTCCTGAAAACTTGAGAAAAAAACAAAAGCTTTTCCTGATCTAGCAAAGGAAGAAATGTACGTATAGTTTGGAGTGTCGTTTAAAGTTATTTTTAGAACAGCAGCACAAAATGTTTTCTGTAATGCAACTTTAAGAACATCGATTTCAGTGTCCCATAAGCACGTCCGCATGCAATCAAATTATGCAGAAATCCATCTTTCACTTAAATCAGCTGTGTTGGATCAGGAGGGAAAAAATAGATCAGAAAATGGGCTCCTCATGACTGCAGCTTTAACTGCTTCCAGAAAAAGAAAAAGAACCTGTAGCTTTATTTGATAAAATAATGATATGTTCTTCAAGATAAATCTTTTCCCTTTTTTGTGCTTTCAATATGTTCAAAGAGATCAAAAAACCTCATGCTGACTGATTTCTCCTCAAAGAGGGGCTTTAAGTTTAGATAATTATTGGATCAGGGTGAAAAAATGTAAACTGGAGTATCCCTAATTGACAGTATATCTATACATTTCTTTCACATCTGCAGTTTTTTAATAAAGGAGGACTGTAAAAGGAGGAAGTATGGTTGGGAAAATGTTTGTCCAGCACTCTAACGTAGTTATTACTGTAACAGCTGACAATAAAAGACAGGTTAACTGCATGTTCATTAATAGTTGGGCTGCTGCCACGATGCAAGGCAATTCTGCTGCTTCACATTCTCAGATCTACCGATCAGAGATCCGACCGCCCTGAAACTTGCCAGGAATGCTGCAGAGACTGCTCAGTAAGGTTTGTGCATGCGTGTTTGTTGGTGTGGATGTATTTGTGTGGATACCTGGGGTGTACAACAACACATCTACAGCCTGGGGTGCAGCAAGTTCCACTGAAGGGTTTATTTTATGTTTCAGCGTCTCTGCAGTAGTTGTGGGAACCATCATTTGAACTGGAGACACACAGAAAGGAATTAATGAACCTTTAATGGGATGACTACATGATGATGAAACGGGGAAAATTTCCAAGCTCCTTAAGGGCAATAAAAGAAGCCTCAGATGACTCATGGAGAGACAAAGATGATTAAGCATGTGTGCTACATTACTGAAAAAGAACTTTTAAAACTGACTGAGACAAAGTTCCATTAAAAACTAAAACAGATGTAGAAATGCCAGAGGAAGAGAGAAACACATCTTACCTTCCAGCTTCATGCGGTCAAAGCGAGCCAGTTTAGAAGCAGCATAGATAGCCTTACTGCTCTGAAGGCTGCCTACTACAGCGTCCATCAACAAGGCATTGGTCAGAGCCTGCTGCATATACTGGGGATCCTATAGATGGACACATTTTAAATGCAATAAGTAAAAAAAAGAACCCTTGGTGCATCTTTCATAAATTATTTGATTTATAGTACATATTGTAGATCGGGATCATCGGGACATCCCTGTAGCAGATTATGAAACAGCATGCTGTGCACCTGATTGTACACAGTTAACAGCTCCTTCTAATTTGTTTTCAACTTAAGAAATGGTTACTTAAACAAGAAGGGAAAAATATAAAAAATACAACCCAGTTTGAAAACATAATTAAATTACCAGGATGCAAAACAAATTGGCAGAAAAGTGCAGCATATGTTCACTTAAATCACAATTTATAGGATATATACAGATATATCAGTACTTAAATATAACATAACTCTAAGGTATAACTAAGGTAAAAGACATGCTGTGTTTAAGGTTTATTGATGTGATAAACTAAGACCTATGAATGAAGTGAACAGGATGAAAATTAGTAATGACTTTTTAAACGTGCAGCGGACATTTAAGGGGAACTGAAATTTTACAAATCTTGCAAGTCAGTAACAGATGAAAGAGGTCGGAAAAGGGGACGTTGGAACTACACTGTCTAGTTTCAAAAAGGAAAACCTCTTTCTGCTGATCTTTGGTTGTGTTCGCCCGATAGAATTTCAGGCACACCCACAGGGGTCACTGAAGTTCAATTAAGCAGCTGTGTGTACACACACACGTTTGTTCTGCTATATGTAGTGAGGACCATTTGTTGACTTCCACTGATTTTCTGTCATTTTCAAACCTTTCTATGCCTTAACCCCAAAACTAACCCTAAACCTAACCATTACTAATGCATACCTAACCCTAACCCCATTGACACCTTAGCCCTAAACCTAACCAAAAGCAAAATAGCTTGTGAGGACCAGAAAAATGTCCTCACTTTACAACAACTGGTCCTCATGGTGATGGTTAAATTGGAAAAATGGTCGCAATGATGCTACACAACCACCCACCGACCCACATATGCACACACACACTAAAAAGTGACAAATAACTCAACGACTGATCTTGATGGGTCGTTTTTTACCCACTTTTCACTAATTTTATGGCACTTTGACCCTCCCAGTTCAAGTCTTTACCTTGTGCTGGTCAGCTATCATTCGCCCCGCCCACATCTCCTTGACCATCAGATTCCAAAGCTCAGTTTCTGTCTTCAGGTTTGCCTCAAACGCCTCCTTCCTTCCATGAACACGGATCTTCAGGCTGGGGATGCGTAGAACCAGGAAGGGAGCCGAGGACACTTTCACCTCCTGTCAATGAAGGCTCGTCATCAGCTTTTGGATTCGTTTACCCAGCTGTGTTGTCTACTATCCGTTCATCCTCTTACCTCTAGATCCCGATACTGCGCCACCTCCACGTATCCTGGTCGTCCGTCGGTCAGCAGGAAAAGTCGCCGCTGAGTCATGGCAATCTTGCCCACACCGCGGCTCGTCTTGACAGAAGACGACAGCTTGAAGACGCACTCGGTGGCATCAATGTGCTCCAACACAGACGCTGGCAGACTCACCTTAGCAAATATACACAACAAATCATACTGTTATTTTAATTTACCCATCCAGAGATGAAAAATCAAAGAATGCATGATCGAATTCTTCTAATAAAGACCCTAAGAAGTTTTGCACCTATATCAGTGCAAATGCATTCACACAACCGAACCTTTTTCTTCTGCTTCATATAAACCACAGGCCTGTTGGTTTTACCAGGACTTGATTTGACAAACAAAATGATGACCAGTTGTGAATCAGATTGAAAATGAGGCACAGCTGCACATACTTTTAAATCTTACCACAGATTCTGAAACGGTTTGGACTTTAGCTAGTCCATTGTCCGTCAGAGATGGAAAAACTACTCACTTTCCGTACTTGAGTAAAAGTACAGATACTTGTGTTAAAAAATACTCTGGTAAAAGTGGAAGTACTGATTAAACTTCTTTACTCAAGTAAAAGTAACAAAGTACAGGCTTGTAAATTGACTTAAAGTATAAAAGTAAAAGTAGAAACCACTTTTTTCATGCCGTTGCCTACATTTTAAATGGATGTCTGCCAATAGGACTAGATCTCCGTTGTGTTCATTTTCAATCATCTCGTCGTCCATGGTACTATGCTAACGCCACCGCCACCAAGCTGCAATGATTTGCCGTGAATGAATACCGCCAAATCTGTCGATTCATCTTGTAGTGGTGCGTTAAATTGAAATGATTCAAAACTAAAGTAACGAGCCAATTTTTTAAAATGTAAGGAGTAGAAAGTACAGATATTTGTGTAAAAATGTAAGGAGTAGAAGTAAAAAGTCGCCATAAAAATAAGTAGTAAAGTAAAAATATCAGAAAAATCTACTTGAGTACAGTAACAAAGTAATTGTACTTCGTTACTTCCCATTTCTGTTGTCCGTAATGCTTCTGGGGGGACGGACAGTTTTATGTTTATGGTCAAAGTCTTGCTGAAGGGTCCAGCCATCTTCCCATTGACACTGAAAATCTGCACAGCATGAAGCTACAATTTCTTTTTATACATCACTGCTTATAATGTGCTTGCGTAAATGTAGCTGCTGGTTTCCAGCCGAGGCTGGAAGATTTAAATGTGTGGAAAAAATAAGAAATTGGCTCCATTGAACAAATCTCCTAGATGAGCTTAAGATCTCTGCAGCTCCTAAAGAGATACCAGGGAGCTCTTGGTTGCTTCCCTAATTCATGCTCTTCCTGACCTAAGAGACTATTAAATAAGAACTTTATTTACAATTGGATTAAATTTCAGACAATATGAATTTATTGACTATTTCTGAGGCTGTTTTGTTGCACTGGACATTCAGGGATAGATAAGCACAGCATGGCTGTATTATTTGGTATCCTTTACTTCCCCGTTAACAGCTAAGCATTACATTGTATTTGACCCATGAAAGTTAAAAAAGGTTTTAAAAAAAAATGTCATGGGGTGTGATTATATTAGCAAGGCCTTGTAGTGCTGATGTTATCATTCTTTATTTTAAAGAAAAGTTATTAGAAACGAGTAGAAATGTATTTTTTTTAATCATAACTAACAGAAAATATCCCTCAACCACAATATATCTACTCCTAAATCATCCCTAATGGTCCAATATACTCTTTTTATGTTTAAACAGTTCATTGTGCATTAATTACAGGGATTTATATTTATGTAGTTTAATACAAAAACCTTTTGATACTCTAAACCCAGAGCTGTCTGTGCTGCAGAGATTACATAAAAGAAATCTATGCGTTGAGACGTTGTGGAAATTTTGATGCAAGAGAAGAAAAAGGAAATGGAGCAACCTGCTGTACAGCCATTCTGGTTTAAAAAGAAAACACTTCCTCCACATTTGAGTGGGGATCCTGCATTAGAAGTTCAAGAGCTTCAGTCATTTAGTGAAGATAATAGAAGTCTTAACTGCAAACACAGCTAGTGAAGGAAAACAGAAACCTTTGAGGCTGTTAATAAATATAACACATATTTGAAGGTCCAGAGATTTAACAATCTGATCCAGCTTCAATCAGTTCTTCCTTTGCTTTTTTCAGCCATGCGTTTAACACATCTCTATTTTCTATTCATGCAGCAACAACTTTGAAAACTTGATTCCTCCCTGACAGTCATATTGTTCTCAAACTATGTGGAGGAGTGTCTCACTGCTGTTTGTGTGTGGAGGTCACTGTGAGGCAGCACTTTTCTCTATAAATTCTGTGCTCTATTGGAGTTGGATGACAGAGCAAACACAATGTGACGCTATAATTGGACCAAGCTGCTCTCATCAGCTTAACTGGATAGGCATGATCGAGGCTCTGTATATCTGGGCTTCTGCTTTGTTAATGCAAGGAAGAAATAAAGCAGAACGCTTTTACTGAGCAAGCATTTCAAAAATGGATTTAGTGTAACATAAATGAGCATATGAAGTGTTTTTTATTTTCAGGAATAGTTTTGACTGTTGAATTACTTTTTTTTTGTTCTTAACAGTACAGTACTGACCTCCTGAGCCTCAGCCTCGGTCTCCTTCCAGATGGTGTAAAACACCCTGAATAAGTCCGGACCAACCTGCTTCTGGTGACCTGCAGTAAACACACAGAAAAACAGAGATCAAATACAGATGCTAAAAAGTTCCCCGGCTCAGCTGAGCCACATTTTGTTTACCTTAAAATTGCTGAGAGAGCGTTTGTCTTGTTTGAACAGCTCTGCTGCTCTCATACTGAATTTAACCAAGTTCAACATCTGGTTGGTGGCAGAGCTAGAATTTTCAGACTCTTTGATGTGCCAACATGCCAGCAGAGTGAGCAACAGAAGGCGGTCTTCATCAAAACCGCAGAACAGAGGCCGTCTTTGGACTTTTTGAGCCGTACAGGATAGGTATACCGAAAAATAATTATCCTTTTTATCCCTTGCATATTTAAAACTAACTCCTTTCAATTTCAACAGAAGTTTTCAAATATATCCTAGCATTTTCAACCACTAATCTCCAAACTATCTAAATCCAAAGATGCTAGTATGAGCAACACTCTATGATTATCCGACAACAATGGAGGGGAGAAAAGAGCCCAGAGAAAAAACACTTTGAGGTTTGGTTTTACATTTTAAGCCTTATATAAAGGAAGCTTTATTTTATCTTACATGTGTTCTTATTATGGCTCAAAATTAGCAAAATGTATAAAAATAAATAAATGGAAACAATGACGCAACATTCAACCAACTGTCTGATAAAAACAAAAACAATCTACAGCAAAAAATGTCAATATCTCAATACGAGAGAAAATTGCTTCCTACTTTCTTGAGAAATATTCTAAGATCCCAGTTGCTGTTGAATGGTATGAATACACTGGAGCCAACTTCAAATGTTTTTCACATTAGATCCGTGTTGGAATATTTCCAGAATCTACAAACACACACACGGACAAACTAGTGTAGAGCAAAGGTTAAGTGAAACCTTGGCTTCCACTAAAAATGTCTATGACAAAAGGGAAAAGTCAATCATTAACCCAAGACATAAATGTTTACCTGGACAAGGGAAAAAAAGAAAAAAAAGGGGTGCAGCTGGAAAGAGAAATTATGCAATTATTAAGAAAATGTAGTCCAAAGCCTAGAGATTATTAAAAAAACCCGTAATCTAAAGTGCAGAGAAGTAATAAAGAATCTGGACCTCAGTAAATTTTAACTACCCAAACAAACATATATAACAAAAGTCCCCTCCTCACCTACAGTTAGGGCATCAAACAGTCTGTGGATGGTTCCTTGGTCTTTTACGATGCCAGACTCCTGGACACATTTCACAAACTCCTCTAAGTGCATGTATTTTTTCGGCAGCTGGAAACGCTTTACTGCTGCTTCCTCCTGCTCAGAGCCCTGGGTTGCACGCTCCCGCTCCTGTTCCCTCTTCACCCGGCTGATGAGGCGTTTGATCTCTGGCCTTCTGTCCGCCTGAGGAGAGGATTTTGCTTTTCAATATTAAGTTGTTTCTGTTAATAGTTAATGGATTCCCAACCTTAAAGCCTTTAATATCCTGTTGCATTTACAAGCTTAAATGTATTGGGATGTATCCCACAGATGTAAAGGGAGTTAAATCAGTCTCCTTTGGCTTTGTTTTGATCAAATCCTATATAAAAATAGCGAAACGAGTGAATATAAAGTGGTTAAAAAAAGAGGCATAATTTGTAAAAAACAAACTTCAAAACTTAATGTATCACATATATAACTTTCCTTTTAGTTTTAAAAAATTACCATATTTTCCGGACTAAAGAGCGCACCTCACTGTACGCCATACATATATAAGCTGCACCGGGCTATAAGCTGCTGATATCTAATGAGCCGTCTCCCATCAAACCTGTAGGGGGAGCTCTACATATAGCCCCTGCAGTAGGACCATGGAAGAATGCTAACTCCTGTTAGCTTGTTAGCTTGCAGCAGTAACAGCTTCTAGTGAAAGATGAGGCTTTGCCAGCTCTTTATTTCAGCTCTGCAGGATTTGATGTCAGTCTCTTCATTAATTCGGAAGTTTTAATGAGGCAAATAAATGGTAAAAGTGCGAATTCGGGAAATTTTTTTCCATCATGCCAGCTGCCAGTGATGTCAAAAGTGCACACATTTGTTACTTAAGTAGAAGTATAGATACTGCAGTTTAAAAACACTCTGGTAAAAGTTGAAGTATCAACTTCACCACTTTACTCGAGTAAAAGTGAAAAAGTATGTGCTCCAAAAACTACTTTAAGTATAAAAGTATAAAGTAACCTTAAAAAAAAAAAAAAAAAAGCCAGATGCCACTATATGAATTAAAAGCTCAATTTTTCGACTATTTCGAAAAATTCTTTGAGATATGGCCAAGGATCAGGGAGGTCTTATTGATCTCCTTCTCCATCTCCTGATATGCTCTCGCCTGTGTCCGACCTTTCAGACATTTCAACATCTTTTTCTGAATCGAAAATTGTAGCATGGCATAGACAATTCGCGTTTGCTTGCTTCTGATGATTTCCTTTAGCTAACCAATTAGTGTTTGCATTCTATGACTCAACCAATTACACTAGTTTTCACTAGATGTGGATGGCGCCAGTGATCTGCATTGGATGGTGCACATGACCTGAAATAAATATTTATAAATATTAAACCGAAGCCAACAGTTACGAGTTACGTTTGTTTTAAAAATGTAAGGAATAGAAAATACAGATATTGTGTGAAAATGTAATGAGTAGAAGTCAAAAGTAAGAAGAAAAAAATGGAGTAAAGTATAGATACCTTAAAAGTGTACTAAAGCACAGTAACGAAGTATTTGTACTTCGTTACTTGACACCTCTGCCTGCTGCTAGCATGTTCTAGCCCCTTATTCTTTTATTTCATACTTTGACTTCCCTTTGACTTTGACATCTGCCCAAACCCCAAATCCCTCAATCCCTATATAGAGCTGGGACACTGTAGTGGACTTTATAGTGAACTCAGTTAACTGACCGTTCGAGCAGTTAACTGGGTTTGTGCTTCACTGCAAGGTGCCTGCACCATCTCCGTCGCTGCCAGAGCAAATCTCATGATGCTTTACAAGGAGAACTCTCGTAAAGCAATCTGGGATATGTCTGCTCGTCTAGTGATCATTGATGATCACCTCTTTTCAAGGTGCATCGTTGGAAATTTCGAGTCCACAACTTTTTTAACCACTAGATGTTCGGACACTCGTCTAAAATGGCGTAGGCAGTATAAAGTGCTCTATATAGCGATTAGGGTGGACATTCGGATACAGCCGGCGTGAACCAACCTGGACCCGTTCAACATCTGGCAGGGACTCCATCAATGACTTAACCATCTGAGAAGGAAAGATTTCTGCATCCGTCTTATATAGACTGTGAAAATCCTCCAATGCATCCAGGCGCCTGTTGGACACGGTGTTCACCAAGCCCCGTAGGTAATGGTATCTGGACAGAGAAAGGGAGCGCCGCATTTAGAACCAAACGGGGTAAACTTGCCATCTAGAGGTCAGCTAATCAAACTAACAGCTGTAAAATCTTGATATAAAACCTTGATGAACTATAAACACAAACAAAAACAAAAAAAAAACAAGACAACAGCAAGATATAATGATAAAATGTTCATGACTCATGAGCAATAACCTGCTTTCTAGTCAAATTATTATATTTTTTAAACAAAGACACAAAGGACAATCCAGGAGGGAAAAAAAGAAGATATATCCTGCTCATATACTTTGCATTAAAAAGCCAAAGAAGGAGGGAGCTCACCACTAAGGTTAAATACTGAACGGTAAGGTTGCTGCATTTTACTAGTATTACCTAACAGCTGTATCATGTGATCTTTGCTGAGTCAGAGGAAAGTATTTAAAACAAGCTTGTCAGGTAAAACTAGGCTTTTCTGTTGTGTCTGCAGCATAACTGCAGACGCAAGAGGTTGGGATTTCTGTCTTTTTTCACTTTCTTTAAATCTTTTCTTGCTTTAAAGAAATAAACATATATCTACCTGGCCAACAGAGCAGATTCATCAGGTGGTGTCGCACTAATAGCCTTCCCCAATGATGAAACCATGTCAGAGTAATAGTTCTGAACATATTGATAGGCCAATGGAGGTGGAAATTCTGGGAGACGGAAGATCTTCAAAGGTTTCTGAAGAAACCTCAACCCTAGAAAGAAAATCATTGCATCAAAAATGATCCAGTATTCAGATTTTCTGGGTTCCATCACTGGTACTGACCACTATCAGGACTAATCTTTCGGACGGAGAGTAGTCTCTTTGCGTTCACCCCCGTGGATTCCTTCATGGGTTGGTCCAGATTCGGCAGACTGGCCCCCAGTCTCCTGCTCAGTCTGCGGTCAGGACTAGTGTACCGACTGTAGCCACTCCTGGACATTTCAGACATAGGAGGACGGCGTGGAGACTCAGTCATTGTACGATTCCTGTAAACAGGGTCAGGAAGCAGATTTTATTAGTTTGATAATGACACAGCTAAATCCGGCTAGAGAATCTGCAGATATACATATTCAAACCATGATTTCAACAAATCAAACAAAGATAATTTCAACATTTATAGTATATTCTTGAACTAATTCCCTCAAACTTCTAACATCCTATGATCAGTATGAACTAGGAAGGAGGCTGTTAGACACGAAGGAAGCAACTGGTCAGTAGGGAAAATGGAATCCCATCCCTCCATTTTCTCTGACCGCATGTTCGCCACAGGGGGAGGGTAGTATCCGTAAAACGATTCATAAAAAAAAAAAATAAAAAAAAATCCACAAAACAATCTATTGATGCAAAATAAACAATTATTTTACTGAAAAACATTTAGTATATAAATGATTGTTTACTAAATATTGACAGGCCAAATAGATATTTTCTTCTGAATGCAAGGTGGACCAGAGAGGATTCTGCATCAATGAGAATAGTAGGCTGAAGTCACACCTTGTCAGATCCTAGGAGCTCCATAAGTGTAACCTGGCAGTAGCTAGATTGATACGTGTAGAACTGAGTTGAGTTCTACGTTATCAATCTAGGATGGCTCCTGTTCAGTCTGTGTATATAAAGGAGGGATGTTTAGTACAATACTTTGAGCTGATTGGGTGACATGGTGGCTAGCACCTGCCTTCCATAATACACTTTCAGCCAATCGCATCATGCGATTCTTGTAGCTTCTTGAGTGCAAGTAAGCTGGAATAAATCAAACTTTTTCCAAATCCTGTCAGAAGAAAAGTACAGACATTTTTCCCCATCTACAAATGCTTCTTTTTAAACGAGAAATTGTCGCTATTTTAGCTAAAACTGAGTCAACTGCAGTATCTAAAGTTGAGTGTCCAGCATAGCAATGTCTAATGTCCTGGCAAATCCCTTCTGACTGTCATCATTCCTACATATTTCGCCCTCAAAAAACGCAGCTGGCATGTCATTGGTCCGACCCGCTGGTTGTCACCAGATGGACGTATTAGCAGGAGTCTTAAGATGGGTTTGTTGTGAGACTGAAAACTCAGATAAGAGAGCTAAAAAAATGCCTCTTTCTTCTTCTTCTTCCTTTTCAGCATTTAAAGCCCAAAAAGAGAAACAAACAAAGATGGCCGGTTAAAAGTTTGTCAGCATAGGTTGGATCTGGAAACGCGTTGGCCAACTGTACAATTAAAAGCTGAAACAAGAGCCGGTGAGCACAAGTGCGCCACTCACTGGCCAGGAGGAATTCTTTCTCCTTTAACATTATTAAAAAAATATATATATTCCCATTAAAAAACAGCTAAATCAACAAAACTTTTTTTTCCTAAAAAGAACTAAATTATTCTTATCTTCTCTCACTTGTGACAGCTCATCAGCAGTGACATCATACCAGCATCATACCTGTGTGCGTGGTTTCGTATCATCTGCTCCATGCAGCTGAAGGAGTCCCTTTTCCTGTTCAGCCTGTCCCGCAGGAACGAGTGAAAGATATGAGTTTCTAATACCTGAGAACAAAACGTTGACAAACACACAGTCACAGGTTAGTGTGTTAACCAGTGTCTAAATCTTCATTTAACAACAGATTGTACCTTCTTGTAAAACAGCTGGTCTTCAGGCTCCCTTGTTCTAAGAAATTCCTCACTGTTAAAAACTCGATGCTCATGGTTTAAAAAGTCCTGGACACCTCTGACAAAGAGAGCAGAAAAAACCAGTGAGACTTTGAATCTGTCTAGTTTGTTTACCAGTCAGTGGAGCCTCACCTGAAAATATTGACCACCAATTCCATAGCGATGTTTTGTATCTTGATATTGAGTTTTCTCTGCCAGTTTCTGCGCTGGGAGCGAAGGCCGTTTACATCTGTTCCTGCTCCCAGGTGGCACAGCTCCAAATCGTACTGCAGCTGTAAGCACTCTGCCCTGAAAAACCCAAAACACACAGATTTAGTCTTGTAACGCTTTAATCAGATAATAACCAACATCAAATCTTCTAATTTGAAAACCTTTTAACCAAAACTGATATATTTATTGCATAGCATAAACAAAACAAAAAAAAGTAGTACAAAGTACTGCGTGATGAAAAAAAAAACTACAATAGAAAGGAATTTGGAGCTTATAAATATTCCAAGAGATATGCATGTCAAGATGAGAAAATTAAAGCCAAAACACATTCTTTGTGCAGATACAATTGACATCAAAACATTTTATTAATGGTTTAACAATTTATTTAGATCAGCAGGGTTTGGGTTAGACTGGGAACAACTGAATAAAATACATGTTTCAACATGCGTCTATTATGGATATGATATCCATGTAATTACACCCTTGACCATGAAAATATAAAGACACTGGTATCATCATATGTAATATATTGTTAGGGTTGAACGTGGTTACTGCTTTTTTGGGTGCAAACGCTGGCATATTTATTTATCAGGCGTTTTTTCCTTTTTTTTACGTTTTATATTATCCTCAATTAAATACCTTAATTCATTTACTTTTTTCTCTCTACTTCTTTGCATATTCTATTAAAATATAGTGAGTGAAATATATTAAAACTGTGATTTTATAAAAGAAAATTGGCTGCCCTGGGGCTCACTGACAGAAGCCCAGCTTCTGTCAGTGAGCCCCAGGGCAGCTGTGGTTACAATGTAGCTTGCCACCATCAGTGTGTGAGTGTGTGTGTGAATGGGTGAATAAATGTAGTGTAAAGCGCTTTGGTCAAGTCTGCTGACTTGAATGAAGGTGCTATATAAGTACATGCCATTTACCATTTAAAAAGTGCGAGTGTGAATACTTTTCCAAGGGACCATTTGACACATTAGTTTCCGATTGGGTGTTTGCATGCATCACCTTGAAATGAAGCACTCTGCTGCAGCCAGAGGTATGGTGGGGAGGTCCACGGTTTCAGACCATGATGTCTGAATGATGCCGTCATCCACATTCACCAGGATCAGGTCCTCTGTCTCCTATGTCCAAAGATAAAGACATACAGGCACTTGCTTTTGTACGGCAGGAACAATTCATTACAGCACAGTTTAATAGAGAAGGGCTCAGTCTAATGAACAGAGAGCTTCTGTGAGAATGTGAGCTGAGCCTCAGACACTGAATAAAGATGAAGACGCTGAGAATAAGAGGCTATTGTTGAACTCTATATGGTGGTTTACTCTGTACAAACCGATTATAAACCTCAGACTTAAACATCAGGTGCTGATTTTATGGCAAAGAGCCACAAATTTTCTAGTATAAATAGTTTGATGAAGAGTTTTTATCTTAATTCAAAGAAAAATAAATCGACCAAAAAAAAAGAAGAAAAACATAGATTTTTTTATATCTCTAAATGCACCAGTTTACTTACTGCAGCGATATCTTCAAAATGATTAACATGACAGCCCATCAGGAAAGCGGTCGGCGCCATCAGGAAGTCCAGCATTCCTCGAGCCAGGACTGGGACGTAAGGCTGCTGCCAGGACAACGGCTAAAACAAATAAAAGGAAGGAAGAAAAAAAATCAATAAGGTTTGACATGTTTTTTTAATTATAGAAAAAAAAAAATCTTCTTCCACAAACCTGCAGGTAGAGCAGCAAACTCTCTGCAACCAGAGTTAGTCTGGCCCAGTCAGAGGAGAAAAAAACAATCCTCTGCTCTTGGAGAAGGCAGGAGAGCACCTAGAAAACACAGCAGAGAAAAAATTCATTAGCCTTTTCTACAATAAACATTTTTCAAAATGTCCGATCAGTCTGTTATCTTGACTACCTGGAGCAGAGCTGCATTAGTGAAACAGAGGAGCGGAAGGTGGAGGTCGATGTCGATAACTGGGCTGTCCACATCGTCTCTGGACGGGAGAACCACTTGAAGAGGACGAAGACTGAAAGACTGAAGAAGAGAAAAGCCTTTTACTGTTGAAGTCTACAGTAGAAGACAAGAGGGAGCGGTGAAAGAAAAGCAGGAATATATCCAGACCACATGCAGCTGTCCAGGTGGGGGCAATGGAACAAGGGACAGCTTGGCTGAAAACTCCTTGATTGTTTCTTCAACATCAGCCTGCCTCGCTGTCCGCAGCTGTACCAGCAGACTGGAAACAATAAAAAAACAAATTTAATAGCAGCAACAATGGAAAACTGATCATTACAGATGTCCTATTTAAAGCTAGGCGGCTGATTTCTGACATCCAGTTCTGTAGCTTAGATCCCAAAACATTTATTCCAGATTCCATAAGCATTCATGCAAAGATTCCTTATGTTCCTTTCCTGGTTTTACGATACAAATGTAACAGTTTATCATTAAGTGATGGATGGTTATGCATCTTTCTTATGAACCTAAAAAAGTGTTTTGTTTAACAGGACAGAGAACAAGACCTTGAAAATTAAATTTTTTATAGTTAATTAGATGTGCAAAATACTTCTGTCAAATGTAATAATTTTATTATTTAAAATATCATTTTGTGGAGCTTTACTGCCGTGAGATGTAATACCAATTGACAGTGATGGGCAGTAGCGCCGCTACATGTAGCGAAGCTATTAGTTTAACTACATTTTCCAGTAGCTTGACCGTAGCGACGCTGCTTTATTTATCAAGTAACTTTCCTGTAGCGACGTTATTGTTTTGATCAAGTAGCGACGTAGCTTCCACAAACGCTACAAAATCCAGGGCATAACTAAGAAATGAAACCAGGTTTTCTATTTCTAAACAACAATCAGCCACAAAACTACTGTAAATAGCAGTTTCAGCTGACGCTCTAAGTGGCGTAGTAGCACAGGCACACTCAGTAGGGTTAAACAAGCGCACCCTTTCCGAGGCTGTCGTTCTATTGGCTGGAAAGGTTGCTAGGCGACGATCCAACTGCAATCTGAGTGAGAGCAAAAAAAATCCTCAAGCAGAGCCTACGGGTTTGCGAGCGTATCTGAGACTCAAACAGAGCGCGTTGTGCGCGCGAAGAGAAGGAGGCAAGTGAGAGGAGAAAATATCTGTGCAAGAAGCATTAAATCTGAGAGAAGAAACAAAGATTTGAGAGAGAAGAGAAATATTTGAGAGAGAGCGCATGTTTTGAGTGTGAGCATTATAAGTTTTGAGTGCAAGAAGAGGAAATTCTTTTCTCAAATTGAAATTATGTGCTCTTCCATATGTGCCACTAAGATACTCTAATTAGAGAGCAGTAGTGAAACTTCCATATTGTATTTCCATGGCCTAGTTTACCTGACAGGATGTTTACATAAATCTGTTTTTAGGTATGGAGGAACAGCTCTAACGTATATAAAATAAATACATAAATAAATAAATGCTCAATAAATAAATAAATAAGCATTCAATTAATTGCCCCCAAAATACAATGAATCAATATGTAGAAATTAAATTATATGGTGAGACATAAATATATGTATCACTTAATTAGCTTCTTTATTTTTTCACCTTTTTGTAAACAGTTTCATTTGTTACTTGAATCGACTGTTTAATTGAGGTCTGAAGAAGTTTTGCTCTAAGGGAGACCCTAAAGAAATAAGATGCCTTTTGTAGGGTTTTGTTTTCCCTAGAGATATCCATTGAATGCAAACTCATAGCCATGTCTCGATGTGTAGAACACTACACAGTACATTTAATTTGGTTCTAATAACAGCAGATTGTTTGCTAGTTTGTCTACTAGTAATTACTTTAGTTTTTATTTTAATATGCTGATCATAAAGCAATGTTTACACTGTGTTATGTCATTGGCTGATCTTTAATAAATATTTTAACCAGTGTATCAGACTTATTTTGAATTGACATTAGGTTACGTACGTTAAGTAGCTTCTGATGTAGTTAAGCTACTTTTAACACATTAGTGTAACTTAGCTTGCTATAATTCTTTAGGTGGTAGCTTTGGTGTAGTGAAGCTTAATTTATTGTTGAGTAACTGATAGCTTAGCTCACTACACTGGACAAGTAGCTTGCCCAACACTGCCAATTGATTGGAAGGCAGCATCACTTTGTGTGAAAAGAGTCAGGTCTATATTACTTCCATAATGATGACAAAGTCAACATTACTATCTTTATTTTGGATCTTTTGCAGCAGGTTTTCAGTGTTTCTAGATTACATGTTAATATGTTAAGCAATAGTCCAAAGATCCACCCATTACCAACTAAATGTGTTACCATGACAAGCAGTCTTTTAGAGCGTTGTAGTAGGGGAACTTGGAGATGATGCACACAGCAGAGGGAGCATACAGACGAGACTTGGCTGCATTCCATCTGTGACCATTCTGCAGAGAACCCTCCTGAACGGACTGTTGTAGACAGCAATGCTATATTACCTCAGAATTGATCGTCTTCAATTTTTTATCGTTCAAACTGTAAAAGTGTTTGTACCTGGACAGCTCTGTGGTACTGGACGACGACCCCGTGGGTTCGATTACCAAACAGGTCGGTAAAAACCAGAAAGTGATAAGTGTCGTCTTTTTGTTCACTGGCTAGCTGAAGACCACCTGTGAAAAAATAATAATAAACGGTTGAATTATCAAGACTGAGAATCAAAACCGTAAAAGGTTTTTGTAGCAGCTCTTGGAACAAATATCAAAAGGAAAAGAGAAATGGGGCAAAATGGTAAAAACAAAGAGCAAAGCTGCACTAAATACTGCTAAAATGACTGGTTATAAGTGGAGTATATTATTATTTAACCTGTTTCGATTTAAAAAAAGGGAGAGAGTACCAGGAAAACAGAGCTGAGGCAAAGCGATGAGGTCCAGATCTTTTGGAACACTGATGTCCTCTGTTGCCGACGAGGTTTCGGCGCGACTGCGTGAATCTCCATTAGACACCCCCTCTGTAGGACGATCTCGCCTCTTCTGTAAATCGCATCAAAAAAACAAAAGAAGAAAAAAAAAGATTGGTAAAAGTGTTTGTTCTTTTTTATACGTTTAAAATGAATCCATCATTGAAGAAAACCTTTTTGATGAAGCTTCTTCTTTTCTGCACGCGGCTAAAAGCTGGACCAATCACATGGTTCGAGTTGGACTCTTTGGAAACGAAGGGCGGAGCGTGGACCTGCAGTACCTCAGGATCCAACAGGGGGAGCTCGTCTAACTTGGTGTGCTGTAGGGGCAGCAAAATTGGATGCTTTAACACAGATTAGGGGAAAAATATGCAACAAGGGTTAATTATTCCATCACTATGAAGATAAACCACTTGATGCAATGTATAAATCCCAAACCAATCTAAAAAACAATTTATCTACTTCTGTTGTTTTTGCCTTTTGATTTAGTCAGTATCTGCTGCCTAGGACAGATATTTTTTGCATCTCACATTGTCTCTCTGTAGACACACTTGCTGTATCTCTCGAAGTTTATCACTGGGAGCTCCAACCACAACGCAGGCCTCCAGGAGCCCGGACGGCAGCTCCGCCATCACATCAAAGTTCACAAACTGCTGGAAACACACACACAAAGGAGACATTTTGATAAGATAGCATCATTATTAATATTTATCAAACATATGTACATATGAAAATAGTTTTTAGATATATAGATAGATTTGGATAAAGATTAGCTATGTGTGATAAATTATATCCATCCAGAGTTACACTAAAAAGATAAAGTTAGGGCTGCAGGTGACCTTTGACCTGCTATAACTTAAAGGTACAGGGAAGGGTGTTCTTTTTCTGGGTGGATCATCTAAATAAGTGGTCCTCCTAATTGTCAATCATTCTGGTGACATGTTTACGTAAGGCCATCTTTTTCTGCGCATGCACACTTTCAGGCGTATATGTGTGATGAGCTACGGTTTTAAACAGTCATTGAAGCTCGTCTTTCTCACCGCGGTTCTTTAAAAATGGCCGAGGGTCATGAGAGAAAAAGTGTCTACCAAGTGTATGATGCACTGCTGCAGCGGCTGCAAAGTTTCTACTCAACAGGTATAGTTGTGCTATCTATCTGGAGGTATAAAATTATTCTACCTCTATATTGTAACTTTCAAGGGAAGTTTATTTATTTTGTAATTTACATCGTTAGTAGTTCTAAGGTGGCCACAGATCCTTATTTACCCTGCAAACACGTCCAAATTTCTGCAGCACACACAGACATGCATGTCATGATTTTTTTTTTATGTACCAGTACTCTTATTTGCAGGGAACGTTTTTATGAATAAATATGGGTGAGATTAGATCCATCCGAGCGACCGTCGTATCATTGCAATTTTTTTTTTTAAGTGGAGAGGGCGGATCTTTTCAAAAATGAGGGAAAATCCTCCCCTATATCTTTAATATACATTAGGGCTGAAACAACTAAACTGATAAATCGATTATTGAAGTAATGATCATCTAATTTAGTAATGAATTAATTGTTAACTGGAGTATAGAGACTCTAAAAAAAACATCTTTAGCTGACACTTTTAAGTGTAAATATAACAAAACTGGAAATAAAAAAAAACATAACCTGAAAAAAAAAAATTATTTTCTTCTCTCAATATGCTCTAACCAGAACTCCTCAAGTGGAAACATGGGTTTAATTCTGCATTATAAAAATCTTCTTTGAGGAAACTTTTAAATATGAATGAAAAAAATAATTGACAAATTAATCAACTAGTAAAATAACCGTTAATTGCAGCCCTAATATATATTAATACCTGCTACAAAACCATCTTTAAAACTAGAAAAGCACTGAGAATGCGAACATCCACCAAGTAGAAGATATTGCCCCATATTGTGACTTACACCTATAGATAAAACTCTCTATCTGGATCATTACCACATTTTTTAACATTGTTTGTTGGCATGAGGCGCATCCCTGGTAAAAAAAAAAAAAAAAAAACTCATTAAAATCTGTTAAGAACTTTTCAAGCAGTCCTGCTTACAGATAAACAAATACACAAAAACATAGTAACTCACCTTTTACTTTACTGGAAACATCTGACATCACCAAACAAAAGGACTCAAACTGCTGTGAGGGTGCACTGATGGGTCATCTCAAAGATAATATCCCACACAGAGTTTTACATAACCCAAAACAACAGCTTGGTTGAATGCATTTGCAAAACATAAGGAGAGTCTATTAAAAACTATCGGAACCTTTTGTCTCATAAACCTCATGGAGCGTTACATTCGCAGAGCAGATGTGTTGAGTTTGGCTGCTGGTGCGAAAAACCACAAAGATCACCAGAAGAATCAAAACCACACACAACCAGGTTACTGTAACTGAACCTTTTTTAAATGTTTTTTTTTTTTTTTTTTTGGCTAGTTTCCTGTATCCTTTTAGATCATCTTTTATATTGAAAGTAATTTGGTGACATTCAGTGATATTCACTATTGTTGGTGATCCTTGTGAACCATTTGTTAAAAACGGATCAACTCTTTGTCTTTTCCAGGATTTTCAAGGTTGAAGCAAAACAGAGAGAAACATCTGTGATCATTTTGGACAAGTCTCTCTTATATTTTATTCCAGGGGATTTTTAAGGTCTTGAAACATGGAGTGCTTTAACCAAGGCCCAAAATAGTAAAATCTTTATAAGAAAACTTTACAATAAACATTATTTAAGGCTGATCGAGTGTTCATTACCATGACATTAACTTTATTTTGTTTGAATCATTTGTTTATAGTTAAGAAGGATAAACCAGCTATAATTTGATTTACTAAAATCTTAGTTAAATAATGTGTTTTAATTATGTTGAGATATTTCCAAACCTTTTGTAAAAAATTTTCCCTTTTTAAATCACTCTGTTTTTACAGCCCTTCAGTTCAGTCAAAAGAAAATTTTTTAATTAACCTAAAAATAATAGATAAAAATGTTCTTCTTTAAGCATGTGAGTCAATTATCTGATCTTTGATATGATTACAGATCCTCTACCAAACGTAACAGAGGGAATTAGATTGTTTTTCCCTAATTCACCTAAACCACGTCTTACAAAAATGCTTAAATTTTTTTTCTTCTAAAAGTTCTTCAGTGTAGTTAAAAAAACATTTAGAATAAGGATTTTTCTTGTAAAACTACAAACAAAATAGTTTCTTTTAGATTGAGTCTGAAGGTTGTTTATGGAGAGAGACTGTTGATCCCTGATTTCCATAAAGGAATTTGGATCATTTTTACATCCATTAATATTAAAATATATATAATATAGAAGGGATGTCCGACTGCAACTATTGAGCGATACTAATATCAATGCGATGACAGCACAAATCATACTTATCAAATATAAAAAAAAACTTGATCAGGTGACATTACTCAAACAGAATATCGAATGATGGATGATGATTTCACTGTGAGGAAAATAAGTATTTGAGCACCCTGCTATTTTGCAAGTTCTCCCACTTGGAAATCATGGAGGGGTCTGAAATTGTCATTGTAAGTTCATGTGCACTGTGAGAAACACAACCTAAAAATCACAACATAAGATTTTTTAACAATTTAATTGTATGATAGAGCTGCAAATAAGTATTTGACTGTCTATCATCTAGAATTCTGACTCAAAGATATGCTAGTCTGCCATCAAAATGTCCATCTCCACTCCATTAATTATCATGAATTAGGTGCACCTGTTTGAGGTCGTTAGCTGCATAGAGACACCTGTCCACCCCATAAAAATAGTAGGAATCCAACTACTAACATGGCCAAGACCAAAGAGCTGTCCAAAGACACTAGAGACAGAATTGTACACCTCCACAAGGCTGGAAGGGTTACAGGGACATTGCCAAGCAGCTTGGTGAAAAAAGGTTCACTGTTGGAGCAATTATTAGAAAATAGAAGAAGCTTAACATGACTGTCAATCTCCCTCGGACTGGGGCTCCATGCAAGATCTCACCTGGAGGGGTCTCTATGATCCTTAGAAAGACGAGAAATCAGCCCAGGACTACACGGGAGGAGCTGGTCAACAGTGATGGGACTAACGGCGTTGAAAGTAACGGCGTTACTAACGCCGTTACCTTGTTTTAGTAACGAGTAATCTAACTAATTACTTTGACTGTAACTATAACGCAGTTACCATTGCAGGCACCCCGTTACTGCGCGTTACTCAGGTCGCACAATGAACCTTTTTTCATGATAGGACTCGTGCGCAGCTGCGTGAAGCTGACACCCCACCCACGTCAAAAAACTCTGCAAATAGACTGAATGGTTAGTGCAACGTTAGTGCAGATTTGTGCAGAAAAAAATATTGTTTGTGCTACTTTTGTTTAAGAGATATTAAAGATTTATTTTAGGTCATCCAGAGGTGCGCGCCTTGTCCTGAGAGGGGAGGATGAGAATGGCTGATGAATAGTGAGATTCCGTCTGTCAGTTGAATAGGTGGGTGTTTCTGCTGGCGGGTGTTAACGTACAGCACACACAGAGAGATGGAGAGTGAGGATGACTCCAGCAGCAAAACAGCGTTTTCCACATGGAAATACCGGTGTTACGTAGAGCTGCGTTTCCCCATCACATAACGGTTTCCTCTGCATCTCCACACAGCGCAGGCGGCAAGAGTCACCGCGCAAGCGACAGGAAACGCGCATGCTCGCTAAATGCGCGCAACAGTCGCCCTGTGCTCGCGCCACAGGAGAACTATGGAGAGCGTGAACGATCAAATGAACCTGACAACAGCCAGAAATGATAGCCTATATGGAGAAAGGGAGAAATCTGGATGGATGGTTGGATGGATGGATGAATGGATGGATGGATGGATGGATGGATGGATGGATGGATGGATACTCTGCCTTCTCAACTTACTGTTTTTTTATTTTAAACAATATTTGATGGCCTTTGTGGCAGGGATGGAGATCCATATTTTATGTCACACACAGAGTATACATCTAGATAGATAGATAGATAGATAGATAGATAGATAGATAGATAGATAGATAGATAGATAGATAGATGTTGCAGTATCTATAAAAACCCAAACACACAGGATTTCAGAATTAGACATCCCCAGTTATTAATTTCATATACTCACCGGATCTGAATGTCCTGTTATAAAACTTCACATGGCGTTCCCCCCTGATGTCATTTACGTTGAGTTGCAATAAATGCTAAACTCTCTGCAGGTTCTTGTCTTTGTCGTCCGCTCTATTCAGCTGGCTTTGGAAACACACGGCGAGAAGGTGGGGGCTGGGTGGTGAGGTTTACGGGGGCGAGAAACTCAAAAGTAACGCAATAGTTACTTTTACTAGTAACTAGTTACTTTTATTGTGGAGTAACTCAGTTAGTAACTCAGTTACTTTTTGGGAGAAGTAACTAGTAACTATAACTAATTACTTTTTCAAAGTAACGTGCCCAACACTGCTGGTCAATGATCTGAAAAGAGCTGGGACCACCGTTTCCATGGTTTCAGCTGGTAATACACTAAGACGTCATGGTTTGAAATCACGCATGGCGCAGAAGGTTCCCTGCTTAAACCATCACATGTCAAGGTCTGTCTTAAGTTTGCCAATGACCATTTGGATGATCCAGAGGAGTCATGGGGAAAGTCATGTGATCAGATGAGACCAAACTAGGACATTTTGGACACAATTCCACTAACCGTGTTTGGAGGAAGAAGAATGAAGAGTACCATCTCAAGAATATCATCCTTACTGTAAAGCATGGGGGTGGTAGCATCATGCTTTGTGGGTGTTTTTTGCACATGGGACAGGGCGACTGCACTGTATTATACATTGGGAGATTTTGGGGAACAATCTCCTTCCCTCAGTTAGAGCATTGAAGATGGATGGAGGCTGGGTCTTCCAGCATGACAATGACCCAAAGCACATAGCCAGGATAACCTAGGAGTGGCTCTGTAAGAAGCATATCAAGGTTCTGGGTATGGCCTAGTCAGTCTCCAGACATAAACCCAATAGAGAATCTTTGGAGAGCACTCGAACTCTCAAAAATAAACTGGAACTGGAAATAAAGTTATATATAGTCCATAGATAGCAACCATAATTGTCAAGCTTCTGTAAACTACATTTATTTCTATGCACCAAGCAGTTGTTTGGACCTCATTTAGTTTCGTCAGGTTCCCATTAACAACATTCATGCCTGCTTGCTCATCTTCCTACTGAAGGTGTTGCTGAATGGATAACAGGGTTCAGGTCAGGCCAGTTTTTTGGCCATTGTCATTCATCTAGCCTTTGGTGCTTCAGCAGTGAGAACCAGAGACCACATTAACTAGAAAACTAAATCGGCATTTTCATGAAAAGCTTTAACAAGAAGGGGCTGGACTTCATAAAAGCCCAGTGGACCAACACCAGCAGATGACATGTCAATGCTCCTGATCCTTTCCTACAGGTAACAAAGGACTAGTTTCTTCATTGAGGCATCTTCTCAAAGCAGCAATTACTTAACACTTTTTACCTTCAACTAAAATTAAATACAGCATTTACCTTTTCACAGTATTTTATCCTCCAAGACACTGATATTAGCATTAACTTATTGCAAGTCATAATTATTCAAATAATTCACTGTCTAATGAATCTATATGATTCAGGATTTACAGTTAAGAAATAAGTGCTAATCTTGTAGCCATTTCCTGTTTTGTGAAGATGAACATATATACTTCCCATCACTTGCATTGCATTGTTGTCATTTTGAAGCTAAAGCTGGACCTGTGTGTCATGGAGTAGTGATTAAACATATCAGAGACTCTGGCCAAGCAGGCAAAATCTTCAGCCAGTATGCTGCCACTGTGACACAGACAAAATGTTTCTACTAACAGCCTGTCTGTTATCTAAAGAAGCATTTTCTGCTCCATCTAATGGAATACAAGATTAAAGATATTCAATAACAATTTTCATTGTGTGGTGATGATATCAAACATTTAAAGTGCTTTACATTTTGTTTGCACCCCATGTCTTTTATTATTCATTTCTGTTTGTATGTATGGTTGAAAAACTACTTCAATTTACAATATAATCTTAATAAAGACAGTAAACCTGAATAAATAAAGAAGTATAAAAGCATTTTCCAAATCACAAAGGCACTCAATTATTGGTCCCATTACCATTAACCAGAGTCATGCTACGTTCACACTGGAAGCGCTTTGGGCAGCAGAAGCAGCCACAAAATCAAAAAGTCCTGCAGCGCATCAAGAGCACCTGAAGCAGCGCGTCTTGATGCATCTGAGCATCTGAGGTGCTTCACAAGCAGCAGCTGCTGGAGTTGGAAGCAATTTATGAGGCGCCACATCAACCAATCGGAGAAGCTGATCCAAGGGTGGCAGGCAGACAGACACAATGCTATTGATGCAGATCGGTATGATCACTCCCCTGAAACAGTTTATAGACGCCTAAATTAACTATCAATGTAGAAACCTACCGGCAAAATATCTTCACTTTTATTATCAACGTGCCTGCAATTTATACCACATGCCTGAAAAACACTAACATCTTCCAGCTGCCACAATCAGTAGGGGAAAGCCCCCAGAGACGCCCGGGCCTGAGGCAGCTACCGATGGGGACTCCCAGTGATAGCGCACCGCAGGTATGTGGGGATGTGGCGGCTCCAACAGAGAAATACTAGTTCAAGAAATGATGATAAACCGACTGTCCAGACAACGATTTCAGTTGGACTTTCTCGCTTAAAAATATATTAAAACTACATTTTATGAGCTTATCACAGCAAATATAGCAAAGCCGCTTTCTGCCATTGCATACAGGAGCAGCGGAAGCATCAGATGCATCTGGACACACTTTATCGGACGCGCTTCAGGAGGCGCATCTGACCTTAATGTGAACCAGCATCAAAAATAAAGCAGCAGGCGCATTTACCGTGCTATGTTTACACCGGGTGCGATGTGAGCATAGCATAAGGCACCATCCTTCCTTAAGCCAGCCCTTTCGGTGGTGGTAAAATGCTTTAAAAGGGTTTAGTTAGGATGCAGATCCATGCATGCAAGCATCAGTACGGTCCTGCCACAATGGAATCTTGGCAAAACTCACACAGCCCAAATGTTCTACAAGCAGCAGATATCTTGAGTTTATTTTGATCGAGGTTATAATCTATCAGATACAGAAATGTCGGCTTGCACAAACAGGGATCGGAACACCAAAAATGGAAAGGTTTTATATGTTAATAAAATAAAACGTCTCAAAGATAACTTGAGATCTGAGCATTATTCCCATGTATTTAAACAAAAACGACAATTTGATGTCAAAAATACTTAAATGCAATGAAAAATACACTCATACAATGTAGTTTCATGTTTGTTTAAATGTATAAAATAGAATTAGGGTGTTGGTGTGAAATTATATTAAAGGAGAATTCCGGTTTTTAACACTTTTAGCCCATTTTCTGTAGTCTCCAGGATGAAATCGAATGATCGACACCAAAATTTTGACAATTGGTCCTGTCTCTGCTTTTTGGCTCATGCAGAATCCCCCCCTTGCTGCTTCAGAATGGCTTCCATTGTGCATGTCCGATAATGTCCTTAAAACAACCTTAAACGTTCTTTTTTTAAAATATGCTACTCACCGGGTCGTCAGCGCTGTTCAATGACGTTACAAAAAAAGTTTCGTGAAGAAAAACCGTTCCTGTCTTGTTTTATTTAGCATTTTGTAAATCCCAGAACTATTTTTTCCGATACATCACAACCGCTTATAAACTTCCGCTTCCCGTTCGAATCTGAAGCGTTGCACACTCCAGACCACTAGTTGGCGACGGTATCCTCTACCGTCAAACTCAAAGTCCAATATGTCCTCCTCAAGAATCCAACTTTCGTATTCCATTTTCAGAGTTTTTTAAAGTGTTTAACAGAGACGTTAGCACCTCGACGTCGGAGTACACAGAGTGAAGCATAAACACTTGGGCCTTGCGAAAAGACTACAACTAAGTGTAAACAGGCCCCATTTCCGTTTCCGGTGGCGGAGGGATATTGACTATTCCAACAGAACTCAATGCGATTTACAAAATGTTAAATAAAACAGGTACAGGAACGTTTTTTCTTTACGAAACTTTTTTTGGAACGTCATTGAACAGCGCTGACGACCCGGTGAGTAGCATATTTTAAAAAAAGAACGTTTAAGGTTGTTTTAAGGACATTATCGGACATGCACAATGGAAGCCATTCTGAAGCAGCCAGGGGGGGGATTCTGCATGAGCCAAAAAGCAGAGACAGGACCAATTGTCAAAATTTTGGTGTCGATCAGTCGATTTCATCCTGGACACTACAGAAAATGGGCTAAAAGTGTTAAAAACCGGAATTCTCCTTTAAAATAGTTTTACTCTGTTGCTTCTGTGTCTGTTTTAATCTAATAACAATAATTTCTCTTACTCTAGATTTTAAAATGTACAGTATTTGTTTTTATTGTATTTTTAATGTCAATGAGTGTGAATTTTTACTCTTCAATTGCATTTCTTATTCATAAATAAATATATATAAATAAGAAATGCTATAGCTGAATTTATTTTACAGGAATTTACAGCAAAGCCACTTTTTTTTTTATTATATATACTATTTAATTGAAGACAACTTTTTCTTGAGATGCATTTTTTTCCATAATTTCCCCTCCTTCAATCTATTAAATATTCCTTTCATTCCTGTCTTTCATGTTTCACTTTTGGTTTCCACTTGTCTTTTTTGTTTTATTTTGTTTTGTTTTATTTCTATTCCTTATTTCAACACAGACTTTTCACCATCGTCATTCATTCCTTCAGGTCATTTTGTCCTCTGACAAACAAGCCTGCAGTATCATGGAAAAGAAGCACCTGAGTCATTTATAGCCCTGAGGATCCCTCATTAAGAGCATTTTTCAATAGTGCAAATGTGGTTATATCAACAAAATAAGAAAATACTATCCAGGTAAAGTAAATTTTCTGCTGGAAAAATGTAATATTTATGCAAAATGAAAATATTGGACACTTGCAAAGTAAAGAAAATGCATCAAAATTAACATGCATTATTTTAAGTTAATGCCAATACAAACTGCGCCTTTAAATTGGTGTACAGCTTTGATTGTTAATAATATAGGACACATAGAATGTAAAAATCTTATATATTGGTAGTGTTTTTTTGGTTTGCTTGCTTTTTTTAATTTCTTTTTATCTACAGGCACAAAAGATAAAAATAACACTGGTGACAAAAGGGGTTAAAAGTCCCATATGACACCCTGATTAGCACCACATGAGATGTTTATGTTTTTTTCTATTCCTCATGGGAAGAACATTAATAAAAACATTTATCTTGAAAATTATTATGATTATTTTGTACGAATGATAAGAGAAAAAGAGATCCGATAATGAATACATCCTCTAATCATGTTTTATGGTAAGCATCCCCAAACTCTAAACTGACTTCTAAGGAACCTCATAAAAGATCTAATAAGCTATAATCCTTGTAACACAGGAAGAAGGTGTCCTCTTAAAACCAGCAACATGCGGCATAAACATGCAGTTTTAATAGAAACCAGACCAACGTTTGCGGTAAAGGGGAAAAAAATAAAAAACTTTATGACCTGTGTTGGTGACCAATACAGCAGGAAAATTGGCCAATTCCTCTGTTCAGGTTTAAAACTTTTACATTTCCCCCCCCATAGTTTACAAAACGTGCGCATTTATAAACGCTGAAACTGATTTGGGCAAGTCTAGTTCACTTTGTCGTTTGAAAAACCTTAAGGCTTTATCGGTCAAATCGCTTACTTGGCTGAAATAAAAATAAATTGTGGCAAAAACCAAACCCAGAGGTAGAAATGAGGTAATATTTTTCCTCCCTGTAAAGCCTTTATGATTCACTGCATATAAACCCCGAGAAAAACAACTTTCTACGAATAATTATGTAAACTATGGTAGAAATAAAGGGAGTGATGAGTCAAAGTCAGCTTCTAATCTGTGACTGACCTTATATTACTCGATCATTTCCAATGGGTTCGGTTCCAGCGCTCGGTTCGCTTGCTAACACAGCTCCAACTCGCGGTCATAAAGCTGTTAAAAAAAATCCAGGGACACTTTGCTGCGATTCAAAAATTACAGAAACACTCAATGGTTTGCCGCTGGCTCGTCAAACCTTGCAGCAATATCATTTTCCTGTTCAGTAGCTGTCAAAATAAAAGTTCTGTGCTTGACCAGCGAGATGTGTTAAAATGAGGAAATGTCGCCATCTTCTGTATATTTAAAGTACTGCAGGTTTTTACTTTATTCAAATGGACCTCTCAGTCTTATGTGACGTGGACAAAATTTATAAGAGCTGACCAGTGTGGTTCTATCTATCTATCTATCTATCTATCTATCTATCTATCTATCTATCTATCTATCTATCTATCTATCTATCTATCTATCTATCTATCTATCTATCTATCTATCTATCTATCTATCTATCTATCTATCTATCTATCTATCTATCTATCTATCTATCTATCTATCTATCTATCTATCTATCTATCTATCTATCTATCTATCTATCTATCTATCTATCTATCTATCTATCTATCTATCTATCTATCTGTCTGTCTGTCTTTATAAAACTGAAATGTTACAACTGCAAATATACAGTCATTTGTTTATATTACTGTTTTTATGTAATTTTTAAGTTTTCAAGGCTTCACTTAAAAAATGAAATTGTCTAGAAGCTGTTCTTAATTAAATTTATTTTTATTTTTTTACATTTGTGTGTACAAAATGACAAATTAATCTGTCTAAGTCTAAAAGAAAGTCCAGGATTGAAGCGCATAATTCAGTGTATTAAGTAAGCTACAAAACCAAGGCACACTTTTGACATATAGTTAACACAGCTGCAGCTTAAGGCTAAAAGATTGTTCATGTGAATTGGATTGGTGAAGTATTCATTTGACCCAAAGGATGAATAAGTTATAAGTTTCTTCCATAAGTACATCTCATAAGGAATTTTAGAATTAAACTAATTTCTTAAAATTGGTGCATTTGCCCTTAATCTGAACAGCTAAATAAGATGATCTGCCTCCCTTAGAGATTCCCTCCCTTTAACTCAGTTAGATACAATGAACTTAAAATAAGATTATTGAGTTTTTTTCTCATTGTAAACATAAATGATCCTATTCCATTGGTAAACTGATCCAACCTGCTTAAGTCAGGGGGGGCAAATACCATCATGCAACGAAGGATTATGAACTGCATTAATTTAATAGTTAATGATTTAGGGATTTCATGCTACTTTGGTAAAACAAATTGGGCAACAAAGCTGTAGTGGTTCTAGAACAGAGGCACCAGTTATTTTTACACCAAATAAAGACCCCTGATATAGCAGATGAAAACATGATCCTATCTCAATATTGCTGAGGCCAAAAAGACATCACCATATTCTTGCAATAATTATTAAACTATATAAATTAAGAATGAGATTGTCCCAAGGGACCAATGAGTTCAGATTATATTCCAATGCCTATGATCATAAGAAACAGATTTTGTAATATGTCAGCAGGGGCCAGGACCTCTCCCACGGCACTGGCACCCAGTTGGCCCCTATCTAGAATTACTCTTTTTGAATAATAAAATATGAATCTGTTCACATGTGAAAATATTACAAAGTTAAAACTTTACCTTGACTGATTATCATCTTAAAATATGTTATAACATTAAGGTCAATGCTAGTTAGGTTCCTCCACCAGATAGAAACAGTAAATAAGAACACCTACAGGTTGGAGGTTACTATCTGGTGACCTGGTGCAGACAAAGCAGTCTAGACTCTAGAGCACAATGCTCTGAAAAAAAGTGGAATGGATATATATATATATATATATATATATATATATATATATATATATATATATATATATATATATATATATATATATATATATATATATATATATATATATATATATATATATATATATATATATATATATATATATATATATATATTGCAACATGTTGCACTATTATTCTGTAGCACCATAGAACTATTATACAATTTTCAGTTGTTTAATACAAATTATATATTCCCAAAGTTATTTATGTCAGTTGTATTTTTGCTTGTCAGTTTCTAGCACTCTATTGTAAAAAAAAAAAAAATGATGATAATAATTC
This sequence comes from Cyprinodon tularosa, assembly GCF_016077235.1. Classification (NCBI taxonomy): domain Eukaryota; kingdom Metazoa; phylum Chordata; class Actinopteri; order Cyprinodontiformes; family Cyprinodontidae; genus Cyprinodon; species Cyprinodon tularosa. The sequence goes on from NW_024038331.1 coordinate 2,124,616, forward strand.
TAAAACAACAACAACCTGCGTGTAAAGCTTTTTTTGTATTCAAATAGCTCGCCACATGTCAAATCTAAATACCTATAATGACATAAAATCTCCACCAGATGTCGCAGTAGACCCTTCTGATGAAGGTTACCAGCGCTCCTCTGATCAATCCGGGAGGGACTTAGTACAATTTTTAAAAGATTTAGAGAAGAAAAATCCACAAAAATATTTAATTCAGCATCCGAATATAGTCAAAAATACCTACACAGGCCTACTTTTTATATTATTGACTTTTGAACGTATTCAAAAAATAACCTGCTATTATTTTAATAAATGGCTCAGCATAATCAAATGTAACATAATTACAAAGAATTAAGATTAAACACTGAAGTGGAGTAAATCTTTCCTCTTTCAAAGATGTAAATGTTGTAGGTGATAAAAAAATGTTTTAAAAAAATAAACAAACTAATTCATAACGCATTAGTTTCATGAAAATAAAAGTAATAAAGTACTTTTTTGTAGTTCTCCTGCTAAATCCTTTTATTGTTTCCGGTTACAGTTCAGTTGAGTAGAGAAAGCAGTAGTAGGACTTTAAACATGAACACATCCATTCATTCATGCTGCTGTAGTCTGTGCCTGAGGCCAGGCTTTTCCTGCGTCCCTCCCTCTCGGTGTGTGCGGCGCTCCGAGCGGCAGCCATGTTGGAATGCTGGATGTGGAGAAGGAGGAGGAGGAGGAGGAGGAGGAGAGGGGGAAGCAGGAACAGGCTGGTGGGGGGGTGGACAGACAGGAGCTCCGTAAACTCTCAACAACTCTCAGCTCTTCAGCCTCATATAACGGACTCTAACCGACAGTAAACCGCTTCTTCCCGCCGGAGAACCGCAGAGAAACCTTCGGGAGGAGACCTGGAAGAAGTAAGTGATGTTCGGCTCGCGGGACTGTTTCCAACTGCTAAAAGAAATGACGGGATGCGTCCTGGAGCTAGCGCTTCCTCTCTGTTAAAATAGGTGAAATTCACTATTTCACTTCCTTTTTCTTTGGGAAAATAATGGATACGTCAGCTAAATCATACTGTACTATATCTGCTTCCTCCATTATTAATATTTGAAAGAGTTGAAAAGGTGACTGCGCCGAGTAGTTTTCACTTCACAGTAAATAAGAGCAAAGGATTAAGCTCCATTTAGTCGCAGCAGTTTGGTTACCCTGACACATTTCTCCAAAAGAAAATTCAACTTTATACTCAACTTTATAATATAAAGGAACTTTAAAGCTTAATTTCCCTTATTTATCTCTTTATTTTTTGCCGTTTTATGCTGTTTTTCCCCCTAATTAGAATGAAATTATGTTTTGGTGGACATTTTAACTCGGAGTTTATAATAATAAAGATTTACTAATGAGTTATTAGACTTAGACTCAGCTTTATTTATCCCTTGGGATTACTCCTTCAGGGAAATTCAGAGTTAAAGAGTGAAAGCAAGATAAAAATACAACAGACAATATAAAAAGAGTGTATAAAGTACAAAAAATATAAAAGAGAAAAAAAAGTTGGAATGTGTTTCCCTTAAATAAAAAAAAGCTGATCGTATTATATTTTCCTTTTATATTAATGTCACTACTTAAATTTTACTATCAAATGTGCCACACTTTCAGATTCAAACGTTTGGCCTATAGAATATTAAAGCTTTTGTTATGAAACCATCATTTGATCCAGATAAGATTAACCTTCCCTCAAATACTTTTAATTAAATCCATCCAAAGATTTCTTGATGTTTTCTTTCCAGAGGTGTCAAGTAACAAACTACAAATACTTCGTTACTGTACTTAAGTACACTTTTTATGTATCTATACTTTACTCCATTACTTATTTTTCTTCCTACTTCTGACTTCTACATTTTCGCACAAGTATCTGTATTTTCTATTCCTTACATTTTTAAAGCAAACGTTACTCGTTACTCTTGGCTCATGTTTAATGTTTGTAAATATTTATTTCAGGTCATGTGCACCATCCAATGCAGATCATTGGCACCATCCACATCTAGTGAAAACTAGTGTAATTGGATGAGTCATAGAACGCAAACACTCATTGGTTAGCTAAAGGATTCAGAAAAAGATATTGAATTGTCTAAAAGGTCGGACACAGGCGAGAGCGTATCTGGAGACGGAGACCAACAAGACCTCCCTCATCCTTGGCCCTATCTCAAAGAATTTTTCGAAATAGTCGAAAGATCTAGCTTTCAATTCATATAGTGGCATCTGGCTGTTTTTTTTAAGGTTACTTTATACTTTTATACTTTAAGTAGTTTTTGGAGTACATACTTTTTGACTTTTGCTTGAGTTGATACTTCAACTTTTACCAGTGATTTAAACTGCATTATCTATATTTCTACTTAAGTAACAAATGTATGTACTTTTGACACCACTGTTTGCTTCCCCCTTCATTCACAATTTAATAAAATTTGTGTTTACCTTAATCCTTTTTTATTAAAAACAAAACATGTTAGCTTTACCTGTTAGTATGAAGTTAACCTAAAATCTGGATTATTACAGTTTTAGTTACAAATATTGAGTATTTATTGTGGTTCTGATTGTATAAAACCAATGAATCAATTGTTCCTTTAAGATGATTTTCAACATTTCCTAATGAACTGCTTTTTTCCCTACCTGCTAATTCTGTGTTTGATTTCTTTAAATTCGGTTCCTAAACAAATTACATCTAAAGGAATTTTACAAGACAAACAACTCAAATTTCAAGAGACACAAACCTCCATCTAGATGCTTATGACCAAATCAGCCCATTATAGCCAAGTCATATGGATAGATAGATACAGTTTAGTGCTTGTTATTATTATATTATGTAAACTGGGGGTCGGTTTATTGCAGCACTGAGTTGTTCTGCTGTCACTCTGGTGTCTTTTTGACCAGGAGGAATCTTTGAATTTATCAAAAACAACAAATTGATGTCGTTGATAAAATAACACCTTTCAATGCTAACACTGAACATCTGAGGATCGTGTCTTGAATTATAGATGTTTTGGTGTTCAGCGCAATGATTGGTGCCAGAGGAGTTTTAGAGACGGTGTGTTCTGCTCTGCGTATTCTCAGGTGTGAAAAAAGGTTCTCTGTTTGGCTCTGCTTCATGTCCTTCATGCAGGAAAATGCTATTGAGCTGCTGTATCTCAAAGACACTGGGGTTTCTGATTTACCTGGAGCATGACGTTGGTCGCTTTGATTTTCATATCTGGAATGCTGTTTTATGTTATTTTGTGATCCTGAATTTAGAATATACATTTATTTGTTCCATTGCTGATGTACTTTATGATTATATATTAAGTCACATAAACCAAAAAATCAAGTCCTTCATGACGCCGATAAACATTATTTTCTGCAATCTCAAGATAACCTTCAACAGTATTCAGTTTACTGAAGTAGCAGGATTAAAAATGATGATTCAATTATGTAAAATCCACTAGGACTGAAACAGGTAATCGGATTAATCGTGATAAACTGATTATTGGAATCATCGTCAACTAATTTGGTAATCAATTAATTGTTAACCGGAGTATAGAGATTCATAAATGTGTCTTTAGCTGAAAGAACAACCCACTTAGAGGAGTAATTAAATCAAAATTGTAAAAAATATATATATTTTTTGGATTTAAGATAAAAAAAAAATCATTTTTGCCTGTCAATATGCTCTATTCAGAACTCCTTAAGAGGAAAAGTCTTCTTTAAGGAACCTATGACTATCCGATTATTAATCGATTCATCAAAGGAATAATTGACAGATTAATTGATTTGCAAAATAAATAAATGTTTTTTTGCGATTACAGTGGGGTGTGATAATGTGTGCTAACTAGTCTTTACTCTTATTATTATTATAGCTGTGGTTGTTGGGCTTTTCAGGCTGTAAAATTAAAGGAAAAGATAGATTTGTGTGCACAGCTTCACCTTTTCTAATTCAATCCTTCCTTTGGCAGGACCAAAGCAGGCCAACACAGGCGGGCCTTGTTTGAGTGCACGCTTATATCTCTGCGTATGTGTGTATAAATTGAAGAGCAGTGCAGGAGGACTATATTTATAGAAACACTTGACTATACTCAGATCCTGAAGGGGCAGTCCACTAACCATTCAGAGATGTGTAGTGTGTATTTTTTTCATCTGTTGATGTGTTTTAAAGGGATTCTGTATCGTTTGTGGCTTTTGTCTACATAGAGCGCCATAGAAAACGGCGACTGTAACGGAGCCGCTGGTCTTATGTCATTAGCTTGCAGTACTCGGTGATTCACAGTGATTCTAACAAGCGATAGCACTCACTGCAGACACATGCTATCTGCAGAGGCATGCAGACATCTCAGTATGTATGTGTCATGAGGATTTCACAAAGTAATTTGACTTGGGAGAGAACCACAACTCTGCTCTTGTTTCTTTGCTGTTTGAATGTTTTCCAGGCAAACAGAGTGGTTGTTTTTTTTTTCTTCCCCTAAGCAATTGGCAGCCTTGTAACTACCTCAGCTGTTTTTTCAGTCCTCTCCAAATTTAACATTGCTTTTGGCCCCCATCAGATTGTGAAGTTGGGAGGGAAAAAAAAGCATGAATGAACGGTTGAAATGTGCAACTGGTGGTATTTGTTTTGGAAATCTGACTAACGGAGTGTTTGTTTACTCATGTTCATGTACAGTATGAGTTTGAACAACACTCGCATGTGTTCATTTCCAGATACTTGGCATTTTCAACTGAGACGACTGCGGGAAAAATGATAGCTGAAATGGGCCAAGTTATTTTCTCTGGTAAAAAGGAGTATTGATTACAAGAATTTTGTGGAAAAATGCATAAGAAAATTGTCAATATTTGAAAAGGAATCCTGGCCGCTATTGTAGAAATTTGTTTATAAATCAGAAACAAAATAATTTCTTATTACCAGGTTCTCACAAAGGAGATTTGACCAGATTCTGTTCAGGGAAAGAAAGTATTTCTTGAAGATTTCTAAAAGAGGGGTCCAAAAATAATCCAAAGACCCCAGGACCAATCACAGAAAGGCTCCCAAAGACAAGCAGCTACATCACTGGTTCTCTAGAAACAAAGTGATAATGCACCAGGCTGGAAATGGCATCACTGTGTGAAGGTAAAGCACGTTGAAGCTCATTAAAGAACTTTTTGACAGTCTGTTAGTATACTGAAATGATGGAGTTTGATAATATAAGGCAAAAGGATATTTCACAGTAGCCACGTTTGGAGGAAAGTTAATGGATGTCACATAAAACACACAACTGAAGGAAGGATAAATGGGGAAATGATTCTTGTTAAGAGTGTGTAGATAAAACAACTAAGAAAAGTCTTAAAGCTACAGTGTGTAATAATTACAGGGATATACAGTCAGAAATGTAATATATTATACATAACTATGTTATTTATCATCATCTACGAGCTCAGCCTCTTAACCTTAATATTTGAGTTGCCTTAGAATTCGTTATTTATAATTACATAGGAGCGGGTCTCGCAGCCATGGAGGCAGACATCTTTGCGCTACGGCAGCGCAGAGCCAACAAACTAGCGATTGCGAGATCGCCCATTACGCTCGAAAGTAACTACGGCAAGTTGAGAGAGATGAACTGAGACGGTACTGAACAATAGATACTAAATACTACTATAGATACTAATAAATACTATCTGTAAAATTATCTATGCAAACAAACCTCATCACTTGAGAAGGTATGTGATGCGGACATCGTGGAAGACATTTTGTCCCGTAACGCTCGCCGTACTGTTGGGGGGGAGAAGCAGTGGGGGGGAGATGTTCATGTCGCTGCGATCTGCAGTCTGGATGTTAGATGTCGCTGAAAATTACACACTGTAGCTTTAATTGGTTAAAAAAAGAGAAAAGAATAGACACAATGGTCCAATCACATATCCTGTTAGGTTAAATTTGAGTTTTTGTTTGAACTAAAAATGGAAGATAGAGAAAATAATCTTGACAAAGGATGAAGTGGGAATGCTCTTAAGAGGATTTAAGGTGGCTTTTAAACAAGCTGTTTTAGTATAGCCTTACAAGGATTGTTTTGTAGTCTTACTTCAAGCCCAGACGGATGTCTTCTCTGCCCGGCTACAACGTGTCTTCCTCGGCAAGCTTTGCTGATCCTCCGCAGTACTCCTATCATCTCATGCAGTTAGCACATAGAGGCTAGCTCCAGCCAACCGCAGCCTCTCCTAGCTCTGCCTCTATGGCTAGGTTTTCCGATGTACCATTCTCCTACTCCCGGGCAGCCGTATTCTCTAACCTGCCCTAAAGTGTTCTGTCTTCCCAGTGGACTAATCTGATCTGCCGCTGTTCCTCTGCAGTCAGCTTCTATAGCTAGCCCCAGCCAGCTTTAGCCTCTCCCCTATGGTTCTGTTTCCCAGCGGGCCTCTTCGCTCGGCCTTCTCTCCCGCTCTAGTAAAATACCCTGCCAATCGATTTGTAAATTCATGTCTGCCATGATGAGGTAAAACCATCGCCCAGCAGACTCCAGGATTTCGGAGCCTTTTGCCCGCCAGGCGACTTCTCCTGGTTTCACTGGCCAGGCGAATTTGAAGGCGAGCAGATTTAGAGGAAACTGGCAAAATCTTCGCCTAGTTTGCGTTGGTTGTGAACGCACCTTAAGACACTAACTGTCTCATGTTAGATGAAGATAATGACCATTTAAAGTGGGTTAGACGCCTCACAGAAGGGAGGAAATAGCTCCAGCTAATCTGCTGATCAATGCAGATGAACTAGAAGCAACTTTTCTCTGCAAAACTTAAAATAACAAAAAAGTGTTAAAGGCCCTGAAAAAAAACAAAAAACAACCAAAACAAATAAAAATTGCAATTGAAATTCTGATAAAGAAAATCACAATTTTGATTTTTTTCAGCCCCACATTTAAAGGCCTTTTTGCTTACCTTTTTTTTTTTCTATCCATTTATTTTTCAGTAAATAAATGGATAGCAAGTGGTGGACTTTTCTTTCAATGAATGCCATAATTATAGAGTTTGTGTTCTACAGTTAGAAGTTATTGAATTACTTATTTAGTGGAATATTATTTCAGTAATTGTGATTAATAATATTCATTGTTTGCACCCTAAACATGTTCTCTGTGTTGCTTGGCTTTATGGTTTTCATTGTTTCTCTACATGTACCAAAATATGGGGTGAATTTCATGTCCATAGCATGTTATTGATACATACTGTATAAACTGAATGAAATGCTCACATGCCCCAAAAGTTATTTCCCCTGCCCCACATACAAATGCATCCTATTTATGCATCAAAGCAACATATTCATGATCTGTCTCTCCTAAACGTATCCCCCCTGAATCCCACCCTCATGGAGGTGGTTTGAACCCTGAAGGAAAGGGAGAGTTAATGTGTTTGGGTGTTTAGAGATAAGAGGCAAATTTAACTCCCATTCCCTTTGCTTCTGGGATGCATTCAGGAAGCAGGACCCCCACCTCCCCCACCCCTTCAACACACACCACATTTTTGGAACACTTATTGTACATCCTAAAACATGCCATGTCCCTCAGGAGCCTAAAAGGAAAACGCCTTCTTCCTCTTAAAAGCAGCTACGCTGCTCATGCTTTTCCTAGTCTTTATTGCTATGTTATAAGTGCGTTTATTTATTGTTGTCGCTTTGCAGTTGGGCTGTTGTTTACTCAGTTTAACTTAGATAAGCGTCATCCTTGTCTTGTCAGTCAGTCTTTTACGTCTTTAAGGTTGGATTAGTTCCCTTACTGTAAACATGTGTGGCTCCATTTATCTGTTGAGGTCCAGTTATGCAGTTAGATAATATGGTTGGAAAAAGCTTTCTTTACCAGTTATGTAAAACCCTGTCTTGTTTCCATATTAAAGTATTGCGTTTGACTGTAAATGTCTGGCTACTTTTTGATGTCCAGTTCACACTGGCCAGTCTCCGGCAATCATTTTAAGCTAGGTTTGTATTTAACTACAACGCTACAATCCTTTTAAATTCATGTTTGGTTATTAAAAGATTTAATTTAAATAAGTCTAAATCTTCAGGATTATATTAACCTTATTAATTAACAGTCATATATAACTGTGGAGCACTGCTTATCAAAAGTATTTGTAGCTGTAGATACAGAGTGTGTGACTCATCAGCGTTTTCATTCTTGCACTTTCATAAATGAATGCGGTTTGCTAGCTGTAGGACCTAAGGTTTGTTACAATGCCAGGAAATGACATCACCGATGATGACTTATCCATCCTTGGGGCACACACACAAGTCGTTTTCACTTGAAGCATGCTGCCTTTGGTCCAGCGTGTCAGAAGAGGGTGTCACTAGTGTAACAACTGCGTTATACACAGCATGGGAACAACAAGCAAAGCAGTGCACCTTCTCCAGCTAAAAAAAGACTGAACTAACGATTGTTGCAGGATTTTCACTGAGCAGTGATTAAACTCTAGTGCAGCTTAGATGTTTTAAATGAATTGCCTCTCATCCTATGAGTGTGTATGTGGTGAAGCTTAGATGTCATGTTTGAGGGAACAGTCTGTGTAATTGCGCTGGAGTGAGTCAGAATGCTCAGAGAAAGAAGTAATTGGTCTGTTTTTATATGGACCTATGTGATCATGACATTATCTCCTAAACATGAACCAATATCTTTGTTCTGCTTTATTCTGCACCATGTTTACATTTCACAGTGGCTTTTACACATGAAAGCTGCTGGTTTTTAGGTTTATTTTATCTCCTGTTGTGTCTTCTGGTCATGAGTCTTCTGGTCACAATATCCTAGGATATGCCTCACACAGTGATAAATGTTTTTAGAAACAAGGGGAAATTGTCACAATGTCTTACAAAAGGCAAAGGGTTAAATTTATGGAGATCTTTTCATGTGTTTTTAAACCAAATCTAATCCTGTGTACTTTTTTTTTGAAAAGGTTTAAATCCCCCCTTACCAGAAAGATTTACTTTTAAACTTACATTAAATTTTGAATACTCCTCTACTGCGTACATTTATTATAGCTATTTTTAAATATTATGAAAATGTTTATTTACAAGTTAAGTAATCCTTTGTGAAATGGTTTTATGAGATACTATTATGATTAATAACAATGGCAATCGTGTGGGTACGGAATAGAATAGAATAGAAAATCCCTTTACTGTCCCACAATGGGAAAATTCTGGTGTTTACAGCAGCAGAAAGAATACAGAAAAAACTGGTGACCCAAATGTGGACCTTAGAAAAATATATAAGAATAACATAATAGCAAACAGTTAAAATATAAACAATAAAATACTGTACCTTTTGTGTAAAGTTAAAGCAGCACATTCATTTATTGAAAGTTAAACTTTCTTGAATCTCCCTTATTTACATTTAGCAATAACTACTTTAATTATTGGTTTAATTAGAAGGAATCTAGCTGTGATATTTGACTGGTCGACTCTTTTTTGATACTTCATTGACCCACTAAAACTTGAAACCAGAATAATCAATTCTTAAAAAAAAAAAAAACAGATTGGACTAACTTGCAAAAAAAAAACGTTTAAAAAGTATTTTTAGATGTTTACTGACTGCTAAATTAGCCGGAACTTCTAACATTTCAGCATTCTTGGTATTATTTCAATGTTTAAAATTTTTTTTTCATAAAGTTGATCACAAAAGTGTTTTTTGCCAAAACTACTGTTTTACTTTAATCGTTTATACAGATCTTCCAGAGGTGGCTCAATATGATGTAAGATAACTGCCAATAAATAGGTGTCTAAATGTTTAACGTCATTATCTATAACATCTATAAAGTTAAGATTTGAACTTATTCCTTGTTGTGAACTCTCCAATACTTGTGACATCAGACGTTTTATTCCATGAAACCCGAACTTTAGAAGTTATGAATATAAATTTCAAAGTTAAAAATTTGCTAAAACACAACAGCGCAACAACGAAATCACAAATTTACGACTTCAAATTTACAACTCCTGATGAGGCTGTTAAACTCCTTATCAGTAGTTGGCAGTAACGTACCAGAAATCTTTCACCAACTAGCTTTAAATGAGATACAAACATAACAGATGTTCAAACAGTGTACTGCACAGGAATAAAAAAAAAACAAAACTATTTAATTAAAGATATAACGTATGACTGATGGGGCGTTTCTCAATTCACGAGAACGCGAGTACGTACTCGCGTTCTCGTCAAGTCCGTTCTTGGCGAGAACGCAGGAAGATCGGACTTGACGAGAACGCGAGCACGCAAGCACGTATGTGTATTGGAGCAGAAGCGTACTCGTGACGTCATCACAGGCAACGTTGTTTAGCATTTCTTTAACAGTCAAAACTATTTATTCCCTACACAAAACATTTTGAAAACAATATTTTTAATTTCTAAAGCTTAAAAAACATTAAAAAAAAATCACCGAACCGCAAAAAACCACCATCAGAACGAACGGTAGTTCACACATAACTAGACCGAGAGAAGTGCACTACAGACGGGGTAACATTAGCCCTAGCTGCGGTTACCCTCGGAGGTCTGCTGGTCACTCTGGTCCGCTCAACGTCGGACTTTTTTTTTAATTTCGCACTAACTCTGTAAACAGACCACACAGGGAGGCTTCAATGTATAATGTTATCGCCTCAAACGTACTTTTGAAGAACAACAGCAGCAGAAAGGGGAATGTTTAACTTAACACTGTGAGCGCTGTCTCGAATCAAGCTGTGGCCGCGGGGCATTCTGGGGAAGCGGTCAGTCTGAAGAACGCACAAGTCTGCACTGATGCATGCTCGATAAAGAGGGCGGGGTGAGAACAACATCCGGGGATTTGATGCGTTCTCGATCTGGCGTTCTAGAGACTTGGAACGGTACTCGGGCTGAGGCTGATGACGTGTCACGAGTACACGAGCACACGAGAACGCTCAAGAACGCATATTGAGAAATGCCCATGATTTTGTTTTCTTTTTCTTCTTATTCTTCTCATTTAATGCTGGCTGGCAAAGAATCTTCAGGTGAACTACTGCCACCAAGTGGTAAGACCTATAACAGCTTCACCAGAGAGCGTAGACTCCTACAGTATGCATACATTTATGATTCACAGTTGTAAATTTTTAATTGTTACTTGTAAATTTTTTATTTGTACTTTTAGTTTTGTAGTTTTGGAACATCTAAACCTTTATTTCTCACAGATTAAACATCTGATCCAACTAGTTTTATAGTTGTATACAAACAATAAACTAAAACGTATTCACGTTTATTGACTTACATTTAAAAATTCAGACTACTATTCATACTTTTTTATTGCTATTTATCTTATCCCATAAATTAGTGTGGTGTTAATTACAACATTATGTGCAGTAACAGCATTAACTGTGAATAATAATAGTTTAAATAAAACAAGTTGATATTTCTAACAGTAATATTACATTTGGACAGTTAGAAAACCTCCCTCTGCTGTTGACACCTATGATAGTTTTAATACTCTACTTAGATGGTGGTGCTTGATATGCATGGTATATGAAAAGTCTTTATGGTATTGGAAGGATAAAGGAAATACAGGAATGGGAAAAAATGATTTATAAATTTTTCATTTGGTATCATTTGGTTGTTAATAATCTACTTAATAATTACAGAAAAAAGGTCAGGCTCAGTTAGAGGGACTAAGAGGTAAGATTGGGCTAATTTACATATTCAAAGGTTCTTGTATGCAAACAAGGAATAGGAAACTAAAACCTTTTCAGGCACCAAGGTATGATCTTTATCAAAAACTTTCTGGTTTAGTCTTAAGTCTGTGAAGTGCACTTTAAGCCTACTTTAAATGATTTAGAATTAAAGTTTTCCTACATGTCTGTCTTTGCACAGAATCCTTAGAGATACCACAGGAATTAGATAAAGCATTTAAATCACTGTAAATTAAGTATCCATTTCCCAAGTTCCATCTTGGTTTATTTAGAAGTCTGGACATGTAACAGTTTCTAGGAGTCTAACTGTGCTAATTGTGGAGCAGAACCACAATCGATATGGAAAGGATTTTACCACCAGTCTTGACACAAACTGGAATAAACTACATTGGTCCACTAATAAAATGACACTAAAAAGGATAAAGGATAAAAGGATCCTACTAAAAGGATATATTTGGAAGATAAAATTTATTTTTGTAGTCCTGTTTGAAGGTCACAAAACTCTTGAGGTCACATGTGTTCATTAAAAATGAAATTTTAGTCAAGAAATGTAATACTTTTTTAATGTTATGGTCCTTTCAAACAAGCAGGATTCTCACCAGTTCTCTTTCTTATGAGCTGTAGTGGTATAAAGCAAAATTTTTTTTCACTTTTGTCTGCCGCACCCATATCTTCTTTTTTTTCCCCCACTGTACCAGATAAGCTGCTCTTATTTCTTGGGTCCTTTTCTTCAGAATGGGAGGATACGATAGTATCTCTCTTTAATACCCAAACAATTAATTGGACTCAGGGAGGAGTCAGTCTGAGGAGGAAAGCCCAGCGACGATGCTTCATTATAATTAGGGGTGTGGGAAATAATCGTTTTGGCGATATATCGTGATATTCGGCTGCCCAATATAATATCGATCTTTCACTTCTTAGTATCGATTTTCAAAAAAAAAATGGTTACATTAAAACATTGATGGGAAAATGGACTACCTCTGCACCACCACTCTGGCAGAAGGCGCTGTGGAGCCCTTTAACGGTGCATGCAGCACCAAATCTGTATTTGAGGCAGTCACAGTGGAAGAAAACCCCAAACAACATGGATAATAACACCTAATCAATATTTTCCAATAAAAATATCCAGCACTTGCTGTTTTATCTCATCATTTGATTTTGATAGCTGGGGAAAATATGGCAATATATGGTGATACTGCAATATCGTGATAATATCGTATCGTGACCCAAGTATCACAACATGTATCGAATCGCAGCACTCATGCCAATACTCACCTCTAATTATAATGTGTTGGAAAAAAAGGCACTTTGACCATTGGGCAGTTCGGAATGACAGACCAGCTTTTCTGGAACCCTTTCAACATGGACCCTCCACCTGTGCCTTCAAAGGTTGCACACTCTATTGTCTAGGGGGCAGAAGGACATGTGGTCACCTGCAAGCGAGCACACAAATGGCAAGTATAAGTCCATGACAGAGTTGAAGGGCACTGACTCAAGGTTTTGAGACAGGTTTCCTGCGCATATGTGCACAAAATGTGTTTGAAAACATTGTTTCTGCAGCCATTACATTCATTAAAGTGTAACGTATCTGGCTGATTTTAGATTGATTTTGAAAAAACAAGTCAGTTCTTCTGTTAATCCCCTCCCGAATATGAAAAGAGCGTTAATGTAAAGAAAAAAGAAAAGGAATGGACTGTTGCTTAATTTTAGAAAGTGGCATGTTTACATGAAACTAAATACCACATTTTATTTCAAAAACAAGGTCCAGGACTTCTGGAGGAAGAGATTTTGGTACATGCTTTTTAAAGCCTAGAGAGAAGATTCTGTTGTCCATGATAATCAATGGTGCCACCATCAGCTGAAGCCATCTATGAACACATTTCTGAGGTCATCATGATTCCCTCTCCTGTGGAGCTTATGGATCTGCTGATTTCATTTTTTTTAGAGGAATTGGCACTTTTCCAAACTTGCCATTGCCAGTTTTAATGACCATGATGTCACAGTGCTTGATTGACCCACAGCTAGTCCTGACCTAAGCCTAGGAAGACCCAGTTTTAAAGCAACCTAAGCCTCCTTGAAGGAGCAATGAGCAATAATGCATACTTTTAAATAAAAAGAAGTAAACATTTAAGTAAATATAATTAACTTAAGTAAAGCAGAGTAAATTTAAAAACTAAATAAATCTTTTTAGATTTAATATGGATGTCTTCACACACCATTTCTCTGATGTTCTCCTCTCTCTTATTTACAAGCCATGCATATATGTCCATGTGAATAGCTTTAACATGACCTAAATGTGGGCTAGGAGCAAAATGGTGGAGAGCGTCCAGTGGATTCAGTCCTCACCTGAAGATAGTTATTTGTCAATAGGAATTGCTAATATTATTATGAAGTCATGTTAGCCCAAAAGGTGATGCTGATCACTCCAATGCAACAAGATATCGATGCAGTTATTTAATAGTGTATTATATATGGTCATACCTCATGCATTGATTTCTGTCAAGTTTGTAATGTGATCACTTTTTGAAGTAATAAGCCTTAAGATTGGCATCTGTTATTGTATTATAATATTCAATGCAAGGGAATTATTTTTGTATAATATATAAGATGTACTTATTTTTTTTAATCAAATTTGTGAAATAAAGATCTTTCCATCAAAATTTCAAAATAGTTTAGAGCCAAAAAAATTAAAGTGATGCTGTCAATTCGGTTCAGACATATAAAAAAAAAAAATCACTTTAAAAGGCAAGAAAAGCTCATGGGAATCCACCTAAACTTAACTGGCTGATATTAATGATATGCTATAAAAGGTTTGTCTTGTTTAATGCAAATCATGGAAATTTTTCTATGAGTCATTAAGAGAATTAAAACATCACACCTGTCTGCTCAGCTAGCTTTGTGACCTAAAGTCGTCTTTAGCTCTATCCGTCGAGCCATGCAGTCGGTCAGAACTATGATAACCTGCTGGGAAAGAGACAAAGCTCACCTGGATAAATGCCATGTAGATGACATCACTCTCACTCAGCCTGGAGTCCCAGCATAAACCCAGCTGAGGTCAGACGTAGGGATAATCCAGCAGTGTCTGCCTTTGAGTCAGTGTTTAGAAAGTCTGTCTTTGCATTAGTCACCAGCAGGCTCGCCCTGCTAACAAAGATTCATTGATGAATTGTACTATGGCTGTTTGTTTTCAGCACTCCTCTTTTCACTCTTTGTCATACAGAATATTATAAAGGATATAGGATCAGTTGCTCCTTCCTTATGATTTGTACATACGCTCATTAGCCAGCTTAGATCCATTCAAATTTAGTTTTTGCTTCGCTCTATTTTTTGCTGTGGTTTGTATAAATAGGCTGTATTTATAGTAATAAATCTGTTTGTTCTCCCATAGTAAAAATGATTTTTTTATGTTTGAAGATGTATATTTTAAAATGCTTTGGATGGTTATATGAAGTGGAGAACAACTCACCAGTTTAAAAAGCTACTCCACTAGAGGGTGGTGTTAGTGCAGCAATTGTGAAGAAGGCACTCTCAGCAGCAGCGTAAAGCTTAGATATACCTTCTACGTGTGTGAGTGTGTGACATCTTGGCCTGGTAATCCAGTGGCCCATTAATCTGCTTTACTTCTGAGTGTCTCTCATCCTGTCTGATTGTTGCTTTCTTTCTTTATGTGGAGATAATGGACAAACATTGAAGCTATGATCAAAAATAATTGTTAACGGATATTTTGTTGTGTTCATTATTACAATGTTGGCAGTGATATGAGGTCTATTAGGTCTTTTTAGTTTAAAGGGCATAGGATTATGTTCTTGTAATACTCAAACACTCCTTAATTTGGGATATTTTACCCAAGTCTGCCTGACTTGTGGGTTGCCAGGGGGAGAGCTGGATAAAGATGGAAGCAAGTTAAACAGACAGTTTTAAGAGACAGGTTAAAGGGCTAGCTGGAGGGGGTTGCAGCTACCTTAGCATAGCTTGAAGGATGGACAGCTAGCAGAGGAATGCAGGGAGTTACACCACAGATTTGTTTTCAGAGAGCTGGAACCTTATTCAGTTCAGCCACTTGTGTCAGGGAGCTGAAGAAGCAACACGCAAAGCGGATTACTCGCTATGGGGGTGTATGTCATTTAAAAAAAGTTTTGAATTCAAATAATGCAAAAAAAATATATATAATAAAAAAAATCTCACATGAAAATATATTATATATCAAAATAATACCACTTAAACCCAGTTTATAACAGCTTAAATGCAAGGGTGGTGTTAGAATTTTATTAAAGAATAAAATGGTGGTGAGATCATATCCTTGGAGAACATCTTGATACATTGGTTTCTGATTTTTGCACTGAGGAAAAGGTGTCCTCTATTCTAACTGTCTCAGGTTTGACTATTACTTCTCTAAGCCATTCAGCATCAGCTCAATGTTCTTAGTGTTCTTATGGTGGAGAAATTAAATGAGTGTTAATCATGCTGTGAGAATACCGACCAATATCTAGTGGTAGAATTGCGCTCATGTGGTTAGTTTTAAACCAGCTGAGTGGTTCCCATCGTTTCCTGCATGGAATTTGATTACAGTATAATTGGATTAAATGTGTAAAGTCAGTAGAACAATCGACTGGTATTCCCCTTGTCTCTCTTCTCTTTGTTGCAGAAAAGATGGATGACTTCTGTTGCAAAGCGCAGAGTAGAGAACATAACATTATGACTAATTGAGTGGCTCCACAGGGGTGCATTTGTGTGCAAAGATAGAATAGTGGAAGGCAGCTTCTTGAGATTGTCCTTTTCAGTAGTGGTAGAACTTTAAATAAAAGAATATATCGGATTTTATTAAATAAGTGATTATTTTTTTAACTTGTAGTTGTTGTGTTAAATGTTTCTAAGTGTTTACTTCTTCACCAGCTCACATCTGTCCTCTTTGCATCTTCTCCCCCCTCTCCACCTCCATCACTCTCCTGAGGGATCAAAGCCACTCCCCTTCTTCCATCTCCCCCTTTTCCTTTTCTCTCTTTCGTCTCCCTCCCCCTTCCAAGCTCTCAGCCCGCCTGCTGCCCCTATTTTCCTTCCTGCCCATGCTTCTCTGTGTCGGTGTGTGTGCTGTAGTGATAGTTGTACAGAGAAGAGGCGGAAAGCGCTGAGCTGTGAGCTTAAGTCGACATTGCCTGTCATTATTGAATGAACTGAACCCTGGGCACCAGAGCACTGAAGGCTGGGATTTTGGCTTTTTCCAATTTAACGTTCCTTCAAAGGAGGATTAGTGTTCTCTTCTTGACTTCTGCTCACATTTGACTGTAAATGGAGGGACTTTACCATGGTGAGAATTTCACAAACATTTAAAGCTTTATGTGTCTGGTTGCATGTAGGAAATATATTTTTAGGTTGAAATCATGTCTATATTTATATTTCTGATGCAATTTTCAGTGGTTTGGTTTTATAAATTCTGACTATATGGTGGTGATTTTAGTTACAAATCTTATAGGGATTTATTAGAAAGAAAACAATAAACAGAAGGTTTAAACTTTTTCTCTAAAACAGCTGTATGTGATGACCTAAAAAAAAAAATCTATAATCTGAAAAAAAAAACAACGTATTTTATAAAAATTTGTGAAAACGGACCTTTTGTATTGAATTTACAAAAACGAAAAAAAAAAAAAATTACATGTAATTGTGTTAAATATCATCATTGGTCATAATCGTTACATTAAAATTATTACCTACCAAATTTGATTAATTGATCATTAATTTCCCATTAAGTTTAATCATAAAACATCTCATATGACATCTGCCGACATTGCTTTCAAAATCAAGCTTTTATTTTCATCCTCCCCCTAGAACGTGAATAATTTTAAATTGTATTTAATTGGATGCAATTCAAGCTGTGAAACATGCTCCAAGCATTATATATTGTGTATTAAAAGCAACATACCCCAACGCAAGCTTCTGCAGAGCAGCTTTAATTTTTAAGACGTGTATTTATGTCATACTCATCTTTTTTTAACTCTAGTCTTGCTCCTGCTGATTCTGTGCACTTACAAAGCCGTTTCTTTACAAAGTTTTCTGCAAACAGTAGCAAGATTACAGCCTATTTTAGCGCCTTCCTGTTGATGATGTAATATACAAAGTTTTTAAGGTTTAATGTGCCATCTTTCAACTTGGTTTTCACTCATTTCGTATTTGAGCACCAACAGAGATAAAGCTGCAGTAACCAATTCACTTTCTTTTTACTATAAACATTATTGTAGAAAGTGAAAAGTGTGATTAATTAAAGCAGGAAAGTTTATCATTTGAGTGTGTTCACGACCTTTAAAACTCTTTGGCAGGTTGTGCCTAAAAAAATCCAGCAGCTGATACCACAGCATAGAGTAAAACTGTATAATCTACTAAACCTCCTCTCTTCTCACACCCTTCAGATTGCATATTTTATAACTGAGATTAAGAAATGAATATGTTCAGAACCAGGGTATCTATTGTATACAATCTGAAACAATTTAAGTTAATCCTCTAACCCTAACCCATTTCATCCTACCTAAACTTGTTTTATTTTAATAAACAGCTCTAAATCTGTGGTTTAATACATAACTCCACTTTAACTGATCCTGTCGACAGATTTGAACCAAAACATAATTATCCCTGGTATCTTAAAAAAAAGATGATTTAAAAGCTTAATCTATCACATCAGCGCATTCGTCCTTAATCTGTTGTGTTGAATTAAACATGATGTATCTGCTCCGAGCGAGATACGCGAACACGCAAGGAGCCTCGGCGAGCTGGTGGGGTTTATCGCCGCACCTGAACGATGCGCACTAGAGTGAAAGTCTGTCTGCTTGGGGCAGATAAAAGTGTGGGCACTCATGCGTTTCCATGACCTTATTATTTGCGAAGGCCTGTTGGATTTATCTGCAGGGTTTGCATCATCTGCATATTTGTCTGTTAATGCATATGATTTAGCGAGGGACAGATGCTGGATAATTGTTTGATATTTATCAGAGTTGGGATGTGAGTAAATGCACCCCTGCTTCTGCGTATCTTGTTGCAAACATAAATAAATAAAAACATAAATATTTCATTGCTCACTCTGAACAGAGCAAATATTAAGTCTGTTTATTTAAAAAGAATTGATCTGCAGTAATGTCTTTTTCCAGGCTTATCTCATGTTCTGATCTCTTTCAAAAAGTAACAACTCACATCTAAATTCAGATGTGAGACCAGGAGTTTAGGCTGTTGCTGTGCAGCATCATAATTGTTCTACATAATTATAGTTACCAAAAACCCTATGGGTAACATGCAATTATTCTCCAATTGAAGAGACAGTGTTTGTGTACATCTAGGTCCTTATATCTGTCTGAGTGTGACTGCAGTTTTCCCTCAATCTGCTTTCAACTGAGAAGGTGAATCAACTTGCTTTTCTTTATCTATGACAGAAGACGATAAATGAGAAATAAGTCATTCAGTCATTTGAAGGACAAGCACCTTGGAGTCAGTTTGACAGCACTTGATGAAAAGAAGAAGTACAGATTATGTTGACCAAGGCACCCAAAACTTTTTTGACGGGATTGTGATGATTTGGCGCTTGATTTGATCAGACCAAAACTAAACAAATCTGACCTTTTGCCCAATTAAAATTCCCCAAAAACTGCTTATCATAGTAGGAAACAGAAAAGTATAAAGTGTTATTTCTGTAATAATGTTAAATATCTCCACCTTTTTTAACTGTGAAGTAAGTGTTGAGGTCGGGACTAAAATTGATTTTCAGTTGGCCGTCTTGGGCAAATCTCTGGGTGGGCATGCACAAATAATGATACTTCTTCTTCCTCTCAGAGGAAAACACAGAAGAAAAAGTTTGCTTAGCCATGACTTTGTCCAAATACGTCGTCGCCTTTTCTTTTTAGGGCTTTCAGCACAAAACTGCACAAATTGCCAAGGCAGTGCAGTTCACTCTAGTTCGCTTCATATTCCTCTTCTACTTGTTTGGCATCTCACTGCGGAGCTGAGTCTGACGTGGTTTTTAGATGTACAGTGTGAGCAGGTAGATCGCATCAGAGCGTTGTGATGCACAGTGTGAGAACATACATCGTGAGCTGTGAACTCACCGCAGGGTTTCGTTGTACAGTGTGAGCTGTAGCTGCGTGCAACCATTGAAAAAAATCACACAGTGTATGCCCAGCTTTATGATACATTTTCACCACTATAACATGAAATTAGAATCACTTTCCAACCATCAACAGCAAGTGGAGGGAGCCTAATAAACTAGCCCCACCCGCCAGCGCTCAAAATCATTTTTGCCTGCGAGTTTGGTCTAGCCTCCATCAATGCCCCAGGCCCTAGAACTGGCGGACAGAGATGTATTTTGAAAGTTTTCTATGCAAAGATGGCAACAACTATTGAACAGTAGCATGCACTGCAGCAGCAGCTTTCAATGGAGCACTCCATTGAAAGTTAAAAGTTCTCTTTTTCTGTTGTTCAATAAAAGTACGTTTTAAGATCATTTGAGGCGAGAATATTTTACTTTAAAGCGTCACTATATGGTCCATTTACCGATTTCAGGCATAATTAAAAAAATTTTTGAAGTTGAGAGGACCGCGGCAACCAGTGGAGCTCCGAGGCTAACGGCTGCCCGTCTGCAGCGGGTCTCTCTCGGCACATTCGTTTGTGAAGGACCGCTGGCTCTGATGGCGATTTTTGACTCAGCTTTGGAATCAGTTTTGGAAGGATTAGACTTGGGGTTTTCATTGAAACGTGAGCAGGAAGAGGCTCTATGCTCATTGAGAAGGACGTATTTTAGTATAGAAAGCAGTCAGTTGCACTCATTAGTCAGAGCGTTGGCCAATAGGCACAGACATGGTTTGAAAAACAACAGGTTGTTTTCATCAACAATCTTCCAATGTGTCATTTTTTGGGGCCAGACTAAACTACACATTTAATCTCAGATTTAATCTGTTTTATCAGGCTGAATGGATATAACAACTGAGACAGAATGAGCTGCTTTACAGGACAAAACTCTTCCCTCCTGAACCACTATGAGCCAAGCAATGTCAGCAAATCTGAAAAAAATTGTTGCTACAGAATGTCAACATATAGAACACACTCTTTACAGTAATGGATCACCATAGTCCTCATCATCCAGGTCAATGGATTTCCCATTTTTTAACTGACATGAGGGGGAAAAGGCTTGTAGTTCAAACCAGATGTTGACTCCATCTGCACTCAATCACAGGTGTTAACATTGAACCGGTTTGAGTTCAGACTTCCTTTTACATTCTGTTTTAGCAGTTACAATCCCTGTTTGTTCTAGATAGCATGCTAAGCACTTTATCTGGTTCTGCCAGACTAGCTTTTTTAGTTGTTGTTTTTTTTATTCTTTTGGGATCTTTTACATATATCTTAACAACTGAATAGTGAAAATAAAACATAAATTCTCTATTTAAGTGAAATTGATGTGCAGTGAACAACGCTGAGGATATAAATGCTGGGGGAATATTTTCCTTTGCATAGCACCTGCTTTTTCTTGTATTCCGACACTCAGCCTAGCAATACACTCAGAATCAGGTAATTGAAATAATAAAACTGCCTTTTCGGCATTATTAGCTGCAACATCAGGCACTGGATGTGTGTAAATGTGTCTAAATCATGTTTTTTTTTTTTAAAGAAAGTCCACGTGAAAGTGTAACTAAAAAAAAAGGACATTAATTGGTGATCATTGTTTAATATTTATATATTCCTTGGGAGTATGGGATAATTTATTTATTTCAGATACATTATGGATTAGCCAGCTCATTTAAAACATATTAACTTTCATGATCCTTTCCCTTAAAAGAATCGTAATCGAGAATCTATTGGAAATCTTCCGGTTGAGTGGACGCTGGCGTGATTTCTGGCGCCGCTACTCTCCGACAGTTGTGCTCTACAATTTTTGCGAATAATTTCATGGACTAAATGAACAATCCTCCACAACCCAACGCTTGGAGCTACTCTGAAACTTTGTTACGGATACTCTTCATGCTTCGTCAAGTTTCGGCAAAAGTGTAATCTTACCTGCCTCTCTATCCAGCCCTTCGACCCTCCGGACCAGCTGCTGCTACAAATGATGTGGCCTCCACAGATTTTCACCTGGACCGTAATAATCCTGATCTTCATGTTGCCTCTTCTCCGTCCTGGATTTGGTCTAATCCAGTACACCGCAACAGAGCTCCTCCGCATCCGCTCACTTCTGACTGAACCTCCGCCAGCATCTTTAAACTTCTACCCTGATATTGCTCTCCTACCCCGCCGGAAATACACACACCGCGGATCTCGCCGACTCTTCCATCCCAGCGACTCCAAACCTGTTAAATCCTACTGGTCCTCAACTCGCCGCTCTCAACGTAAATCCCATCGGACTGTGAACCACAGCGTGCTAGCCAGCCCAGCTAGGTCGGCTAAGCCTCCAGTCAAACTCCAAAACATCACCCTCAACTTCGGTCTCCTCAATATCCGCTCGCTTACAAACAAGGGTCATCTCGTCCAAGACATCCTTGTTGACCGTGAACTGGACTTTCTGATTCTAACGGAAACTTGGCAACAGCCTAATAACTATTCACAACTAAATGACTCCACTCCACCCGGGTTTGTTTACCTTTGCCAGCCCCGCGTGACGCGCCGAGGAGGCGGTCTCGCGGTACTCTACAACGAGAAATGGAAGGTGGTTCCCGTCACTGTGCCTTCCTACAACTCATTTGAATGCCTGTCCTGTACACTCTCTGGCCCCACACCTACCATTGTTGCGGCTGTCTATCGCCCCCCCAAGCCACATAGTGACTTTTTAAATGAACTAACAGATCTTCTAACCCTTCTCTCCTCTCTCTCACCCAATGTAATATTGGTGGGGGATTTTAATATTCACATGGACAATTTTAACCTTCCCCTCGCCAGAGATTTCCTATCTTGTCTGGACAATTTTGGTTTTGATCAGTTTTCCAATTTTCCAACTCACTCTAAAGGTCATACTCTTGACCTAATTTGTTGCTCTGGTCTTACCCCCACTAACTGTTCAGCTGAGGATCTCCACATATCTGATCATTTCCTCCTTTTATTCAGCATTTCCCCTCGTCTCTTCACAGCAAAGACCCCACGGCTCCTTTCATACCGGAACATTAAGAACATTAACTTGGACACTCTCTCTTCACACATCCTAAGAACTTTAATCCTGGATTCTTCTTCCTCACCGGATGAACTGACATCTCAATACAATAACTGCTTAAATGATATTTTGAACCTCCTTGCCCCAACAAAATCCCGGACTGTCACCTTTTCGCACTCCGCCCCCTGGTTTACCCCTGAACTCCGGACCATGAAGGCTAAGTGCCGTCAACTTGAAAGACTTAAAAAGAAAACCGGTTTAACAATTCACAGTGAAATGTATATAACTCAGATAACTCAATATAAAGAACTAATCACTAAAACTAAATCCACTTACTATTCCAACCTGATCTCCTCACACGAAAGTAATTCTCGGACTCTGTTTTTGGTGTTTAACAATATTTTCAAATCCCCAGCTTCTCTTCCTCCCCACCTATGCTCAACTGACGCCTGCAATTCGATTATGCAGTTTTTCAATGATAAAATCAAAATAATTCACCAGTGCCTGCCTCCTATCCTGTCACCCCCTTCCCCTATAACCCCTTCACCCTGCCAGCCTTTTTGCAGCTTTTATCTCCCTACCCTCTCCGATATTTCTGATTTTATCAACAAATCTAAATCTTCCACCTGCCCACTTGATCCCATCCCGTCTGCCCTGGTTAAATCCTGCCTTCACGCTCTCCTCCCCTTCATAACTGCCATCATCCACTCCTCTCTTGGTTCTGGAATTGTTCCATCTCTTTTCAAAACTGCTATTATCACTCCTATTGTGAAGAAACCTGGACTAAATCCCAACAATTACAATAATCTCAGGCCAATTTCAAATTTACCTTTTATTTCAAAAATATTGGAAAAACAGTCGCTTCTCAACTTCATTCTCACTTAACTCACAACAACCTTTATGAACAGTTCCAGTCTGGCTTCCGTCCCCGTCATAGCACTGAAACCGCCCTCTTAAAAATAATCAATGATCTTTTAATAGCAGCTGACTCTGGTCTAATTTCCATCCTCATTCTTCTTGATCTAAGTGCAGCCTTCGACACAGTTTCACACTCTACCCTACTCCATCGACTTTATACAATTGGCATCACTCACACTCCCCTAGCCTGGTTTCAATCCTATTTTTCTGGCCGCACTCAGTTTGTTCAGATTAAGTCATATCGTTCCAACTCCTCTCCAGTTACCACCGGTGTTCCCCAAGGCTCTGTTCTAGGACCCCTACTTTTTATCATCTACATTCTCCCCCTTGGCAATATCTTTAGGAAATTCAACATCAATTTTCACTGTTATGCGGATGACACCCAGCTCTATCTTTCTTGTAAACCAAACTCTTCACTCCCACCTCCTTCATTAATCTCCTGCTTAACCGAAATAAAATCCTGGTTCACCTCCAACTTTCTTAAACTGAATAATGACAAGACCGAAATCCTCTTAGTGGGAACAAAATCTACTTTATCCAAAGCTGACAGTTTCTCCCTTTCATTTGACAACTCCATAATTTCCCCCTCACCTCAGGTCAAGAGTCTGGGTGTCATCCTTGATAGTACCTTGTCCTTCTCGTCTCACATTAACAACCTTACCCGTTCCGCTTACTTTCACTTACGCAATATCAATCGCCTTCGCCCCTCTCTCTCCACTAGCTCCACCTGCACTCTTGTTCATAGTCTGGTCACTTCCCGCATTGATTACTGTAATTCTCTTCTTTTCGGTCTTCCTCAAAAATCCATTCACAGGCTTCAGTCAGTACAAAACTCAGCAGCTCGCATCATTTCTAGAACCCCTTCTTTTCATCACATCACCCCAGTCCTGCAGCAGCTCCACTGGCTACCTGTGAAGTATAGAATTCAGTTCAAAATCCTCCTACTTACTTTTAAAGTTATTCACAATCTCTCCCCTCCATACCTTTCTGATTTACTTCAAATTTCTACTCCCTCCCGCATTCTTAGATCTTCTTCTACCACTCACTTAGTTGTTCCTTCAGCCCGTCTTAAAACCATGGGGAGCAGAGCTTTTTCACGTTCCGCGCCCACACTCTGGAATTCTCTCCCCTCTGACATCTGCAATACCGAGTCTTTACCCGTATTCAAATCCAAACTCAAAACCCACATGTTCAAGATTGCCTTTTCATTATGATTTTATATTACTTTCCTTTGTGTAATTTGTGTTGTTTCTTTTAATTATGACGACTGTTTTTTACCATTTATTGTTTTTACATGTACAGTGACCTTGAGTGTTTTGAAAGGCGCTTGAAATAAAATGTATTATTATTATTATTATTATAAATCAAAAAAGGTTTATTTCTGCTGCTGACTGTACTAATGAATCATCAAATGAATGCAAATGAGAAAAAAAGGACAGTATCCGCCAAAAATATCAGCTGGCCGTTGCATTGGTCCATCCCTAAATAAAATATAAATACAAAATTCAAATTTATCTTCATTTTACCTGCTGATTAGGAAAAAATAACTATTCTGATCTCTGGGTTAATAATCGCTTCATTCTCAATGGTTTACGAGGACGATTCCTTTAGAGACCTGAAAAGGATGGTATCAGTGTGTATTGATGGATCGTTTTTCGACAAGGCACAATGCAGCTGTTTCAGAATGGGCAAATATTCCACAGTAACATTTAAACGAATTAAAAGA
Organism: Cyprinodon tularosa; assembly: GCF_016077235.1. Lineage (NCBI taxonomy): Eukaryota > Metazoa > Chordata > Actinopteri > Cyprinodontiformes > Cyprinodontidae > Cyprinodon > Cyprinodon tularosa. The sequence goes on from NW_024038331.1 coordinate 2,149,984, forward strand.
TTTTCTTATCTTACATAGGATAACTTTGTCTAAAAATCTAAGTATTTTCCACTAAGAGTGAGATTAGATTTGGATTATGTTGAGGAACACATGACAACTCCTTGACAGGCTCTTAGTTGGAGTTTGGCTTCTTGTCTATATGTGTTTTATGTTTGCTTCTAAAGCCTTCCTATGTACTTTAAATACTGCTTAACTTGCTGGTTTTTTAATAGATTAATGCCTACTCACAGTGTCTCTCTGAAAATTAGACCTTAGAGGATCTACTTATACCCTTAAAATAATTTATATTTTGTTGAAGTAAACTTCTGCCTTCAGTTTGTTGTGTTTCCTTTTTTTTTCTCCCAATGCTTTTTATCCAGTATCCATTCTTATTTCTCAGCCATGAGAAGACCACTGTCTCCACTGAGTTTAACCCTGTACTGCAGCTTTGCCAAAGTGGCTGCAAAACCCAAACTCACATACCACTTAGAATTCTCTGCATTCTTCACAGAAAGAAAAGGAGAAAGACAAATGTTGATAGAAAGGAGCTCAAACAATCTACAGGTGTTACTAAGAAACTTCCAGGTCTTTTAAGTTGTCATTTAAGACTCTTCATTAGAGTGAACATTAGGTTCTTCTTATCTCTTCCCTAGTCCAGTTTACTCATATTAATCGGACATTAAACATTTGGTTAGGATTTGTGTACCGTACTATGCGACTATAAGGTGCATATAAACGTCTTTTTTTCCCCCTCAAATTGTGCGGCGCGGTCTATAGTGCAGTGCGCCCTATGTGTGTTGTTACTGCGGACGTTGTTGAGACCACCATGAGAATGTTAAAGGGGGAAATGTGGGCGTGGACAGAAACTGCCGCCTATGGTGATTTTTAAGAGAAAGACTTTCCCTAAAGAGACTTTTCCAGCTGGAGTCGTTATTAAGGCAAATGAAAAGGGCTGGATGGATGAGGAGATGATGAAAGAGTGGCTGAGGGAGGTGAATGTAAGGAGACCAGGTGGTTTTTTCCACGCATCACCATCGCTGTTAATCTGTGACTCCATGCGTGCCCATCTCACAGCCGATGTGAAAAACAAGGTGAAACAAATGGACGCTGTGCTTGCTGTTATTCCGGAAGGTCTGACAAAGGAACTTCAACCGCTCGACATCGGTGTGAACCGGCCGTTCAAAGTAAGGCTGCGAGCGGCGTGGGAGCGATGGATGACAGACGGAGACCACAGTTTCAGGATAAGTGGAAGGCAGCGCCGGGCAAGTTACGCCACCGTTTGCGGATGGATTGTAGATGCTTGGGCTAACGTGTCTGCTGGCACTGTTGTTCGAGCTTTCGCAAAAGCCGCCATCGAGGAGCCGCCCGGCACGGAAAGTGACTCTGACAGCAAAGAAGGGGAAATTGGAATGTCTGATTTAGCCCAGCTGTTTAATTCAGAAACAGAGGATGATGACTTTGATGGGTTTGATTAATACTTTGTAATAAATACATGAATAAAGCACAAACATACTCAGTTTTGCTCCCGCTCTATTTTTAAATACACGGTAGAGGTATTTAAACGTAGTAGAGGATATGTACCGGAATATAAAACCCGCGCCCTATAATCCGGTGCGCCTTATGTGTGTGTTAAATACAGTAATGCCACACATAACTGAGACTGCTCCTTTTAGTACGCTGCGCCTTATGGTCGTGAAAATACGGTAATAGTGAAAAGATAAGCCAATATTGAAACTGGCTAATATTTACAGGATATATTACTAAATGCTTCAATACTACACAGTCTGGAATGAGTCCCTCTTTCCTCTCATCCATCTGTCTATTTCTCTGACCATCCATCCATTTTCAAGTGTCCATCCATTGAGGCACAGCTGTACATTACGATGTCACCAGGTGACTGTTAACCGCTTCAAGCTTTGGCTAAATGCACTGAAGAAATCGACATCTTGATGTCTCCACATTTTCTTTGGCTGAAAATGAAGAAACTGAAATAATAGTTTTTGAACCTGAAGAAGATTGTTTAAAAGTGAGTCCACCGCATTAGTAGCTAAGTAGCTTTAAATCCAAATTAAAAACGTATTTTGTTTAGTTACATTATTAGTTAATGTTTTTAGTCTAACTTTCCTTTATATTATTATAAATCTTTAATTTGTTTTTTAATCTTATAATTTCAATTATTCTTTTTTAATCTCTGTAATTATTATAAATGATTCAGTTACCTTTATGCCACTACAATGTACACTTTCTTGTTTCTTTATTTTTTTCTTTTGGACAGCACTTTAAATTGTCTTGCTACTGAAATGTGCTATGGTATATAAATAAACCTGTCTTACCTTGCCTTGCCACTTTACCCCCTTACCTTAAACATGTCCAATGTAGAAATATATCTCAAAAATTCAACAGGAATGTATGAAGTTGCATAATTAAATGGGCTGAAGAGTACAATTTGGTCGTTTTAAACCCTCAAATTTCTACATGAAAAAAATGTCTCCTTCCATAATTAGGTCAATATATGATGTAATGTTCCCAACATTAGTCTTACCTTATGGTTTACCCTATTGATTGGAAGTTGCCCTTTAGTAGTACCATTCCCACTAAAAGTCACATCACCAGCATTTTCTGTTTCTCTGGATTTTCCTTCTATCATCAGTTGATCTATGTTGACAGCCAGGCGTGTCCTTAAACCTTCAGTGCATCTAGTCTTAGTCTTTAGGCTTCAATAGCCAGAATGTTTGTGCACATCTGTACATTTAAAGCACTTAGACAGTTATCCTCTATAAACCTCTGTCTAACACAGCCCAGTCAGTCCAATAAGTGGGTGTCAGGTTCCCTTAAAGCTTCTCCTGAACTTCCTGTCAGAGCTCTGGAGCGGCTCTGTCTACGGGGCTTACTGGAGCTTTAATCATAGTCACTTGGAAAAATATTGAACTTTTTCCCATTTTCTTTTTGCTTTACCAACAGAACTGCATTATGTTTCAGGAGGACAATAACATTCTTAGAAAGCTGGCCTACATCTGTATTCAGTTCCTTTTAATTAAGGACCCAGAGGTTTGTTAGGGAACATTATTCAACAAACAGCATAATTAATACCAATGAACAAAGTGGATGGGTCAGGGATAAGCCTGTGGTTTAAGGCTGGGATGGGTTATGAAATAACGTAAAACTTTGAACATTTCACAAAGAATTGATTAATCCATCATCCAAAAATGAAACAGGTGGTGCTGACTCACATTTTTCAGCTTTTTATCTCTCAATGTTTCGAATACTGTTTGTTTTTTCTCCATTTCCCCCCCCCCTACTTTGTGTTGTTCTTTCATTACAATCCATTTAATACTAGGGTTATATGAAAAAGACCAAGTGGGAGGCCTGTAAATATTTCTATAGGGCTCTGACAGGTTTTCACTTGTCTAATTGTTTTTGAAGCCAGATATTAAACCCAGTTTTCAAACTGTTCTTAAAAAAGACGGAGGAGTATTTCTCAGCCTTGTAGGAAGTGGGAGATTTTACAGCAGCTTATGGATTCCCTTCCAAGGCTGCAAATCGTGCTGGCGGATATCTTGATTATTTAATCCATCTTCATTTGGATGCTGGGGGGGGCAAACTGGAATTAAAGCTGGGTAACATCTTAAGTTCCACTTATGTCAAGCCTCAGAAGTATACTCAGTGTTTCTGCTAAGTTTAAACCCCCTAACAAAAGGCTAAAGGTTAAACCACATCCTCATGTCACAGCTGCTGGACCTTAAAAGCAAAACAATAGTGGTACCCCTCCAGAGTTTCACTCTTTAACCTCTGATTACTTTAAAATAGTGCGGCCTCGACATGCGAGTCAGAGGTGAATAAAGAACCAATTGGAAATTGATTTGAAGAACTCAATCAATACTCCTTGAATTGTGTGTATGACATGAAGATCATGGATTGATTTTTGATTAATTTATAGTGACGCAAAACGCAAAGGTCAGAGTATTTATATTGGAGGTCATTGAATTCATTTGACTTGGGGACACCTGCTGTATATATCTGCTTGTTTGGAGCTTCTCTGCTAAACAATCCAGCTGACAAGGATGTTTTTCCATTTGTCTTTCAGATATTTCCAGGATCGCCTACTACACAGGTAAGGAACTGACTCCACAGTCTGAGATAAAATGCTTCATTCCCTTATGAATGGAAGGCATTCACATGCTCTGATAAATATTTAGCATTTAAAAGTAAATGGGGAAGCTGCTGATGTGGATAGAAGAGGGTATCATGAGTCTTTGAGTTCTCTACACACCTTAGATGCTTAGTTTATTAAAGCATTAATCTATTTGAATTATTTGGTCCGTTATCCATCCATACCGTCCCAAAAGTGTCATTAGGTTCATTATCTTACAGCAGCCTCTTTTGTTTTAGCATTTAGTGCTACTTTAATTAATAAAAACAACTTCTCAATGCTTGTCATGTTCAACACCGCTAGCTTAAGGCTGGTTTATATTCAGAAACCAGCCTTAAACTAGATTTAGGTCTGACTGGTATAGTGTAGTATGAGCATATATGTTCAAGGTAGGCTTGTCCCAATCCGATCCACGTATCGGATCGGGACGCCGATATTGGCAAAAAAATGCATATCGGCAAAGCATGTAAAATGCCGATCCAGACTGCCGATCCAGTTTTAAAAAAAAAATCTGCTCCGTATTTTCCAGTTTCGCCGATTTAAACGATCCATTCCACTATTTTGCGCCAGTGTTCGCCTGTTTTGCATTTTTATTAAAACTTACAGTAATACTGGCACCTTTAACTGTTTACGGTTTTACTGCTCACTGTGCAATTTCAGATTGCTATTCGTAATTTTGTCCAGTTTGTGTTTATCTCTTAATAAACAGGTAAGTTTGTTGTTACCAATCATTGTGTTTTATTCAATCTCACCTAATTTAGCTGGCTAGATGTTATCAAGAGTACTAAAACCCTTTTCAACATGAGTCTTACAACTAAGGCTAAATAGTTTAACTTAAACTTAAATACATGCTCGGATAGGCTGGTATCGGCCAGTATCGGTATCGGATCGGAAGTCCAAAAACAATATCGGTATCGGATCGGAAGTGCAAAAACCTGGATCGGGACATCTCTAGTTCAAGGTGTTAGTTTTCCTCAGCATTACATTTTGATCTCATGCTAAAGGATCTACATCAGCGTTCCACAGCTGTCAGGAAGTTAAAGCATAACAAAGAACGGAATAATACCTGTTGTTTAGACATATGTTTTGATTGTTCAGTTTTATTTATGGTTACCAACTTGTGGTCAGTTTATCAGGGATTATTTCAAACTATTTAAACTCTATTACTTTTTTTATTGCAATTCACTTTAAGCATGCAGGAAATCCAGTTTCTTTCTATCCTGTTGAAGTAAATTTATTGACAATATCAAATTCCAGTGAAAAATTGTAACATTTTATAGATGTTTGAAAATTTTTGTTCTTTTACCTGTAACACTTTGTAAGAAAATCAAGATGTTTCACTGGAAAGCAAAAATAATTCTAATTATTTAAGGTTGTAATTGCTTTGTATAAATTCTGTGCCAAACTAATTAAGTTCACACGCATGCTCAGAGGAAAATAATGAGAGGGAGTTTTGGCTCGGCCCCAGAAGAGCTCTTCCCATTCATGGCAACATCCGGCCCCTCTGACAAAAGGCTTTTAATAGCCCCCAGCAGCACACAGACCCCCAGCTCCCCAGAAGATTTTCATAAACAATGAGCCAAGCCTCAGATGGACCACAAATTATAGAAAAGCTGCACGTGCACACATGCATGAAAAAGGCACAAATGAATTGCTGCTCGGTTAAGTTTTTCTGGAGACAAACGTACAGTAAAATTTTGCAGGTTTTATTCGAACAGGAATCAATAGAAACTGATCAATTAAGCATAATTGTATGTTTGATTTGAAGATTATTGTTGTGTCCCAGGATATAGTATTTTTTATGTTTTTATTTTATAAATTCTGTGGGGTTTTTAAGGGTAACCTTGTTGTGGTTATAGATATAAGATCATTTGAGTTGAAAAAAGGGAATAAAAAAAAAAGAATGGATTTTGATGCAATTAACTTAGATCTGATATATATAAACACAAGTAGAATCATTATTATAAACTGTGATCTAAGTGTTTTTGTTTGAGAAATTTAGCACTGGCTATTTTTCCTGTTTCAGTTAACCCTTTTAAAACCTTAACGCTGCTGTATTTTCCATTGTTAATTGAATCTGATTGGTGACTAGTCAATCAAACCCACTTTTCCCATTATTTATAAAATTCTTAAAACGTAAAGTTTTAAGAATTTTAAGTCACTTTTTTTTTTTTTAAATGCAAAATCCAATTGCATTGAATCCCTTTTGCATGAGAAAAAAAGATGAGTAAAAAAGATGAGATGTGTTTTGATACACAAATGAGCCATATCTTCTTATTCCTTTATTTGCTGTCAGATGCCAAACTTCTGTGGATTAATTTGCAGATAGAAACCTCCAGGGCAGGAAATCAAAAATTTTACTTTATATATTTGATCCCTACATTGTTAGTTTATATTTAGACAATCAAATTCTTATTTGATCTCATCCAGGACCAACTCTAACACCATGGAGAAATACTATGAAAGCTAATAAGCTAATTTGCTTAGATTCGTCCAGCTAGTCTCTTTTGATTTTCTTTTAAATTTCTTGCAGGAGTTGAATTTAACTCAAAGGTATCTGGAGAAGATCTTGGAAAGTTTTTATTTAGAAATCCTAAATTGAGATGCTTTTGCCTTTTTCCAACCTCAGTGCTAAATATTTAACCTCTAAATTTAAGAAATGATAAACAACGATTTCTTGGAAACTAAATTTAGAATAAAATAAAGTTAAGCTCAGATTATTCACTCTGAGATAAGCTTCAAAAGCTGCAGTGGGAGTTTTAGTTTAGTTAAATGAAAGGATTGAATTAGCATATTAATAGTGTTTAGCTCCTCCCCCTCCACCATCAGTCCCCTCTGTTTGGAGTTCTCCCATTTCTCCCTCAACTTTCTTTCAGTCCTGTTGCTCTGTCCTCCTTTTCCTCTCATTCACCACCAAACAATCGCTGTATTCCTCCCCATCTCTGTCTCTGCTTCCTTTGTTTAGCCAGTCCAATCTGTCCTCTCACTTTCTGTTTCCGACAAAAGACGATAACTCTGTTTGTTTCTCTCTGAGCACAGTAATTGCGGCTCCTTGTTTTCTGGCACCAAAAGACCGAAGCTCCTCTGGATTAAGGGCTGTTTTGTGCAAGCTGGATTTGGCTTTGTGCTCTCGATAAAGGAGGGTTTTACTCCGAAATCCCAGAAACCTGGAGGATTTATTCTCACCGCTGAGCAACAGTTGCTTGAAACTTACACAGCAACCAAGACTATGGAGGTCAGGCAAGGCTCGCTTCGGTCTAAAAGCTAACAATGTCTTTTCATCAGAGAAGGACCGCTAAGGAGTAACAAGTGGACAGAAAAGGACGAGCATTAAAGTTTTCCGGATCTCCAGTAGTTCTCACTATCGTCTGTTATCTGACATGAAGGGAAAACATCCAGTGGATCAGTTCTGTTGAGCTGAACGTGTCCTGGAGGACTTTTTAAACTCTTTTCAACACTTACAAAAATGGGCATTCTGGAGATTTTGTCTTATTTGAAAAAAAAAGATTTACAAACTGTTGCGTAAGAGCTACTTTATCCTGTGAAAGATGTATTTTACTGTAAAGTAGTGTTTGGATTATGTAATAGCTGTCTTGACAGTCGTCTCGGGATCCTGCTGTGTTTATTTACCCGACTTCTGCGTTTTGTGATGCGAGGCTGTGAAGCGCAGAGCTGCCTCTCCGTCCTCGGAGCAGACAGGCACAGGAAGGGGCAGACATGCGTTTCTATGGCGATGAGCGGCTGCAGTCCTTTCCCCTTGTGCTGGGATAGAGGTATGAATGAAATCTCCTCAAAGCACACACTCAGCAACAAGGAGCCTGAAACTAGTCACCCAGTGTGTGACATCTGACTCCATGGGAACCGGAGTCAGTACGCAGGGAAATCTCCCTGCTTCTGTGAGCAGGCTGTGTTTGTATATATCGGTGGGTGTGTGCGGCTGTGCACACTCTCTGCAGCCCTCTCAGGTGCAATTAACTTCTAGAAGGTCTCCATTTTCTTCTAATGGAGGACAAGCACAGGAAGGAGGGGAAGCAGAACAATGAACTTTAAAGCACATCAGAAGCTCTGCTTTCTTATGTTGACGACAGAGCAACACGTGTGTGTTTTTCAGATGAGGTGTCCGTAAAATTACAGGAAGTGTGCCAATGTCAGGAATTTTATCCAGGATAACACAGAAGCCTGTGGTGCATTGTCTACTCTGGTTTATAGCTACATAAAGAGACTTGACCCTGGCTGCACTTGTGTTGTGTTATTTCTCTCCGGTATCTTATTGTTCATTGTTTTTTTTTATCTTGCCAAAGAACAACATGTGGAGGATGGATACTTGCTGTACAGAGTTTACGTCAAACAGGACAGGAAGGCCAGTGGGGAAAACAGGAGCAACAAGGATTGAGATGTGCAGCAATAGTTATAACTACATAGAGTTGCAAGTAGATAAAGAAAGCGGGAGATATCTTTGTTCAAACTCAGATAATGCAGTCTTTTATTATTTGTGCAAGTTTTACTGCCGTTTTTATTTAATTTAAACAAAAAACAATAAAAGTATTAGTTTGCATTACATGTTTTACATGAACCATTATATTTCTCTTTGTAAAGGTGAAAAAACTTAAAAGATCTGAAAAATGTTTTGTTATTTCTGTCTGATTAAACGTTTCTTTTTCTTTTTCTAAAAACTTGTTATCTCTTTATTCCAATAATGCTTTTCTTTTAACTCTCCAGAATATGACAGACACCTAGCAGCGGCAGTCTCAGCAGGGAAAACCATGGCAACAGCCTACATGGACCCCAACCTGAACAATGCCTTCCTGGCAGGCGCCAAGTCTCAGCTGAGCACGGGAGGATCGGACCGCACCATGGCTGGCTCCGTGGACAGGGTTCTGAAAGTCTTCCATTACTTTGAGACCAATGTTGAACACAGCTTCTGGTCTTCCAACATCAGATACGGAGATGCAACTGATGTCAGGGTAAGAAGCACTTTCAGACTGGATTTTTCTTTGAGGGTTGGAGGTGTTGACTGTGTGCATGGTAGGGATTCGTTAAAAACTTGGGCACCAAAAATTTTCAGCCGAAAAGCAGTGCATTTTTCAGTTTCCAGCTGAAATACATTTAACATTGAAACAACACGGCGGGAAGTTGTGATAACGCGGAAACAGAATAAGAGCCAGCATGTCTTCACTGAGGACTTATTTCCCCATCTTGGGGAAAGATCCAAATTTCTGCATTTACTGCAAAACAGGATCTGCAAAGAATTTCTCCATGTTGTGGTTGATTTATCTCCTAAAATCCAAATATCACATTCACCATTCTGAATATGAGAAGAATGCGACACAGAAACTGACACCTAGCATCCCCACTCCATCTGTGGCAGACATGTTTGAAAGGCAGGAAAGTTTTATATATAAATTTGTTATCATATTTCATTTTGTCAGTCTTTTAGCAGTCCTGTTTGTTATAAGCCTATACATTATTATGGAATGTCCACATGAGTGGGGTCAAAATAAATATTTTATTTTGAACTTGATTTATTTTTTGCACTGTTAAAATGTTGTTGGTAACTCAAGTTTGATACTTTTGTAATGGCCTTATTGCAATGCCTTAATTTTAGTCAGCTTAGTAAACATTGTAAACAAACATGCTATGATTATAATTATTGACATAATTTCTTTCGGTCTTTCAAGTTTAGGCTTTGGTTTCCTCATTTTTTTTTTCTTTTTCAGCTAAGAATTTTTATTTCTGTGCATCCCTTTTGCATGGGACAAATTCTCACCTTATCTAATCTTTAAATGCATTTGCATTGACATGCTAGATAAATCAACAAGCACCAAATTGGGTTATAATTGAGTTCTTCTCAGTCTTTTCCTTCAGTGCAACAATTCACAAAGGCTAATGTAGAAGCATGTTGAAGTTTAGATCCGACATGGTTCTGGTTTAAACCTCAACAACATTTAAATTTTACACCTTCTTATTCCATATTTTTCCTTTGGTATAAATGTTTTTTCTTTGCTCTGTATGATGGATGAAGGACAAGAGCACCATGAGTTGTTGAGTAGTTATGCATTCTATATACCTTCATTTATGCTTGTAATTTCTGTTGCTAATAAAAGCGATCTAAAATGTTAAATTAGGCTGATGAAACACTCAGAACTTTTATTAAAAGCAAAATATGGAAAAGATTAGCAGTTATTCTAACTTTTCATGAGAATCCCCAAAGCTGCCTTGTAAATCCATGACAATCCTGAACTTCATTTAATGACAAACAATGACACATTTACACTCTATTTGAAAAATGATTTTGAGGGCCATTAACAGGTTGAACGCATCTTCCAAGTGAATGGCAAGTGCAAACAAGGAGCTTAACACCTGCATAGAGAGATTTTTGCATTAGTGCATTTAGCGGTAAAAGGTTTGACCACCACTAGACACGTATTGACCAATATTTAAATACTGTAGACATATCTCACTGTGGACTCAAGTTGGTGACTGGTGCCGCAGAATATTAGGCACTAGGGCTTCAAGAAGCTGCAAACCGTCCCTAGATGTTTTAACGGTACCGGCATTACCAGACCCTTCTGGCTTATTTTCATTCCTGCAAAGTCAATGACTTAATTCAATCAGATGAGTTTCCTAAGACAACATATAACAATTTCCTTGTGATGACCAGGTTTTGTTAATTGGCACTATATGATAAAACTGAATTGATTTGAATTGCTTGTTTATTTTAGATTCAAATTATTACTTCCAATTAAAGTCTTCGCCCCTTGAGTAAAAGTATTTTTTTAAGCTTCAGCATAAGGAATAATTGCTCTCCAAATATGAAGACAATTATCAACAACCAAAAAACAAGTAATTCAAGAACTGAGCCTTGGGGTATACCTTTAATAATTTTTTGAGGGGTAATTTCTAAAGTAGCAGTCACAGTTTATGTGGATGTTGAGGGTAACGTTACAATTCAGGGTTTAAGCTTTCCGCTCTTGTAATAAAAACTCGACCCAAATAGTATTTTGGCTCAGATATAACAAAAGGACAAAATATTTTTCTGTTTAGTCTGTATAGTTGTGTGCTTTTTATTATATTATAACCATGACACAGAAACTACTTAACGCAGCTCGAACCGTTAGTGGTCATGCAGGATAAGTCACTGGAAAGATATCTGCTCCTCTGTTCTCCTTTAATCCCTCTCTTCTTTGGTATCTAGGTCAGAGCCCCCAGCCTTTTACATGGCATCACACATGCTTCTGTGATCATTATTATGGATGTACGATGTCTGCCAAGTTGTTTCATGTTAAACTGCAGCAAACCAAACATGCACACAAACACTCATAATTCTTGACCTGAAACAAAATATTGAATGTAAACCAACCATTGGAACTGTTAAATGAGGCATGTTTTAAGTCAATATGTGGATGGTTCTTTATATGGTTCTAATCCAATCCATGTAGACTATGGATAAACATAGCATAGGTTAAACTAATCTGGTAAACCGACCTACCTGTGCACTATACACAGAACTTCCTGGTTCTGCAGGAGGTTTATTCCTGTTAAAAGGGAGTTTTTCCTCTCCTCTGTCGCTACAAGCATGCTTAGTGTGAGGGATTGCCTTTGAGTCAATGAGTCAATGCATATAACTGGTTTTCTTTAGATAGAAGACTTTGAATCAATTTAAACAATTTTTTTTAACTTTCGTTCTTGAATGTAGGGGATCATCCAAAAGATTCTGGACATCAACAAGGTGCGTTGGATTTCCTGTTTTGGCCTCCGGCTCAGCAACAGCCAGTCCAGAGACCAGGTGCACTGGCTTCACCCTGACATGGCGGTGTCCCACATCAGAGAGAAATACGAACAGGCACGGCCCAACGAGGAGTGGAGGTAGGACAGAACCTGCAGGACGGGAATGTATGGTTAAATTCCTCCTCATCTCTTCTGTTTGGGTGGTTATTTAATCAGCCAGCAAATAACTTGTTTACCGAAATTTAAATGATGTGTTTTGAAAACAGAAAACTCTGGAGGTTTACAGAAAAGCTTTTTACCATGACTGATACTTTAAATGTTTTCTACCTTTTTTTCAGTCAGAGAATTTCAAGTATTTAACGTTAAGTATTTAAATGGCGAATGAAACGCACCATTTTTTGAGGCCCTGTTCACAATTATTACAGTTTTTTCAGGTGAAAAGGTTTTTCTGCCGTGTTAGCTCAGATGCAGATTAGATATAAGGATTCTGTGCAGTCAATCGTTAATAAAGTCAGCAAAAGGGTTGTATTTTCCTCTATCTTTTTACAGGTCTGGAAAAGCATAGAAATGATGTAACTAATTGCAGAAAAAAATTTGATTTTAAAGATTTATTTATTTATTTTTTTTTTCTAAAAGGAAAGAAAATCTTAAATTGCTTAATCAAGTTTATATGGTTTTATTTTAAATGTATCTATCTTTAAATTTCATAATTTATCTTTGATTTTCAACGCCATGCCTTAAATTTGACCATTTTCCGCATTAGTATGTTAGTTTCTATCTGACTGAATGCACGCTCCTGTGGTAAGGTTTAAATGCCAAACAACACTAAAACTGTAATTAGTAACTGAATTTATTCTTCAATACTCCAATCATTATTTGACAAATATAAGATTTACAGATTTTTAAATAATGCTGGTCTGAATAAATTTGTAAATTGTAAAGTTCACATATAGGTAATATTCAAGAATTAGAGACTGGGAAGGAATTGAAAAAGTTGTGATAAAAAATTATTTGCTCCTGTTTCAGAAAAATACCAACAATCATTTGCTGAGTGACATTTATCTTACCTCTTTGTTTTTCCATCCTATCGATAATATTTAGATCTGCACAGTCAGTGACGCCTAAAACAATCAAAGTTAGATGATTATTATTTGATATGATTTGATACGTGGTGACAAATTTTGTCTTTTAGTTAACAGATTGAACTATAATCAACCAGTCCAATTCTATAACTGGGAAGCTTTTCTAGTTTCAGAGAGCTGTATCATTTCCCAATCCACATGCCTTCTTGTGTTTATGTTATTGATAAATATACATGGCTTTGCTTCTATGCGGCTTAGTAAACAGTATCATATATTCAGTCAGGTATTTGCCATTAGGCTGAATTGTAATCACGTGACTAAACCCTACCAGCTAGAGGTTAGAAAGCTACAGAGGTTTGTAGCGTTTAGTGCTTAGTACTAATGATACAAAACTAAAATCAATGTTTTTTCTCTGTGTTCTAATACTTTAAATACATTCAGTAATAAAGTTTGCTTTAGTCAACAAGCTGGCCTTATTCTATATTACAGGACAACTGAGACTAACATTGCTAACCAGGTTTTTGCTTTGTGTCGGACTGTCGGCATGACTTATGATTATTCAAAGTCACCCACTATCTTTGCGTCAGCAGACTGTCATGCTGTGCTCTAAAGGGGCTGATTTATTTGCAAACAGCTTGAGAAGAAATGGTGTGACCTATCTGTTTTTCAACCTTGGGTGTGGTGCTATCTGGGCTGTATAGGATGACCAGTCTGGATGTTAAGGCTGGAGTAGACATATTAGCTTTATTGCAGCTGTCTTGGTGCTAACGCTGTCGTGAGGTGGAGACCATTTTCATTGTGAGCATAAAGACGGAGAGCGAGAACCAGATGTCTGCTTTGTCTGACTAAGTCAACAACATTCTCTTTGTTGTGTTTCAGTCATTGATGCTAGTTTACAGCCCTGTGTCTCATTTGTATTCTTGCCCAGAGTGGGAATGTCTTTTAATGAAGTTTGCCTTAAATTCGTTATGGTTCTTCTTCTGCCTTTATGCTGAGAAGCAACTGCTTGTATTTCTAAGATAAGTGTTTCCTTTTATAAAATAGTGACAATTTCTTATATCTCATCTCTCTGTATGCACATTAACAAATGCAAACAGTGTAAAGCATCTTTGCATACTTAATTAGAGGCCCACAGTTTCTTTAAATTATTTTAACAGTTTTTGTGTTGTTAAAAGTGTTGCTGAAGCTGTAGATTCCTTATTTCTGTCACCTTCTCCTCTTTTAGGTATGAGCTAAGGATCCGCTACCTCCCCAAAGGCTTCATCCAGCAGTTTACAGAAGACAAACCTACACTCAACTACTTCTACCATCAGGTATCCGATCACACCTAGACACTTTTCATACTTGAACTTTTTCACATTATATAATCAAAACTTTATGGATCAAACAAACAGGAGATACTGCACAATAATTATTAAGCTGAGGCTGGTTGATAAATGGTTTAGAAAAAAATAATGTTCCAAATGAAAATCAGTAAAGGATGCCCCGTTTGTGTTCTCAGCTCCAACACTGTAAAAATCTGCTAAATAAAATCCACTGCAACTGTTTGACATCAGTTGATAATAGCAGAGAAATGTATTCCTTCTCCCTGTCCGAGGCATTGGTCCTGGATTTAATTTCTTCTCTCAAATGAATGACATGCTCTTGCAAAAAAAAAAAAAGGGTTTTTGTTCTTAATATTCAATGAGCTACAGAATACATTTCTCTGTTTTTTTAGAGCAGTGGACGGCAATTCAAACCATTCGAAGAGCCGTATTGGACCAAAAAAACTAATCTGTCTGGAGAAGCAAAAATGTAAAAGTCTTTTATAAGCCTTAGATGGCAACACAGGCTCTAGGTTTATTGGCCTACTATAAAGAAAAATTAGTATGTTGGCTTAAATATATAATAAGCATTCTTGATTAAATGTTTATCCTAGAGCAAACATCACATCATGTCACTACTCTGTTGTACGATGTTTGGTGCTTTAAGTTTAAATTTCATATGTGAAGGTAGAATGGAGGCAGGTTGAGGACTCAAATGCAGAGATGAGTTCTGCTGATTTAATCAAGGTGCATGAGCAACAGAC
This sequence comes from Cyprinodon tularosa, assembly GCF_016077235.1. NCBI lineage: Eukaryota > Metazoa > Chordata > Actinopteri > Cyprinodontiformes > Cyprinodontidae > Cyprinodon > Cyprinodon tularosa. Next base: position 2,164,991 of record NW_024038331.1, read on the forward strand.
GCAAAATCCAAAAACAAAATGCCGAAAACCAAGGAGATGTCAGGGAAAACACACATGAGGAGCAAAGTACGACAAGAAACCAGTTTCTGTTTCACATAACAGCATCAGAGAGCTACCTGTTCGATCTTTGAACTGTTTTCCATACTTTCAACAAAACTAGCAGCAGTAGTGGAGTTTGTAGATGCAACCCACTTCTTAAACGAATAGTACACCCAAAACATGATTAGCCTTCATTTTCTACTCACCCCCATGCTGAACAACACTCTGGAGTACTTTTTTGATATCTCAAATGCATCTGGAGATCTGGGAGGCTTCTTGCTGTCTGCTGACATTCAAATAATGGAGGTCTATTGTGACCGAGACAGAAAGGTCCATAAAAGTCCACAAAAAACGTGTCAATATTCCTCCATACTGCTCGTCCAATGTATTCCAAGTGTCCTGAGTGGATAGCATCCAGAATTTACTCGAAACGAAGTCATTTAGAATGTTTTTAGAGCATAAACAGTAGTGTATAGGATTTCCTGAAAGCGCGCACATGCGCGATCACAAGGCTACGGAAGCCGGCAGACCAAACCAGTTGAAAGTGCGCATTCAGCGTCTGCTCTTCCAATAATGCAAGCGTAGAAGAAGAAATGTGCCTTTTAGCTGTGCAAAGAAAGAAACAACGAAAGAAAAATGTCTGAGGACTTCAGTGTTGAGGAAGAGCATGAGTTATTTGCCGAGCTGAATGCGCTGGTTTGGTCTGCCGGCTTCCGTAGCGGCGGGATCGCGCAGGTGCGCGCTTTCAGGAAATCCTATACACTACTGTTTATGCTCTAAAAACATTCTAAATGACTTCGTTTCGAGTAAATTCTGGATGCTACCCACTCAGGAAACTTGGAATACATTGGACGAGCAGTATGGAGGAATATTGACACGTTTTTGTGGACTTTTATGGACCTTTCAGCCTCGGGCGCTGGGCACCTCCATTATTTGAATGTCAGCAGACAGCAAGAAGCCTCCCAGATCTCCAGATGCATTTGAGATATCAAAAAAGTACTCCAGGGTGCTGTTCAGCATGGGGGTGAGTAGAAAATGAAGGCTAATCATGTTTTGGGTGTACTATTCCTTTAAATCTATCTTTGCTCTCCTCTAATTTATCCAGAAGTTCTGCAATCACACTTCTTCTCTCACTCCAAACCTGGTGGTGGACTGCATATTTAGCATGCCTTCCCTGGAAATGCCTTTCCAAATTACTCTTCTTCCTCCTGAGTTCTCATTTCACAGCAAACATGCAGTTGCATTGGTAATGAAAGCTAATGATTCGGTCCATTCTTCTTTGAATCCTCTGTTCTCATCAGCACTCTTTCTTTTTTTCCCCCTTTGGGATCCATGGTCTGAGACACACCCGCCGCATTGTTTACAACAGCCACCTGCCTGGCACCACACAGTGCTTGCTTGACAGAAATGTTTACGTTTATTGTTTACATTTAGTTATTATACAATTTTTTACAGCATTGGAAAACATAATAAATGTGTTTTTTTTACCTCCTGCACACCATATTAAAACAAACAAAAAAATTAATCTTTTTACATTTTCATACATTACACAGCTCCAGGGAGCCGCAAGGGGGGTATTAAGGAGCCATATGTGGTTGCCGAATTTAGAGTAGGATTTGCCCCTTAGTGGCGCACTCTAAAAATATGTATTTTATGGTAAATATTGAGTTGAATATTTCTCTGTGTCCAGATAACAAGGAAATGAACTTTAGCCTGCATGCAAGATACTGTGGGTAACAGGAATCTGTCAATTAGGCTGACCAAGTAGATGCCGTTATCACTGGGAAACATGGTGGGGCAGCTTCATGCTGTGAGGAGTCTTTTCTTACACATGAAAAGGGAACCAGATCTGAGTTAATGGAAAGATGGATGAAGGGTAAATCAGAGCAAAGCTGGAAAAAAACTTGTTAGAGGCAACAAAAAACCAGCCTGGTTCATCCTCCGGGAGGACACCCCCTAAACATAAAGCCAGAGATACAATGAAATGGGATTAAAGTCATTTAATATTAGAGTGAATTATTCACAAATAAGATATAATAAGTTTTTAGATGTGATGTGACAAAATCTTAACATTTTGAGGTTTGTAGTTATGTTTTTTGGTGCCAGTTCTAAGGCATATTGCAGTGTTGGAAGATTTATTGTTTGATTTTGAATGATCTGGGTCAGTTAGACATGTTTGTAAGATGAAATGTGATAGATGTCTGTGTTTCTTTCAGGTGAAAAATGACTACATGACACAGTTTGGAGATCAGGTGGAACAAGATGTAGCTCTCAAGTTGGGCTGTCTGGAAATCAGGTAAGATGTGCATTTCAAAATGAAGCAGCAGTTTTCTTTACAAAGATTCAGTTTGGTTTACTTGGAGCGTTTCCATATCAGTCGATCTGCCTCTGAGCTGCACTAATAACTCATGCCAACATTAGTCAGTGTCTGTAATTCATTATTTAAAGCAACAGCCGTTCCGTTTTCAGACAGCACCTCAGTGAAGCCTGTTTATTCTGAATGCAGTTAAAAAAGTTTCATAAGAAAATTAAATCTATTTTTATCGTTGGATATAGTGTTGGAGATTTGGCATCCATTATCTGGCTTTTGTTCACTCTAGTGTCCTACTTGTTCCACTTCCAGGAGGTTCTTCAAAGAGATGAGAGGAAATGCTCTGGACAAGAAGTCTAACTATGAACTACTGGAGTAAGTTCCTGTTGATGAAGAAAAACCCAACAATGTGGTTCTACATGTACCTGGGAGTCTGAGCCTTCTCTTTTTGAACTGAGAGTCATTAAGTGGTTAAAATTGTGCATATCACTGAAAAATTTAAGTCCCTTAATGAGCTGCTGTGGTAAGAAAACACTAAATTCTAGCAGCACTTTTACCTCCATGTTTAGCTCCTGCGTTGTCCCAGTTTGGGTTCTTGGGATCGTGGCTGTGAATAAAGAATGAACAAAGTGAGGTCTAAATTGGACCCGGTTCTGACATGTTCCGGTTCTAATGAGCTGCAGCGTCACAATTGAAATGTTTCCCTTTGAACCTCAGCCTAATGAGCCCTCCAATTAACAGGGAAGAATGTCTGCAGTCTCTTCACCAAAAGAAGTCACTTTGTTTTCTCTCTGTCCTGCTCTCATATTCTGCATGCCTGTTTTTTTCCCTCCAAGCTGCTCTTCTTTTGTTTTGTCTCTTAGTCCCAGTCTGTGCAGTCTGTCCCTCCGATGATTAGAAAAGATATAATGTCATGGATATTTAAAACAAGCAAGAGAGAAGAGAGGAAGCACAGTTGCAAAGGGACTGCTGGGTCCTTGTTTTATAGTTGAAGACAAAAATGACACTGGTTTATGACACTGCTAGCTTCACTTGGTCCTTAGCCGCCTATATTTAAAATAATCTGTGATAAAAAAAACAAAATCCCCTTATATAATTGGATGATTTTATTGTTGTATTTCCCAGTGACCTTGTGGCTTACTGAATTTAACCCACACCTACTTCCTCTAACAGTTGTTAGGTAACTCGATTTCCAGTTGTACCTTTGTGATTAGCTGCTGGTAATTATGTTGTCACTGATTGATAAATCATTTATTCATACTTTTAGTTTAATTTGTTTTTTAAATGATTAGAAATGCACTGAGGAAGCAGCTGATTGGAATTGCATAACTTTTCTGATCAATTAGCCCTGGCCGATGATCGGCCTTCTTTTTTCGATCAGTGAAAGCATCCAAGCTAGCTGCTAATAGGTATAGCTAACAACAACAACACCACTCCTCGATGTGTGTTATTAGTAAAGGGGGGACTTCGAAGCCGGAGTTAAAAAAAGGACAAAGATTGATAATCATTCGAAAAGGAAAAAATATTTTTAGAACGACCTGCAATGCTAATTATGCTAATCTCTACGCCCTGTTTTTTTTGCTCAAGCTCATGAGGTCACTTCTGCTCCTATCATAAATGCGTTAGAATTACTCAGAATCTAGTCTAAAATAAAAATATATTTAAATGCTGCTTAACAGAAATGAAAATCTGTTCAAAATGTCTGATCAATGCATCTTTTCTTTTATTTGTGAATAATTATTTGGTTGGAAAAATGTTTAAGAATAATCCAAGCTGCGGTCTGCTCTTCTTGCGGTTTTGCGCCGGGCGGCTTTTCTGCTCTCGGGCCGATTCTGTGCGCGGTGTGTTTCGTTGCGCGCTGTTGGCATCGGTCTTGGTGGGGTGGGGCTGCGCTTTTGGCCGGGGGGGCGTTTTGGGGGGGTCCCGCGGCGCTCGCGGCCGGTTCGCGGCGGATGCGCATGGGCCCCGGCCGGGGGCGGGGCCGCCTGAGTGTTTTCCTGGGTGGTGCGGTCGCGGTGGGTGTTGCGGCCGGTCGCCGGGGCTTGGTGCTGGGGGGCGGGGCGTGTTTCGGTGCTCTGTGGGGCTGGGGCGTTTCGGTCGGCGCCGTGGGGGGGCTGGTGTTCGGTGCCCGGCCCTACTTCGGGGTGGCCGGCTGCCGGCGGGGCCCGCGGACTCGTCCCCGCGGCTCCCCGGGTCACCGGCATGGCGGTGGCTGGGGGGCTTCTTCGTGGCTGTCTCTCCTCCTGCCTTGGTGGGGTCTGGTTTCCGGGGCTGGCCCCGCCTTGGTGCCTTCGCTTCTGGGGTCCCCTTGGGCGCCTGGGGCTTTGGGTCTCCCGGCGCTGGACTCAGTGCTCTGGGGGGTGTGCCTCTCCGGCTCTCCACAACCACTATTGAGCATTTTTTCTATGGTTAAAACTTTACATGCACAAGTTCACCCTCACAAACAACTACAGGTGCTAGGCTTCAGGTACTTAGAGATTCACTTCCAAACAGAAACCCCACATTCATATCTTCAGGTAACACAGAGTACATGTCAGACTTAATAATATTACTTTAGCGATAGTTTCAAGGTGTTTGCTTTATTGTATATCTCGTACCATGTTTTTTGGTTGTGCTGTTCTTTTTTCTTTTTTTTTTTTTTTTTTTTTTCTCCATCTCATTACAGGTGTTGAAGCAGACTGAAAATGTTTTGTCATTGTCCCCTTCCTATCTCCTCTTTCTTTCATCTTTTGTCCTGTTTTTTTCTTTTTCTTTTTCCTTCTTCTTCTTCTGGTTTTCGGCTCCACTTACATTGCAGTGTCCATATGAACTGTAAAACTCCCTGCATAATTATAATAAAGCAATTTATATACATGAAACAAGTGGAGCAGTATGGCAATTGCGATACCGCTACACTTGTGAAAGTAAAATCTGTTGGGCTCCTTTTGGCATCAAGACAATTATTCTTATTGCCACCCTGCCAGACAGGACACTGTTCCAAGCTATCTAATAATGAATGATCTGGCTTTATTTTCAAACACCTCACTGATAGCAACCAGCTTCTTGGTGCTTCTTCACATATTAGTGATCGGTCAGGTTGAATTCCTTCTGGTTTAGAGGCTTCGCAGTCATTGGATATTTAATCTCCCCAAAATCAGCCTTATGATATCTGAATCATATCCATCCTATTTGTTGAGCCGTACATGGTGATGGCATGAGTATATAAACTGTATAAGCCCATATTAGACCTTTTTTTTATGTGAACTCATTCTAATTGCTGTCAAAAGCTGCTCAGCTCAAAGCTATGTAATCCTGCAGGTCAAAGATGTAAAAATCCCTTTTTAACTTGTCCACTATGACAATGAGACAAGAATATTTTAATCCGGTAACTGGATTTTCTTTGTGATTTCTTATTCTAAAAAAACCCAAATATGTTCACTCATCATTTTTATTATATTGGACGCCCTAACGCAGTTGTAAATACAGCTTTGATTTAGTCTATAAAGCTGTTCTCTGCAATCAAACAGGTCTTTTAGAATATCTTGTGTTGACGGTCCATTTCCACACAGATTTAGGACTATAATGATGTGGCTGTATAATACCGATTGGGGATGTGACCTTTGTTGGAGAAAAGATGACGTAACCTTCCTCTTCGCTCCTTTCGTCCCTCCTCCTTGGAGAACTCATATTTTCCTCTGAGGAGTATGAGTCATTAGTTCGCTTCCTGTTATAGCCCTGCTCATCTTTCTTTGTCACTAAGGTTTCACTTTCTCCTCTCTGACCTGCATCACTGCCTCTCTCCCTGTAATTTTATGACTTTATCTCCATTTTCCAGAGAAGACTGATGGAGCCCTTTAGTCAGCACATTGACAAATCTTTCTGTTTCTATTCTGTTACCTGTCTTATGGGGTCTGTTTTGTAAATGTTGTGTCTCAGCAGAGGGAACATAGACAGCTGAGATCAGATAAAGAGAGAAAAGTGAGCCAATTAAAATACTTGGTGTAATCACAGTACTCTGATCTATATCTCTGTTTCTCTCTTCAGGAAAGACGTTGGTTTAAGGCGTTTTTTCCCTAAAGATTTGTTGGACTCTGTCAAGGTGAGATCATTTGTCCATATAAGGAGATATGGGGTCCTTATTATTGTGGTTAAAGCTGTTTAAATAGTCTGGGTATTCTCATTTTACTTTGACAGTCCTTGTAAAAAAAGCGAATTTAACCTTTATGATCAAAAGCTCATTTATTTTGTTCTGCAACTGAATGTCTAATTCTTTTATCCTTTATGATTCCTCTCATGGAATTTATTTACCATAAACCTTCATCTCTTCTGGTGTTTCCACCATTCCTGCTGCTCCCAGTTTAGTTTTATTATTGTTCAAACAGAACAATAATAAAAAGTGATGAAATGCAGAAGCTAGAATAAGCTTGTTAATCTGTTTACTTTAAGTAGTAAAACAGGAGTACCAGATACTGAGAGGACAGACGCTGCTCTCTGCTCTAAAGTTTATATAAATAGTTACATTTGGGGGAATTATTAAGGAGATTTCTTTTTTTCTTAGGCGAATTGGATATTCGTGCAATGCAGATTAAACATTTTCCCCAGTTTGACTCTTTATGCCTGTACCCTCCTCCTGACTGTCAAATTTTGGAATAAACAAGTCTAACAAACAAAAAGTAAATGCTTTAAGGTTATATAATCCAGTTATATAACAGCAATTTCAGTTCATTCTGCAAGATGAGAAACACACCTTTTTACCGTATCATTGAATAACCTTAAAGCTATCAATTTTTGCTTTTCCAGAATGTTTAGTTTAGAAATTCAGGTGGGAGGGAGCAGACAGAGAGCAGCTGCACATAATCAGGCTGAATGCATCAGGTCAAACAGGACGACTACTAACCATAGCTGACTTTCGCTGGACTCTTAAATGGTGAGATCTAGAGAGGATTTATTTATACACTTCCTTGTCTGCTATATGGACTCTGGCATCAGGTGGATTGTTTTGTGTTCCTCAACACTGATTGAGGTTGTTCTTTAATCCAGCTCCCACCCTGCAACTAATTCAGAAAGTTGAAATGTCTTTTTATTTTCTTTCAGCAGTCCACTGTGGTTTACGATTCGTAAAATCGTAAAAACTAAATATATCAGTTTGACATACTCTGATCAAGGTGGCCCTAAATATTATTTTAGTCACTCTAGAGTTTTCTTATCTTTTTGTTTTTATGGACAATCAGTGGACAGGAGTCTGTTCATGTCACATTTCACCTCCACTCTGCCTCGATCGCATCTGCTCAGGAGAATATGGGAAAGGTTAGAATTCACCCAAGTGAAGTAGAACCAGCCCATCTGGAGCCTGTGGAAAAGGGAAAACACCCCACCAGCTAGTCTGATTCAATAGAGGCAAATAAAACTGAAATCAGGCCTTTAAAGCATCAATCTTTGATTATAGCAAAGCAATTTTAGGACGTGAATATTTTGGAAGACGGTAAACTTATGGAAAAAATCTTGAACTACTGAATGAATTGCGCTGACACCAATGTATTGTTAGTAACTTTTTTAGGTGAATTCTGAGACCACCTGATACAGGATAAAAATCTCTCTAAACTTAGAGGAAATATGCAACATTAAACAATATTTCCTTGGTTACTGCAAGGTCTTTCTCCATATTATCAGTACTAGTTTGTGAAATTATTACGTTTCTTTGCTTTAGAGTGACAAAATTATTCAGCAAAGCTTTAAGCCCTTTTTTAAATAAATTCCTGGCTTGATATTAATTCTTAACTATAAACCTGTGAAAGACTCATACTTATGAAACTGGATTAACGTTTGGTTAGGAAATTGAAATCCAGACTATTTTTCCACTAATAGTGGATTCCTCTAAAGAAATAGTTCTGTTTAAGGAGGCTTGAGGTAAAAAGGGGATTTCAGTAGCTAGAGCCTAAAACTTAACTGTTACGAAACACATGGAGTTCTAATCCCAAGGTTAATCTGCTTTGTTTCTTTCTTATTTAAACATGCAAATAATCCTCATAAATGGTCAAAATAACCATAAAAGTTAGAGGTATTAGATGCTAAGTTTGAAAGTGAATAGCTAAATACTATTCCAGTTCAAACTCTCAGATGTTTGCCAGCCTTCTGCACAGAGCTGCACCTTAAAGTTTCAGGTTAGTGCAAACACTGGCTACCTTCTTACAGTGCCTGTCATATAGGGTGCATTTCTACCTGGCTAATGCGGTTTATCAATGGAAAAGGAGGGGGCCAAAAAATAAAAAAAATAAATAAAATGACCCTGGTTGTTCCTACAGTTAAACGCACCTTAATTACTGCACTCTTGACTCTCAGCAGCTGGTGTGACAGGGCTCCATCTGTTCCAGTAGAGCGGCTCAGTTTCTAAAGCAGTTTTATAGCTGAAATGTGCCTCCACAGCTTCACTCTTGAATAAAGAAAGGTCTTCCTTCAGCCAGATTTAAATATCTGTTTATTTATTCTTCAGCAAATTTTGGCTGGTTCTAAGAAAAACAAACAAGGTAGAACTGATAAAAACTCCTCTTAAGCTTTGAACATATGGATATTTGGATAGCAGGTACAAAAGCAAGCTTTTTTTGTTTTGATAAGAGGATACATAGAAGAAATATCATTCAGTAATCAATTAAACAGGCTTTGAGCATTTATAAAGTTTTAACCTAAAATTATATTAAAGTGTTATGTAACTAGAGTGTGAACTGCTTTGATTATAGTAAAAGGTTTCGATCGTGTTGGTGTATTTATACTGTTAGCATGTGTTTTATGGTAAACAGTGTAAATTTACGGCACGTGTTTATGGGCACATCTTTGTGTGTCTGAGGGTTTCACAGTGTTAAAGTCCCAGTGACCCGAAAAGGTCCTGATGTCAGCAGGCGAGCAGACAGATGCTCTACAGACGGAGTCTGTGATTGGGCACGCTCGTGTATCTATGCATGTTGTGTGTGTGTGTATGACCTTTAGGTCAGAGTTAAACCTGCTCTTTCATCTCAACAATGAGAAGGAAGGGGGAGGTGTCGGGGAACAGCTTCTCCCCCATTATTCTCCCTCCTCTGTTGTAGAGCAAGGCTGACTCCCCTCTCATCACCTGCCTACTTACATGACCTTCTTTTACTCCCTCTTCACCAAGCATTACCTTGGATTTCTCCAGTTAAAGCTGTTTCTTTTGGCTGCAAAATTGCGTAGAGTCAGAAAGTATAAGGATAAAAGTATAGCAAGTTTAGTTATTTAATCGCATGGAAGACAGGATTGAATACTTGATCCAATAAAAAGAAACATCTATTTGTAAAGAAAAAAAATGCATTAAATTAATAGATAATTTATAGTTATATTTACCCTAACCCACACCCGCTGAAACGTTGCGATCATTTCTGGGTTTAATTTTTTTTTGTTTTTTTTACTCTTACCCAGACCTTTTAGTCTTCATGTTGTTACTAAGAGAATCTTGAAGTTGTCTTTTTGATGTTTCTTTAGTTATTTTAACTGATTTTAAAGACACTATCTACAGCCGTTCCTACCTAATGGTTTAATAATGCCGCAGCCTATTTGTTTAGCACCAACTAACTGAGGACAGTTGACAACTGATTAGAGAAGCATAAAATCAAGTCAAATTGATCAAATATAACCATTGATGTGAATAATTGTTTTTGGTATTGTAGCTGATGTGTATGAAACGATGCAGCCACATGTATTTCTTAAAGCCAGTTATTGAAAACATGGCAATATTTTTATGATGTTTGAGAGGAAGGAACCTGTTAAAGTGTAGTGAACCCAGGGTAGGATTATTTTAGCCTCTCCTAGCAATCAATCCGTGCTTGTTAGAAGATTATAGGTTGCAATTTCCTTGTTGTTGTCATGATGTTGCCCCTGATCTTGTGAGTTTTGCATGAAAAATGTCAAAAATCCAAAACAGGGAAAGTTTACCTCACTGCCTGAATATAAAGCTCAATATCAACCTGCAGAGAATGAAAAAACATAGGACCCTTAATGTGTTACATCCAAGCAGATCTTTGGAATTTAAGTATCACAATAATATTGTAATGATTCATATGTTGCCCAGTTATCTATTGAATTTAAATGTGCAGCTATGGCCAAGTTGGGCTATTATAATCATCAGAAATTCCCACTATAATGAGACTACTGTTATTATTGATTCTATTGTGTTATTTCATAATCGGCTAAAAAAATCACCTTCTTCGTTTTTTCTAATATGGTGACACCAGTTCAATAAAGATGAAGCAGTTCTTGTGGGAAACTAAAATCACATTTCTGCTGCTTGTTATAATTCACACGTGCGCTTGTGTTAATGTGTGCGATGTTTTCTGGGTTGGGGGGACTTCACAAAGGAGGGAGCGCAGCTGTCATATACGTTTCGGTGGTTCACTCTGCCTAAAGGGAACCGTGATCATTTAATGGGATTATTCTCCCTCAATAGACTCTGCTCACTTACTCAAACACACTCAGCCCAGAGCAGATGGCTGCGGTAGTAAACAGTATCTTATGTTAGCTGTTGTAAAGAGTAGAGTCTGTTCATTGGTATTGACAGGCTGGGCAGCAGGTTTAGTGAAGCTGACCTTTAGAGATCAAAGTTTGAACCAGCCACAGCTTGATTTGAAAAGCTAGTCTCTCTTGTCGGATGAATAGCATATTGAAACACCAACCATGCTGTTAAAGTGGCTTCATTATCTTGTCCTCTTGATAGATAGATTCAGGAATGTAAAAGAGAACAGTAAAGGGTTAGAACATGCTGACAATCTACCAAAACTCCTGTGTTCAATGGCAGAAAGCGGCTTTGCTATATTTGCTGTGATAAGTGGGTTAAAAAGTAGTTTTAATACACTTTTATGCGAGAAAGTCCACCATAAAAAATAGTCTTTGTAGTCAGCTCATCAAGATTACAATCCTGCCTTCAAATATTATTTTTCTGTCTGAGCCGCTAAGATCCCCACATAGCGATGGTGCGCTGTCACCTGGAAACCAGCAGTAGCTGCCTCAGGCCGGGTCGCCTCTTGGGGACTTTCCTTCTACTGTTTGTGGAGGCTGGAAGTAGATGTTAGCATTTTTCAGATATGTGGTATAAACTGCAGACACCAGAATAATAAAAGCAAACATATTTTGCTGTCAGGTATACAGGTTGCTCTAGACGCGCTGCAGGACCTTTTGGTGCGCCTTGATGTGTGTCAACCATTGAATTTGCATGTATAACGCCTGCTTCTGCTGCCCAAAGCACATCCAGTGTGAACATAAACCGCTAATTAATGACATCTTGAATAAATCTTTAGTACAACAAATTAAGATCATTTGTTTCACAATTGTATATTTATTATAAATTTGGGATGAACATTATGTTTTATTTTTGACATGTATGGAATTTGACTTTGTTGTTTTCCATTTCTGGATGATAATGGAAAAAGAAAATCAAAAGGGAGTTAAGAAAAATTTTATTGATCTCACAGCGGAGAAATTCACTGGTTACATATTGGCATAGTACTTAAAGAAGGTGCAAACAAGGAGGAAAAGGTGCATTAGGAATAAGAATAAATAAAAATAAATAAAAAAATAAAAATAATAAATAAATAAATAAAAAAAATACAAGGGAGTAACACAGAGATTTGAGGTGATATATGTACAATCAGGATGGCTTATATACAGGTGGATTGACTTTACAGATATTTCAATATATACTGTGCAATATATACATATGTTGCACAGAATATGGCACAGTCAATAAATAAAAAACTATAATCCCTTTTATCTTTTTAACATATTAAACTAAATCACTTGATTTATCTTTGATTTGTCAGTTCATATGTAGAGTTTTTATCCAACAAATTATAGCGCTGAGTGAATTTAGAAATTAAACTCACCCATTCAAAACATTTTCACTGCTAATTTAGCCTGCAGACCCTCTTACAAAAGGGACCTGTTAATCTGGTTTCATTCAACTCTGAAATGCTCAGCTACAGCATAGGCTTGTTAAATTGTATCACATGCAGAAAATAAATACCAAGTTGATCAGTGTTTTTCCACTGTTGCCTAATTTCAACAGAAACTCCATTTAAATGGAGACTCAGCATTTGTGACCCAGCATTTAAAGAATAAAAGCTACTTTACAAACTAAAAATCTAAATGTGAAGCTTCAAACACCTTAAAACAAGGTCCTGCAGCCACATAGATTTTATTCACATTGCCTAACCAGTTTTTACATTGTTTACACCAATAACTATTCAAGACGAAGAGAGAAATAATAATTAGAAGTATGTGGTAGTTGGACGGCTTTTCAGTGTAGTTGTGGTAAGTATGGTGATGGGTAGGCTGATAGCCAGCTCAACCGCTTCCCCTCTGGAAGGGCGGACATTTCTGTGTTTGTGGTGGAATTCTAGGAATTACAACAGCAATCCTATCTGGAGCATGAAGAAGACCTAAAAAACATGCAGTCCTAAGGGTAGGCTCACATCTGCCATTGTTGATGGGTGAACACTGTTCATGTCTGGCTATGAATTTGTTTTATTGTGGGGACCATTTCACAGGAAAATGCTTTATTGTTTGGACTTAGAAGTACCTGTTATGACCAACGATTGGTCCTTATTGGGAGAACTCTCCTTTCTGGGTTTTAGGGGAGTTTAGATTAGGGTTAGGGTTGGGTACGTGTTAGTAATGGTCAAACTTAGGGTAAGGGTCTGGGTTAGGCCATAGAAATGAATTCAAAATGAATTAAAGTCCCCATAAGGATAGCAAGAGATAACACACGAGTGTGTGTGTGTGTAGGTGTGTTGATTCCCTTGGGCTCAACAACTGGACAGCTGGCAGCAGCACCGTGTAATCTTTAAAACTGTAGTCTTTACAGTGTTTACAGTGGAATAATACATTTGTACAGCACTGTATTTCAAAATGATTGGACGGGCTTCTTGTTTTTTATATTTTTTTTACCTTCCAACCAAAAGCTGCTATATTTTACTGGAATCCAGTGTGATGCTGACTTCTTTCTCTATCACCCTAAAAAGAAATCCAGTGCAAACAAGCTTTTATCTCAGATCAATTAGTTTGGTGTAGTTAACGTTCAAGAAACTCTTAGAAAATAACTCGGAGGTTGTCACTAAATCAAAATGCCAACAATCCTTTCTTCAGAATAACTTTCTGAATCTTTCCAGGCTTCCTCCATCTGTCAGCTGCAGTCTGTAAATACCTGCCATTCAAGCTTTATAGCTCATAAACATGGCAGCATTCTGCACATTGAGCGTATAGCGGCCTACTTTATATCTTCCTCTGATCTCTGCTATAATCTGCAGAACAGGACATGTTTTCTCCATACAGAGTTCAGCTGAGCTTTTTTTTAAAAAAATGTTTATTATATAATAATGCATGTATGTTAATTCTCCCCACATGTGTAAGCCTTCTGAGCTACATTTGTTTGACTTCCTGCAACTGTGTTGATCATCTTTATTTGTGGTTACAAAGAATAGATAGGATTTTAAATTATATTTCTGTTCCTAGAAGGATTTCCTGGCGTCTGTCTTGTCTGTGGGGGCATTGCGCAGAATAAAAGAAAAAAGCAGTATTAGATCAACTCTACAATCTACCCTGGAAAGATTTGATTATTATGTGTAAAGTGAAACTGTCACCGAGCAGACTGACTCATGATGTTTAATTTTCTTACTAACAGCCACAGTGTGTCTCTGTTTAGCTATCGATCTGAACTGTGAATGAAGTGCAGGGGTCAGTTTGATTGGAAACAGAGTGGGCTATTAGTCAATCAATGTCTGTCACTGTACTTTAATGGAGGAAGATAAAAAGACTACCTCCACTTCATCCTAAATTAACAGATTTTCTTCTGCTTTTTATTCCTTTTTTTAAGCATCAAGGATATAAACAAACCTTTAATGACTGTTCATTTTATTGTTTTTCTGCTCTTTAGGCCAAAACTCTGCGGAAGTTGATTCAGCAAACATTTAAGCAAGTGGCCAATCTGAATGATGAACAGTGCATCCTTAAGTTCCTGGAGATACTGGCACCTCTGTACCGCTATGACAAGGAGTTCTTTAAGTGCGCCCTGGGGGTATGTGCTTCCTACCTTTTCCTTTAGAAGTCAGGGTCGGTTTCTCTCTTTGTGCCACTGAGCTATTTTTGAACTGTGTTAGACTGACCCCTTTTGGTGGCATCAGGTCCTGCATGCAAACAGTCAGAGGTCCTTTAGTCTCTTCTTTCATTTCTCTTATCTCTTACAGTCCAGCTGGGTGATCCAGGTAGAGTTGGCCATCGGGCCAGAAGAAGGCATCAGTTACCTTACTGATAAGGGATCAACAGTAAGCAACAGCTTCACACTCTTCTCATTTTTATTTGAGATTTTTCTTTTATTTTATTTGTCCTTATAATATGATGAACATCTGAAAAAAAATTTTTTTCCTGTGCTTATCTGTCTTCAGCCCACACATTTAGCCAACTTTAACCAGGTCCAGTCTATCCAGTACTCAGCTATGGAGGAGAAAGACAGGAAAGGCATGCTACAGCTGAACGTAGCCGGGGCTGCTGAGGTACTGTGCTACCGTTGTCTGTCTGACACTCATAACTATATCCTATAAACTATAAACTACTATAAACTATATCCTAAACTTTAGGATATAGTTTATGTTACATATGAATATTCACCACCAGTAATCATGAGATGTTAATATTTCTGCCTTTAGAATATGTCTTGTAAAATCCACACAGTGGATAGGTAAATATTTCAAATTACATTACCAGCAACATTTAATAAAATAAGTTTTTAAAAACTTTTTTTTATGCAAAAGTACTAATGTCACACTGAAAGATCTAGACAAATCAGTCTTTAATATAAGTGTTATTATTTGGTAGAAAAAAAAAAACTATTGGCACATTAAACAGAACCCCTAAGAGTGTGTAATAACTGACATATATGGCTGGGTGGGGATGAACATCTTCACCACTATTTCTGATTGACCTTACCTATAAACAATAGATCCTCTTTATCAAAAATGTTTTGTTCAACTTTGTTTCCTTTCAAACCAGGATGTACAGTGCAGAACAACCTCTGTGTAACATGTGTTTACTTCCTGATTCCTGAGCCAATCATATGAGAGTTCCCAGGGTTGCTGGCTTCCTTCAATAGTCTCATAATACCTAAGAAGTCTCTGCATCCTTCAAAAGTATCTGCACAGCAACTCACTGTGTCTGAATCATCCTTATCCGATTTGAAACACTTGTTTTTTTATTAACTATTGCTTCCTTAAAGTTGCCTACATCCCGTTTTTGAGCCACACCAGAACAAGAGAGTATTTTTTTTTACAAATGTAAATGCAGAGTTTTTTAAATTTCCTTAGATGAAAGCGGGAGAGTGTTCTTTCTTCAGACAATATTTCAAATTGAGCTTTTTTACCACAAATGCTCCATACAGGTCTGCAGTAAAACAAGGGAGGGATTTCTGGGAAAGCCAATTATTTTTTAACCACAGATTTTTGTCCCTTGGTTTTCTTCTTCACTTATTTCCAGCTGAGACTTTTCTCCTACAATAATTTCCACACACGCTCGCTGCTGTGTATAATCTTTCTTTCACGTCATGTAGTCAACGCTGTTGCTTGGTCTCTGGAGTTTAATTAAACAACCATGCCGCTCAATGTTTAACATGGGAACAACGCTTTGATCAACTTCAGTCTTTATTGGTTTGTTGACATTTAAAGCTTTGGATTTGCAAACATTGTCAGTGCTCTCTGTAAATGACTTTGTTCCCCCGCTGGTGTAAGAGGCAGCTGGAAACCACATGGATTAATTGATTGTGTGTTTCCCTCTCAGCCTGTGTAACAGCCTCTCTGTGTTTGTGTGTTTTTACCCATACAGCCTCTCACAGTCACGATAGCATCGCTCACGACTGCAGAAAACTTGGCTGACTTGATTGACGGTTACTGTCGGCTCGTCTCCATGGAAACCCACTCATTCATTGTCAGAGTACAGAAAGGTAGATGTGCAGAATCACTTTGAGATATTAACCTGGAAGGAGAATCTTAAACGAGTAGAGCAGGCTGAGGAGAACCTTTGGCGTTTGTTCAAAGTTATTTTTAAGAATGGGTTTTTGGACTGGAAATCAATGAAAAAAAAAAAGATTTATAATAAGTTTTATGTTGCTTACAGCATTAGAAATGTACGTGTTACTACTTGGTAACAGTAACATGTAGATTAAATATGATCCTTGTGTTTAGCTGTTTCTGTATTTTGCCCTTCATGGAGCAGAAATAGTTTTATTAGTTTTGCTGATTATACACTCAAAAACTCTTATGTCATATTTTCTAGTTAAAATGAGTGTTAGCGGTGAATGCTGTTTGTTTTAACTGCAGTGTATGCTTTTGTCCTCTAGAGGGAGAGAGAGCTCTGCCTTCCATCCCAGTGTAAGTCCTTAAATGTTCTTTTTGTGCCTCTTCTTGCATTATTGGTGGATCATAAAATTCTTAAAGATTTCTAATTTCCTAATTTCCTTTGATCTCATAGTCCAGAATCAGCTTAACCAATCTAAAGGGCTTGGTTACTTCCTTAGAAGACAAGTGTTGCTCAATCATAAATTTTGTATTGTGGTTTCCAATAAAAGCGTTGAACTATAAAAGGCACATGTTGAGGCATTTAAAGCGGAAACTGTTTCAACACTTTTCTAAGGTACTAAGGTTCTAAGCTTTTTCCCATCAAGCCACAAATTCCTTATTTCCAGAAGTGGCTGATAAGATATTTTTTCTAATCATTCCTAAGGTGCTATGTTATGGTTTCATATATATTGAAGAATGTAAAAGTGAAACAACATATTTTTGTAACCCTAAAAACTTAACTAAACTTAATCTTAGAAATACTGAGCTTCTCATTTTAAATGACAACACAGTTTACCTTATAGGCCAGTTATTATAGACAAATTGAGATTACAGTAAGCACCATCCATCCAATGTACAAGATTGTGGAATTTTAAAATAAACATATTAGCACACTCCATACCTAAAATAAGGAATTCTGGAAGTTTCAGTGTAGAAGGTTTGAATCTGACGTGGAAAAATGTAAATAAATCCTTATGGTGAGGTAATTGTAGTCTAATGATGTTTTTAGGTTTATCTCTTTGGGGATCCTGTTGCTGTTTGTAGCCTAGACTTCATGGTGGATACATTTTACTATTTCTTGTTCAACTTCAAACATGAGTACTTTTGCTTACTTTTCAACCTAAATCTCTCCCCCATGCTCTGTTTCCTTGGTCAAATAAGGAGATAAAGAAGGAAGCCACATATTTTCCACTTTGGGTCTTTAAACATTCTCAGTCTCCTCCTTCCTCTCACTTTGCTCCCTGCTTCTCCTTTCTCATTTCCACTGTAATCAGTGATGTGAGGATCTTAGTGAAGCTCAGCTGACAGAATGGCAGACCACAGGAGAGAAACCATAAGGATTCATCTTCAGCGAGTCATAGTCATGGTTTCCTTTTTCCACTTTGGTGGGCTGCCTGTGGGAGCTTGAACGTGTCGCAGCTGTTGACTCTCTGTTTAGATGAGCTCACTTTGGAATCACTTTATCTCAGTTTTTTTTTGTAGCTCTAGAAACATTCTTTTAGCTGTTTGTATGTTGACTGAGCTACTCTTTTCTTCTTTTTTTTTCCTGTGTAAATTAGTAAAGTTTCCAATAATGAGAAGAAGTTGGAGGCAGTCCGGAGTGGAGTGAGAACGATCTCCGTCTCTGGTAAGACTTTAAACTATGCAAAACTGACTGATATCGTTTTTCCATTTCCTCCAACATCTGCTTTTTTTGCACAGTGTAGAGACTTCCTCTCCCTCTCTATTTTCCTGCCCTCTCTTTTTCCCGCCGCATTTTGTATCCATCCTTCTTACTTATTTTCCTCATATCCATTTACTCTTGGTTTTTCCTCTCACTCTGTCTTCTTCTCTCCCCCTCCCCCCCGATTGGCTAAAGATCTAGTGACATCGACATCCCCCAAGCCAACCAAGGCACGGCGTTTCCTCCTCCCCTTTGTCTTCTGTTCAGACTCGCCGCCCAACGGTATCATGGCCGTTATTGGACACTCAGTAAAAGAGCATGTGTATAAAACTGTGATGTGGCAGAGTGGATTTTCTCAACCTGCCATCATAGTTCTTGGATTTAAAGGAGACACAAAATAGGCACTGAGAGCCTATAAAGATAGTTGCCCTCATTACTTATGGAAAATACATAAAATCTCAGGTTTCTTTGCCTAATTTCAAATCCTTTAAAACTCCAGAAAGAAACTGCAGTTGGACTTTTTTGTTGGCAGGAATATTCTGAGCTTTATGTGTCTTTGGTGTAACGTTGGAGTGATTTACCATCAAACGTATAAAGCTACTTCATCCAACTTGGCCAACTTTAAAGCTCTTCAGTACAAAGCAGTGCTTTCTGCTTTCTTTTTTAAATTAGTGTGACTAAATTTAATCATGGTTGCAATTAGCATCATTAAATAAAGCCAGTGCATTTCTCATGGATTGTTTTTGGACTAGTTTTCTCTGCAGATTGCAGTCCTAACAAGCTGTAGATGTGAATTAGAGGGAGTACATTATATGAAGAAAACAGTAACTGCAATGCTATTGCTAAATTTAGCACACATCAAAAAGAAGGTACATACTCTGACTCTTTTCTTTCTTTTCTTCCTCGAAATGTCCACTGCAATCATTAATATAGAAGGTAGTGAAAGTCTATCCAAATATTGAATATACTTTCAAATATATTGCTTGCATGCGGAACCTAAATGCAGACCTTTGCAATCGGGAGAATCGCAGACGTTGATACTGTGACTGTAAGTGTATATTTTGTTCAGCTCTAAATCTAACATCTCTGTGTTTCTGTTGGCTTTATTTCAAACGCATGATCCTTAACTTTGTGGCTTCTTTAATCACAAACAGCAGCAACACAAAAGAGGCTTTTGGTCACCATGACCTGGCTTAAAAAACTTAGACTTAGACAACTTTTATTCCCATTTTCTATATAGTGCATACAAAACAAAATTTTGTTTTTTAAAGCTTTCATGACATTTCCATTTCTTAAAGTGCAGCAGTGATCAAATGTAAACAGTGTCGGAGAAAAAACAAGATTATTGTGCCTGTCTGAAATAGATGCATCCATTTCTAGATGCATCTTTGCATAATTCAGTTTTAAATCTTTATTTAGATGGAAAAAACATTGTGAAACTCCTTTATGTTTTCTGTTTAGCATCTGCTGCTCAGGTCATTGTGGGACATTGGAATGTCCTCCATCTTCCCTAAAGTGCTTTGAGATGTTAGCTTTATAGATAAATGACTGTAGAGAAATTACTCTGGATTTATTTGTGTTTGTGAAAATGTTTTCTTTTTAGTCGCAGTGCTTTAAGGATAATTGTCCCCATCTGATTTATTTATGGTTTGGTTTGGGGACATCCTGAATGGAACAGCATGTGACTCGGAGCCTGCCATCATCAGGACAGCTCAGAGTGAATCTGGACAGCATCTGTGTCTGTGTTAGCTCTTTTTCTCAAAGCTACTTTTTATTTACTGTAGCTGCAAACACTGGTATTTAATTCAATTCAATTCAGTTTATTTATATAGCGCCAAATTCACAACACATGTCATCTCAAGGCACTTCACAGTTCAACCAGATCATACAGTCAAATTGATACAGTTCTCCATCTAAGGAAAACCAGTTGATTGCATCGACTCATTGACTCAATACAATCCCTCACACTAAGCATGCTTGTAGCGACAGTGGAGAGGAAAAACTCCCTTTAAACAGGAAGAAACCTCCAGCAGAACCAGGCTCAGTGTGAGCGGCCATCTGCCGAGGCCGACTGGGTTCAAGAAGACGGAAGCAGAGACACAAAAGCAGCTGTAATAGGCGGCCCCGTCCAGGAAACACACAGCCAGGCAGACGAGCTCCGAGCCAGCTCCCATGTCAGAGGACGAAGAAAGCACATCCACCCAGTCACAGCACAGCTGATGTTTCTTTCCAGGATGACGTCACAGCCAAACAGGAACAGACAAGGCAAAGCTACTCTGAGGAAAAGCAGATAGAGCAGAAGGTTAGAGATTGAACTAACAGATTCTGCAGAATAGGAGAACAGAGAGAGAATGAAGCAGAATGATGAAATGGGGGTCCCTATGTCCTCCAGCAGTCTAAGCCTATAGCAGCATAACTATAGAGATAGCTCAGGATAACCTCAGCCACTCTAACTATAAGCTTTATCAAAAAGGAAAGTTTTAAGCCTAGCCTTAAAAGTAGACAGGGTGTCTGCCTCACGGACTAAAACTGGTAGTTGGTTCCACAGGAGAGGAGCCTGATAACTAAAAGATCTGCCTCCCATTCTACTTTTAGAAATTCTAGGAACCACTAGTAAACCTGCAGATTGAGAGCGAAGTGCTCTGTTAGGAACATAAGGAACAATCAGATCTCTGATATAAGATGGAGCTTGGCCATTTAAGGCTTTATATGTGAGAAGGAGGATTTTAAATTCTATTCTTGATTTAACAGGAAGCCAATGAAGAGAAGCCAGGATAGGAGAGATGTGATCTCTCTTTTTAATTTTCATCAGAACTCTGGCTGCAGCATTTTGGATCAGCTGAAGACTCTTAACTACAGTTTGTGGACTTCCTGATAGTAAAGAATTACAATAGTCCAGCCTTGAAGTAACAAATGCATGGACTAGTTTCTCAGCATCACCCCTGGACAGGAGATTTCTAATTTTTGCAATGTTCCTCAGATGAAAGAAGGAAATTCTAGAAACCTCTTTGATATGGGATTTAAATGACAGGTCCTGATCAAAAACAACACCAAGATTTTTTACTTTATTATCTGAAATCAGTTTAATCCCATCCAAATGAAGTGACTGACTAATCAGCTTATTTTTCAAAGACTCTGGTCCAAAGACTATAACTTCTGTTTTGTCTGCATTCAGAAGCAGAAAGTTAAGAGTCATCCAGGTTTTTATGTCTTCAAGACATGCCTGTAATCTATGTAATGGGTTAGCTTCATCTGGATTTATAGACAGATATAGCTGGGTATCATCAGCATAACAGTGAAAATTAATCCCATGCTGTCTAATAATTCTACCAATTGGGAGCATGTATAAAGTAAATAGAATTGGTCCTAGCACTGATCCCTGTGGTACTCCACAGGTAACCTTTGAGCATGTTGAAGATCTATCATTAACATGAACAAACTGAAATCGATCAGATAGATAAGATTTAAACCAGTCTAATGCTGTTCCTTTAATTCCAACAAAATGTTCAAGTCTTTCTAAAAGAATATTATGGTCAACTGTATCAAATGCAGCACTAAGATCCAACAGGACGAGCACAGATACAAGTCCATTATCTGAGGCCATGAGAATATCATTAGTGACTTTCACCAGAGCTGTTTCAGTGCTATGATGAGCTCTAAAGCCAGACTGAAACTCTTCAAAAAGTTCATTATGGTGTAAGTGATCGCAAACTTGCTTGGCAACTACTTTCTCAAGAATTTTGGATAAGAAAGGAAGATTGGATATAGGTCTATAATTAACCAAGTCATCTGGGTCAAGAGACGGTTTCTTAAGCAGAGGTTTAATTACAGCAACCTTAAAAGCTTTAGGTACATATCCCTGAAACAGAGATAAATTAATCACATCTAAAATGGAGGAGGAGATCAAAGGGAATGCCTCCTTAAATAACCTGGTTGGAACTGGATCTAACATACAAGTTGAAGGCTTAGATGAAGACAATAATTTTGCTAATTCAGAGAGTTCAACTGGATCAAAGCAGTCTAAACCCGGTTCAGATTCCATGACTACCTCAGGTACAATCGCGGATAGAGGAGTGCTTATGATCTTATTTTTAATAAGATCAATCTTATTTATAAAGAATCCCATAAAATCATTGCTGCTAAGAGCAGGTGGAATGGACGGTTCAACAGAGCCATGGCTCTGGGTGAGTTTGGCAACTGTATTAAAAAGAAATCTAGGATTATTCTTATTCTCCTCTATTAATGAGGAGAAGTATGCTGCTCTTGCTTTACAAAGGGTCCTCTTATACAGCAGTAAACCATTTTTCCAGACTAGGAAGGACTCCCGCAGGCCTGTGGAGCGATATTTTCTCTCCAGTTTCCTAGCATTTTGCTTCAAAGTACGCAGCTCTGCATTAAACCAAGGAGCAAGCTTTCTATTTTTAACGGTTTTCATTTTCAAAGGAGCTGCATTGTCTAAGGCAGCACGCAGAGAACTAGCAACCCCATCAACAAAATCATCAACCTGTGAAGGGGAATAAGCTATGCTTTTGCATTCTGCAGCACTGCTCAGCGACAAAGAGGAGAGAGAAAGTGAAGCAGATTCTTTAAAATTTATAACTGCACTATCTGATAAAGATCTACTAAAATGTAACCTTCTTTTGGGGGAGGAGAACTCTGTTAAAGTAATCCTGAAGGTTATTAGAAAGTGGTCAGAGAGGACAGGGTTGTGAGGAAATACTGTTATTTCTTCACATTCTATGCCGTATGTCAGCACAAGATCCAAAGTATGAAGATGAGAATGTGTGGGACTATTCACATTTTGAACAAAGCCAATAGTGTCTAAGATAGCATTAAAGGCTGCTCTTAAGCTATCGCCTTCAATGTCAGCATGGATGTTAAAATCTCCCACTATGATGACCCTGTCAGTTTTTAATACCAAATCAGAAAGGAACTCTGAAAACTCATCTAAAAATTCAGAGTAAGGACCTGGTGGACGATACAAAGTTACAAAAAGAAGAGGTTTTCTTGCCTTGAAATTTGGATCAGGGAAATTAAGGGTTAAATGTTCAAAAGAGTTGTAGGTATTAACTGTTTTGGGAGTAATCAGTAAGTCAGACTGGAAGATTGCTGCTACTCCTCCTCCTCGCCCAGAACTTCTGGGTATGTGAAAATTTAAATAGCTTGAAGGAGTTGCCTCATTTATGCTCACATAATCCTCTTGCTGCAGCCAGGTTTCTGTAAGGCAACACAAGTCAATGTGATTATCACAAATCAAGTCATTAACTAGCAGACTTTTAGAGGAAAGAGATCTTATGTTAAACAGACCGCATTTAATTGTTTTAACTTTTTCCCCAATTGGAGTTATTTTTATTTTTATTAGATTATCATGATTTACTCCTTTAGGAATATTTGCTAATTTATTAGATTTTGGTCGTGGGCAAGACACTGTCTGGATGGAGTAAAGAGTGGGTAACAGTAGAGAAGCTGCAGAGATGTGTGTTAAACTACAACTCTGCTTCCTGGTCTGCACCCTGGGTGGTCAGGGTTTTGGAGGACTAATAAATGTGGCCAGATTCCTAGAAAGAAGAGCTGCACCATCCAAAGTGGGATGAATGCCGTCTCTCCGAATCAGACCAGGCTTTCCCCAAAAGGATTGCCAATTATTAATGTAGCCCACGTTGTTTTCAGGACACCACCTAGACAACCAGCGGTTGAATGACGACATGCGGCTAAACATGTCATCACTGGTCAGATCAGGGAGGGGACCAGAGAAAATTACGGAGTCCGACATTTTTTTGGCAAACTTACACACCGAAGCAACACTAATTTTAGTGACCTCCGATCGGCGTAACCGGGTGTCATTACCACCAGCGTGAATAACAATCTTACTGTATTTAACCTTATCCTTAGCCAGTAGTTTCAGGTAGGATTTGATGTCGCCCGTTCTGGCCCCCGGCAAACATTTGACTATGGTCCCTGGTGTCTCTAATGCCACGTTTCTGACTATGGAGCTGCCAATCACCAGAGTGGGCTTCTCAGTGGGTGTGTCACTGAGTGGGGAAAACCGGTTAGAAACGTGAACGGGCTGGTGGTGACCAGTGGGCAGAGATCCACGACTACGCTTTCTGCGTACAGTTACCCAATCGCCTGGCTGCTCAGGCACTTTTGGAGGACAGCTACGTGGGGGGCCTACTTTAACTCCTGGATGTTCAACAGCCTGAAGCCTGGATTCTAACTCTGACACCCTCGCCTCCAAAGCTACAAAAATACTACACTTATTACACATACCATTATCACTAAAGGAGGCAGAGGAATAACTGAACATCTGACACAGAGAGCAGGAGAGAGGAGAGGAAGAAGGAAGAGTTGGAAAAGAGTCAAGGGAGGGAGAGAGAGAAGCCATAGCAATGCTAAGCTAGCGCTAGCCTAGGCTAGCTACTCCTTGCTATCAGAAATAAAACAGCGTGAAACTGACAAGTGCTCAGTAGAAAAGTGCAGCAGAAGGTGCTATGTTTTAAAGTAGTCAGTTAGAGATATCACAGAGAAAATAACTTAACTTCGGGTGGAATTCCTCTGGACAGCTGCAACAGCTGCACACTCAGTTAAACCCCTTTTAACTTTTTTCCCCATTTTGTGAATTTTATTGTTTTGTTAGATGGTAAATAATTACAAAGTGTTGCATATCTGTGTAGGGTAAAGACAATAATAATCGTTTCCAAAATACTTTAAAATATGTAACAATTCTGCCTGGCATGACTCAAATCCTTCCCCAATAGTTTAAACTCAGTCAGATTTTAAGGTGAACATAGGTAAATATTTCAGGTTTTTGTCCAAATTCTCAATTGTATTGAGTTCTAGACTCTGACTGAGCCATTCTGATTCAGAAAAAACATATTTTAACCATTTCATTACAGCTCTGTCTCTTTCTTTTAGCTGTTTTTTTTTTTTTGTTGGAAGCTTAAATTTCAACTCAGTCTTGCGCACCATCTAACACCTGTTCTTCCAGGATTTAGTTTCATCCATCAGCTCAGATAGCACAAATAAGGACAAGTGTCCCAGCACCATGATGCTGCCACCACTATGTTTTTATTTGGGGTTGCTGTGATATGGCTGAGTGATTCTTTTTGAATCTGCATCTTAAAACTTGGCCATAAAGTTAAATGTTGGTCTCTGTCAAGAAAAGCACTTTCTGCCAAATGTTTGCTGTTTGTCTGATTGGAACTCTTTTAGCTTTCTTTTATCTGTCTCTCTTCTTTCCAGCTTTTTAGAGCAACATTTTGATTCAGTGACAGTTTCCCAGATTTAATTCCATCACAAAACTTTAGTCCTAAAAAAAAGCATGAAAAGGCTAGTAGTAGAGCAAAGGTTGGTTACCAACCATTAGGTTTAAACAATGAACTAGTATTCAGAGTAATGTAGTTCAGGAAATGACAAGAAACAAGATTAAATGTTGACTCAATGTTTCCTTAAGTTGTTTTTCTTCTGACTATGTAGATCTGATAACTCTGAAAGGTAAAAACTCACTGCCCCATATTTGGATTTAAATAGCTTGAATGACTTGAAATGAAGTTTTTCCTGCTTTTACTGGACATTCACTCGTCTGCTGAGGGAGTTTCTAACTGACTGCATTGTGTGTCATTATCCAGAGAATCTAACAGCTTGCGGTTTTAGCTTGTCATGCTCTAACCTCTCTGTTTCTTTTTTTTTATGTTGTCTTTTTTTTTCTCTTTTCCCCTCGGCTTCTCTCTCTTCCGTCCTGCTGCCGCCTCTCCTTTTGCTGTTCCATTTCCTGCATGCTCTCCTGGACCTCGCAGAAGACCTTAGCGGGGACGGTAAAGTTACACTGTTGTTTATAAATCTCTGTGTTGTTCTTTCTTTCTTGTCCTACTCGCTGTCTGCTCCCTCGAGGGAAAGGGTAGCATGTGTATTTTGGTGTGTGGCTTGAAGTGATGCTTACATTCCTACATATTTAACAATAGCCGTCTGCTCTTTTATGTAAAAGGAACTTGGGTTAAAGCACAGTAGAAACAAAACAATATTCACACTCAAGCAATCCACCACTTCATAAACAAATTCAAAACCATCCTGCCGTGTAGAGCTTCATAACTAATGTTAATATCTTTGTATGTCTGGCAACCTAAATATAAACATTTCTGCTTTATACAAAAAAATTACCACACATTTTTTTTAAAGCTGCAATTTCTCTGTTAAGCTTTCCTCTCTCTTTCTCTTAAGTAGCCACACATAAGTTGAAAAATGCACTTTTGTGCATTTCCTCTCCTGAACACCTTCATGGCGCAGCAGCCAGAGGTTTTCTGGGTTATAAAGTTGGTGCATTCCTGGCTATAATTGGCTGGCTAAAACACAGACACAAAGGCTACGTCACACTGCAGGCCATCATGCTCAATTCCGATTTTTTTATGTAATCCGATTTTTTTCCGTTGCTGTTCACATTTCCAAATATATGCAACTTGTATGTGATCTCCTGTGTAAACTGCAATCATACAGCTTAAGTGTCCCGCACACGCAGTAGAGGATGCCATGAAGTCACAGGCCAGCATGCTGTGTTTACGGAATTAAACATGGATGGTAGCGACGGAGTGCATCTAGCGATCTTTCCATACAATAAAAACACAATCTTTTCAAGATTGTTAAATATAAAGACTGCTCCCCGCATCATTGTCCTCAGTGTTTGTTGTTGTTTTTCTTTCTGCTTCTGTGTAACAAGACCCAGAATAGTGACCTTTGTCGGGTATTAATGGCGCTCAGGTCTGATGGATGCAACCTGGTTGTTCAGACGCAGGTCGCATTTGAAAAAATCAGATTTGTATCAGATTCAGGAGCACATAGCCAAGCGGTCTGAGTCGCATTGGAAAAAATCGGATCTGTTTTGTTCAGACTGAAATGAAAAGATCATATACAGGTCGCATATGAGCCAAAAAATTGGACTTGGGTCACTTCAGGCTGCAGTGTGAACGTAGCCTTAGACAAGGAAACATGTTTGTTTTCTTTCCTTTGTTTTCTCTGTTTAGAGTCTTCCCCTAAAATTCATCTTTATTGGGCTGAGTAGAAATCATGATATAAAGTCAAAAGCCTTAGTTTGAGATGAAATTACAAGTGTGAAAGGCTACACAGTATTTCTATTGCTAAAATGGGCCCCAATGCTGTTCTTGTATTTTTTTCAGTCAGTTACATTAATCTGATGTGATTTTCATCCCTTCTTTCATATTATGTGTAGCGAGCTTAGATAAATCAGCTGCACCTCATGTCTGCTCATCAACTTCTCTCTCAAACCTCTTCCTGAGAAGAAAGTGGGCGTTGATTTTGTGCTACTAATTATGCAGCTAGTAATGGAGTTAAAATGTTTTTGACATGGTATTTATTATTATTTTTTAACCCACTGAATAAATGTTCCTAAATCCAAAGCTTCTTAGAAATTGTCAAACTTGATGGATTGGCTTAAGTGGAGCAGGAGCTTACAAACATGTCTACTGAAGTTTTCTTTTAGCATGTAAATTAGCCATTCTCCAGGGTATAGTTGTCTTGCCTCATATCAAAAAATCACCAGTTGATATTTTATATGTTGCTCTTTGGAAACTGCAGGACAGAAATCAGCCACAGGCTTATTCCATATAATTTTATCAGCCTCCCGCTGAGCCTGATGAATCCCAAGCGGAGCTGTGAGAACGTTCAGGACAGCAGATGTTCGACTCTAGTTTCCAACAGCTGAGTCTGCACGCTGATTTTATTTTAAACACCACCATCTGGTTGGACTGGGTCGGTCCATCTTTTCCCTCTATTTTCTGCTCTCTTCCTCTCCTTCCTCTTTCTCTCTCTCGTCTTATCTGCCTATTTCTTCACTTTCCTCCTAGTTCACTCCTTCTTTTTTGGCTTTTGTTCCAGTTTCTCCTTCGTTCTTTGTTGCTTTCGCCCCACTCCTCCTCCTCCTGCTCCACCACGCTAACTCCCTACAATCCAGCTGCTCTAGCACAGACAGATACTCACAACACATGCTCAGCTGACGTGATCCACCAAGTGTGTGTGTGTGTGTGTGTGTAAGGGAGAAAGGGCGGGTTCGAGGGAAGGTGAGGAGCAACGCAGAGCCACTTTGAGCTGGACTTGCTTCACTCTTTAGCTTTCTCTTCGATTGTAGAGTCAGTTGAAGCATGTGTGAGCTCTATCTGAGCGAGTTCTTTTATTTTTATGCGGTTTTGTTTTTTCTAACTTTGCAGAAACAGATGACTATGCAGAGATAGTGGACGAAGAGGACACATACACCATGCCCTCCAGTAAGTGATTCGTTATTATCTTCTTTACTTGATGTCTGTCAGCTGTACAAATGCCAACCAACAAAAAAAACAGCTGTTTCAACAAAAAGATCAAAGGAAAAAAGCGGCGTTACAGTTGTACATCTGTCATCCTGCAGCCTAATAATCTGAGTGCGGTGTGAGTCGTTTCCATGAGGCACACTCAAAACAACATAAGCAGTTCCATTAAAACCACATTTGGTCAGAGCGCGTCTATCGGATTTGGGCCGGCTTTTTCATTTTCTATTAACAGCAGACATTAGTTGGAGGTTCCACATCGTTGAGTACAGATGTGGTCGACGGGAGACATGTGACAGATCCATTCGGTTGCTCATAAAGCCCTGAATATGCTCCTGTGTTTGGCTGTACTTCTGTTTGTAACCACTGCTGGAGCTCCAGGCTCAAATATCTTTTAAAGTGGATGCTTTGGCAAGGACAAGTACTTATATATTTAATTGCATGGCTAACTTTAAAAGTAGACTATGTTCTTCTTTCTTGCTATATTTATCTTCCTTTGTTTTATTTTTTTCTCTTTAGTTTCTTATTTTGGTTACTTCCTCTAAGCAGTATTTCTTCAGGATTTTAGGATATTTACCAAACCCTCTCCTCAGTTTATGTTTTCTTTATGTCATATACAAACTGTTGCTTGTTTAAAGAAGCTAACAATGATAACAATAATAAGTCTAATGCTTTTGTAGTTTGTATGTTTGTTAACCTAATGTCAGATATAAACAGTTTGTGTGTTTTTTCTGAGCTTTTTTTAACCTTTACTCAGCAGTCTGGCTCTTCCCCCCATCTCTTCATCTGTCTTTCTTCCTCTTTTTTTCCCCCCACCGCCAACACAGTGAGCTATGGAGTAGTTGAAGGTAAAACTACCCACCTCTCTTATAATATCCCACTGAAATGCTTTTGTAATGTTTTTCTTTTCCCAGGCAGCTACCTACTTCATTAAGTTACACCACTTTTCTGATTATTTTCCTTTTTTTTGCATCAATCAGTAAAGCTACTAGGATTTGGGATAACTTAAATAGTTTTTCGTATTTTTGGACATTTTTCCTGTCAGCATTTCTTATTTAACTGTTTCTGCCTGGAAGAAAACTATGAGAATGTTTTATACAGGTGCTGGTCATTTTGCTCCTTTGCCATTTAATTTTTTTTCAGATTTCCTATTGTACCTGCTTGGACAAACTGATTCTTTAAAATTTTTCTAACATTTTTAATAGTATAATCTGTTCATTTGACTATAATTAGGCCCATCAATAGTTTGTAGTTTAAAACGATTTTGGTTTGATGATCCAGGGTCTTAAGCTTTTGTATTTCATGCACATCAAGAGACCTTAATGATTTTAGAACATGACTTTAAACACTATACAATTAAATTTAAATTTTTTATTATTTTAATAAATATTTAGGGCAATATTTTGAGCCATGCAAAGGTTTAATATGCTTTTAGTTCATCCTTCATCTAGACTGTTTTCCCTCATACATTTTATGAGGACTATGAGGGTTTTTAACATTGAATCCTCATTCGATGTCAAACAAGATTTAAGTCTGTTTTGTTTTTGCCATGACTGAAAATTTTCACAGGCATGTCAAATGAGATCCAGATTTTACTTTTGTGTTGTGCCTTTAGATGATGATGAATGTTGAACTTAAACTCTGGGTTTTAACTTATTGGAACTTTAAAAACATGTCGACATTCATGAATTGCTACAAAGAATTTATATTATTCAATTCCTGTATTTTACAAGTTGATAGAGCCATAGATTATTACATAGAGCTGATTAATTGATGGGTTCAGATGCCAAAAACGTCTGAACCCAGTTTGGGTTTTTTTGTTGTAGAGGTAATTTTTACACAAATAGCAACACGTTTTTATAAAATGCAGGGGGGAAAATGGAAATTCAACTCTGGAAAATCTGGTAATTTTGTAATAAAAATCTTTAGGAATCATGCTAGCTATTATTTACAGCAGACTGACATCTCCTTGAACCAATAACAAACATAAACACCTTAAACACAAGAGCTAACTAAGCTAAAAGTTGTTTTTAGGCACAAACCAGATATGACACTTTCTGATGCTTTAGTTTAACCTGGAAGGGACGCGTGTAGCTCCCCTAGTGGCTCAAATTTAACCTGTGTAGAGTCAATGGTTAGTGTGGTTACCTCTCAGCCACAATCATCCCTTTAGTCTGAAGGAGTTTGTTTGGCCTTCCTGTTACCTGCTGAAGTCCTTATCACCCACAGCCTGCAGGCATGACTCAATATTGTGTGGAAAACATAATTGGCTTGCAAATGATGTTTTGCATCTTCTTCCTGTAGTTTCAATTGGAACACCTCACTGATGTAGTCAGTTTCCTCTGGTCATTTTTCAGGACCAGTTTTAATCAGCTCTTGGCAATTTCTGGAGGTTACTTGTTATTTCTCCTAGAGTTTCACTGATTGCAGTTTTTTTTTTTTTTATATCTAACTCTGTCGGTGGTTATAATGTAACACTTTCAATGTTCTGGACTTACTTTATTAAAAACAAAAGAAAAAAAACACTTGAGATAGTTCCCTCACATGTGAATGAAACGTTTAGCATTGACACTGGCTGATCTACGTACCTCTGTGGAGGTGGAGAAGATGTTAGTAGCCAGTTGCCCATTCCCGCAAATTGAGGAAATCTGAGCTAATCGATTGTTGCACCTCTGATTTATCTGAATGATGTCGATAGAAAAACACAAACTCACAATGTTTAAGGGGTTATTAAATGATTTCTAAATGGGTACAAAGTCAAACTTTTGGCTAACATGAGGATTTTAATTGGCGAAGGAGTGAAATGATTAAAAGCCTTTTTTTTTATTTGATTTGATTTCTTGTCTTGGGGTCTCTTGTGTGTTTGGAGGTGATCCAAACAAGTCCAACCTTTTGACTTGACAATGAGAGCAAGTTCACCCAAAAACAAAAAGAAAAATTTAAGCTCCTGCTGCAAAATCATCATTTGAAAACAAGAGTCCCTCTAAACTTCAGAGGTTAAAACACTGCAATGTTCTCTGTTGTTCGGTGGTTTGGTTCTTATTGCTCCATCCTTAGTTAAATGTTTTTATTTACGATCGTGGTTGTGTCAGTTCTCTGTGGCTTCTTTTCTTTCTTGAAGCAATACTT
Source organism: Cyprinodon tularosa (assembly GCF_016077235.1). Taxonomy (NCBI): domain Eukaryota; kingdom Metazoa; phylum Chordata; class Actinopteri; order Cyprinodontiformes; family Cyprinodontidae; genus Cyprinodon; species Cyprinodon tularosa. The sequence continues at coordinate 2,196,521 of NW_024038331.1, forward strand.
CTCTCTCATTGCAATATGGAGTAATTGTCATAAATCTACTCAGAAGGAATTAATTTTGTGCAATGTTTTAGCTTTTTTTTTTTTGGTTGTTATTTCTGTCTTCCCAATTAAAAAAGCAATACTTTCTGAGCCAGAATGTTATTAAAAATTTACATCCACAATCCCGATTGTCAGTTTTCCTGCTAACCCACTCTCTCCAGGAGCAGAACATACATTTATTCTTTACTGGAAAGTCAAAGAATGTGGTTTTAGTTGCAAAACTAATCAGTTCCCTCTGGATTCTTGTGGGTACGCTCCCTGATTTGTAAAAGAGAGTACGTGCAGGCAGAGACCAGACCAAATACAGCACATCTGTTCATAAGTGAGAGGCAAATTACACCTAAGATTGTCTTTAAAATGCTTTCATCTCTAACCTCTTCAGGTTATTATCTGCTCTATGCAAAGGATCTGTAATAATGATAAAGCTGGTTTTCAGAGTTTCGATCGTTTGTTACAGATTTACTCGGTCCACGATGCTTACAAATGTTAAGTTAAAAGTCAGGAGCCTTTCCAAGTTCTTTCCTTTTCAATTTTAACACTGGGTAGAGATTAGTTTACCTAAGAGCTCAGCATTTACAGCCAATTTTTATCCATCCCTTTCGTCTAAAACAATCACTGTAAACAAGAGTCTGTTGTATGAAAAGCAACAGGTGAAGGCGCTGTTCTCACCTCCTCTCGTCTTTCCTCCCTTCTCATCCTTCCCTCTCAGCACGGGACTATGAGATTCAGAGAGACAGGATAGAGCTTGGTCGCTGCATCGGAGAGGGTCAATTTGGCGATGTTCACCAAGGAGTCTACAACTGCCCGGTATGCTGTACTGAACACTCACTGAAGGAAATGGATTGTTTAAACACTGAAGTCTTTAAAAACATGCTGCTCTTTGTTTTTACTTGACGAACAATAGATTAGTCATCCAAGGCAGGAAGCTGGGGGTGTGTGAAATTTTTATATTGTTTGAACCTAATGGTTATTCTGCTTTATTCAATCCAAAACTTGCTTGGGTGTGTTTTTTTGGGCACCCAGCTTTGTTCCATTTGACCCGTCCCAACAGAACGATCTCTGTCAAGATGATTGGGATAATGGTTAGAATGATCAGAACAATCACAAACCACCAAGGTGCAAGTTTATCCTAAATTGGGACATCCTGGATCACCACTGTGAAGACCACAGAATACGAAAAACAAGAAATAAATATGAAAGACCCTAAGCTTTGGTTTTCCTCCAGGACAGAGATTCTTTTAATGTCCAAGTTAATGCTGTAACTTGTTGATTGTTGCACTAATTGTGTTGGTTTTCTGAAACTTGGTAATTCATAAAAATATGTAATTGTAGAAATAGTAATATTGGCAATGACTGCTTGCAATGCAATAGTTGATGACTAATAAAGTCCAAATGTGAGCTGACACTTTGCTTGGAATTATGTTTTCAGCTTGTTAGATAGAGCCAGCAGCAGTAGATAATCATGCTTTATATAGACGACAGTTCCCAGGATCCTGGACATCTGTCTGCCTTTATTTCTGTCTGAAAAAACCAAGATTATTCTCAATCTATTTGTAATTAAAGTAGAAATTTTTTTTTCATAATCCTGTGTAATTAAATGCCAAAAAAGTCAGCTTTGTTCATATGTAGAAATAAAAATAGAACAGCCTAACTTTCTTTTTTTTTTTTACCAACAGGTTTTTTTTGTTCTTATTTGTAATCTTTCTTATTTTATTTTCTTCTATTGTTACAGATATGAAATCTATCCCACAACCTCAACTTGTCAAATATTTGATTTCATCAGATGGGGAAACCTGCTTTTATGTGCCAATTATTTTTGATGCTAAGTTCTGCTCATTTATGTCCGTCTACCACTCTGTGTTCCTCAGGACAAACCGCCTCTGCCCGTTGCCATCAAAACCTGCAAGAACTGCACCACCGACAGCGTCAGAGAGAAGTTCCTTCAAGAAGCCTGTGAGACATCAATCTGTGTGTTTCTGCATGTTGTTTCAGTTGCATTCAGGAAGCGCTGACTTATCTTTGATTTCCAGTAACGATGCGTCAGTTCGACCACCCTCACATTGTCAAACTGATCGGTGTGATCACAGAGAACCCAGTGTGGATCATTATGGAGCTCTGCACACTTGGAGAGGTACACCTAAGGCTGTTGTTTTGTTGAAGAACCAAGACATAATATACATAGATGCACGTTTCACCATTTTTTATCTTTAAAATGAGGATAAATATTAACATCTCTGTGTTTGTATTTGCATGTAGCTACGGTCGTTCCTGCAGGTAAAGAAGTACAGCCTGGACTTGGCCACTCTCATTCTGTTCGCCTATCAGCTCAGTACAGCGCTGGCCTATCTAGAGAGCAAACGCTTTGTGCACAGGTAAAACCATCAACTTCTCGCTGACACACAAAACATCTAAAGGTCTAAACAATTTATGTCAAGGGTAAAAAAAAAAAAAATCTTGAAAGCTAAAATTCTTTTTTGCCTTTCACTTCTGAGCTCTGGAAAAAATAGGACCTTGATGCAATGTAGGTTGAACATTTTTCAGCAAGTTATAAAGTTAACTTTTAGGATTCATCACCTGAATATCAGACTTTTTCAAGTTAAAACTTGTGTCTTGGGGTTAAGCTTCGATTAAAACCTGTCACAAAATTCAGTGACATTGGTTTGTTTTTCTAATGTGGGCTCATTGTGCAAACTAGAAACATCCACATTATCCTAAAAGTGGGATTTTCTGTTCCACTAAAAGGGGTGATTTTAGCTATCATGGACTCGCCTGCAGGCATTCAGTGTTACTGTTAGTGTATTTCTTTACCTACTGTGCCGGAGACCAGGAAACAATGGTAAACTGCTAATGTTACTAAAGTCAAAGGGTCTGATTGAGTTATTTAACTTTTTTTTATCCCCCTAAAAATTGTTTTGGATGATTTAAAAGACAATTTCAGGAGGATTGTGTTTGTAAAAATGCCAGGTTTTTACTCCTTAAAGTTTTGTGAAATATATTATTAACTAGTTTATTAAGACAACTTTCTTGGGTTTTATTAAAGGGGTCTATGAAAAAGAGAGATCCCATATATTCATTTTAGAATAAAGGAATAAATGCCAAGCATTTGTCTTCTTCTTGTCCTTTTTGAGCCTTCAGGAGGCATAAACATTGTTGAGAGCTAACTGCTGCCAGCTTATATTACTAAACTGGAACTTAAAACAGGGCAGGATTTATTGAAGCAATTATAAACTAAAAAAAATCCTCCACTCTAGGAGCCGTAGAATAGCATTACTATCACTAGTATCTAGGGTGACCAAATTACCTGATTTGTGTGGGACAGTCCAACATTTTTCACTTCTATCTCACTGTCCCACAAACTGAATTTGACTGGGTAAAATTAGGGAAAAAGTAAAAAAAAAAAATATACACAGGTGGTTTTCCTAAATGCAAAGAAAGCAGAGCTGCAGACTTGTCACAGAGCTGCCCAAGTGCCCCGCTTCATGACCAAGCTGCACATGATGCTTTGAAGAGAACAGGCAAAGGATTTTAATACAGAGAATGATGGAAACTATGTTTAAAGAAAAGAAAATGAAGCTAAAACAAAACATGGAAAGGTTTATAACTGTGAGCAGGTGAAAGATAGTTGTCAGAGAGCTTTTTGTGAAGTTTATTAAATAAATTTTTTATAATGTGATACATTTGAAAAATGTGAAATATAGGGGGCACGATGCAAAGCAACACTATAAAAGTGAGAATGAAAAGGAAACGCACTACTAAACCGCAGCATCTGTCCTGCTTTTTTGTCCAACTAAATCCTAGTTGTCCCACTTTTTTCTGTTTTTCTTTTTTAACCTTGTCACCCTACAACTATTGTTATTAGTAAGGGTGTGTACTTACACACCCATATCTTGGCAGCGTAATATCTACTGATATTTATTAACTTTCTGACATTAATAATTTAAACACAATAAATTTAATGGGTAATTAGGTTTGATTTAAACCGTAAATTACTTTAGTTTCAAAGCTGAATCATAATGATTTGAAACTGGCAAAAGCTTGCATCACAGAATGTAACATGACTGGTTTACGGATTTAAAGCTAAGCACAGATATTCTGTTACAGAGATATAGCAGCGCGTAATGTGTTGGTCTCCTCTGTGGACTGCGTGATGCTCGGAGACTTTGGCCTATCTCGATACATGGAGGACAGCTCCTACTACAAAGGTAAGGGAACCACATGCAGTTTACTATGGTCAATAAACTCATTCATCGTTTTAATTGTACCTCTCCCACATTTTCAAACTATAAAGGCTTTATGTGGAAATCTACCTGCTTCAAAAGGCATAGTAGAGTAAAAAATCAGCAGCTGGAGACACTTCATTTACCTTTACTTTACCACCATCTACTGGTTACATCAGGAAACTGCAGTCACTCATTCAAAGAAATTTCAATCTGCCATTAATCAGCCTAATGAACAAGATTCATTGGTTTCTATAACTGATGATTTACTTAAAATATTCAATGATCCAATGTGTTTTTCTCAGCTTCTAAAGGTAAACTGCCTATTAAATGGATGGCCCCCGAATCTATTAACTTCAGGAGATTCACCTCTGCTAGTGACGTGTGGATGTTTGGTGAGTTCGATTTATGTTTCTGGGCTGTCTCTTTTTAAATCTGACTAATTATTGATTATGTGTGTAAACCTGTGTTAAGATTAGGTTACATACCTAATTAAAATTTTCAGGAACGTAAATGTAACTATTCTTTAAATCTGACCTGATGATGAGGCCTAAAGTTGATCTATTAAATGTGTGAAGAAATTTCTTGGTCTAACGCATCATCATATGCTTCCTCTCACTGTCTTTTCTCCCTTCAGGTGTGTGTATGTGGGAGATTTTGATGTACGGCATCAAGCCCTTCCAGGGGGTGAAGAACAACGATGTGATCGGCAGGATAGAGAACGGGGAGCGCCTGGCTATGCCTCCTCAGTGTCCGCCCACCCTCTACAGCCTGATGACCAAATGCTGGTCTTACGACCCCAGCAAGAGGCCGCGCTTCACTGAACTCAAAACACAGCTCAGGTAACAAGCGTTCCTCTATATATCTTAGTGAAGCCCGCACGCAAAAATGGAGGTTTTCAATAAAGCAGGATGAAATTAGAGCAAGGAAGTGTATATTCGAAGGGTTCTCTGCAGACACAGAACTGAAATGTCACCGCCTGTATAGTGCTAAACAACTGACCCTGCTTTTTTGTTTTTTAGTACGTGCAATAAGTGGGTGTATTTTATGTGGTTTGCTGCACAAATTTAAGATGAAACTCATTTGGTTCCCATTAAAATGAGCAGAGATGTTCTGCTTGCAGTGAGAGTGGCCATAAAGAAAGATGAGGTTCTAAGACATGTAAGTGGAGGATATATTGAAGAAAGCTATTTAAAAGATAACAATGATAAAACTTAATAATGTTTATAAAGCACTTTACAAAAGCAGCATATCTGTAAGAACTACAAACAAAAATTATGAAACTAATAAAGTTTAATCCAAATGAATTAAATGTCATAAAACATGATAAAGTCTGTGTGTCTTAAAACGGGTGCCGATATGCGTACTTTAACCCTTCAATGTTTACAGGCTTTTGATCTTTTTTGGAAACGTGCTACAACATGTTCGGTCATTTTTTTACCGTTTGGGTTTGAGTGTATAAAAGATAGTATGCCTGGAATAATTTGTCTCCACTCTTTGTTTTGTGTTGATATTATTTAACTATTATTAATATTTCTGACAGTCCAAATATGTTTACATGCACACTGAATCTCTCTCTATCCTCTGGCATTGTACCAGTGCCTCCTTTACTGCTACAGTGACCGCAGATATTTTTGCAGGTCAGTTTGCGCTTGACTTTCAGAAGAAAAAAAACACAATAACTGCAGCTTCTGTTTAGTTTTTTCACGCAGAAAATTGCTTCGTGGTAAATGTTTACATCTGATGAAGGAACACACTTTGCATCTCCTTTTAAAGATCTGCTTTGTGCATACAAACACATTTGTGCCTGTTTTAACACACGCTAACCTAAAGATCAGGCCCTCAGTCTTGAGGGAGAAAGGCTGCCTCTTTGTGGTTTGAAATGTCATTTATGGAATACTGCATTTACTCTTTAGGTTTCCTAATATTAGGATTTTGACAAAAGTCACCCAAAAATGATGCTTTAGCCTACATTTGACTTTTTTTATTATACTAAGAATTATATATATATTACATTTTTTATAGTTCTAAAAAACCTCTTTCATTCATGTTTCCAATGCAATACTAAATGCATATTTCATTCATTTATTAACATCTATCTTAACAGTGGTTTTAAAACAAAGGTATCAGCTTCTTTACATTATTTCCATTAATGACTGTAGATCACATCTTTTCTAAATAGATTGAAATTGTTAAATGATCCTTATAATAAATCAATAGCTCATTCCTTTTTCTAAATAAAGGGAGTGAGCTGTATAAAATCAGTCAAACCAGTTATCTTAATCTGTTCTTTTAGATAGCTGTCATATGCTCTCTGGCCCTTTGCAGGGTTCTGTTAGCAGGAATCCAGACTTCAATGTTCGTTTTAGGAGGAGTTAGATTTTAACCCTCTAGAAAACTGCATTGTTGCAAATCTGTGAAGTAATTGCAGGAAAGGCATTTGCAGTATAAGATGAGGATGATTTTTGTATTTCAGCTCTTGAAGTGAAGGGAAGATGTTTTTGAGGTCTTCAGTTTAATAATTAGTTCATATCAGATAAACAGGTTAAGCAATATTTGTGACATTATTGATGGACTTTGGCAGCACTATACTGGAGGAGGAGAAGATCCAACAAGAGGAGAGACTGAGGGGGGAGATGAGGAGGCAGGTCACTGTCTCCTGGGACTCTGGAGGTTCTGATGAAGCTCCACCTAAAGTAAGATCTCACAGACATAATAACCTTTTCTTTCTCTTTGATTGTCACTTTCTGTCTTTCTGAGGCATCCTATCATGAGGACAAACGTACTGATGTCTGATGTCTTTGTTTGTAGCCCAGTCGACCAGGTTACCCAAGTCCTCGCACCAGTGAGGGCTTCTTCTCCAGCCCGCAGCACAACCACTTCCAGGTAACTAAACCAGATCTGGGTAATAATGCAATGTAAAAAGTAAAACACTGGTGTTTGATACTTAGGAGAAAAACATTTTTTCACACTTTTTTGCTGTTGTTTGCTGTTTTTTGTGTTATAAAAAAGGAGATCTGTTCAAAAGCCTCATAAATATTGATATAAAGTTCGATCATGGCGTAAACTGGATCCTTATCCAGCCTTTTTTTTTGACACAGGTCCAGTTGTTTTCAACATATTATTGCTCTGAATGTAGAAGTAGTCCATTCCAGTTACTCACTATATTCTTGTAGATATTTCCTTACATATAAATATCAACACAATTCTTTCTCAGTTTCTTGTATTTCACATTTTTCAGAAAAAACACATTTACAACACAGGGAAATGTGTACTCAAAAAGAGTTGTGCAACACGGATTCATTTGAAAAGGTGAAATCTAAACTCCAAAAAAGCTTAGTTACTTTATTTGATAGTATTTTCTTTAGTCATAAGTAGTGAGTATGTGTAGTTTAGTTCTGTTAACCCTGGACCGACAGATCAGCATCTGTCACACAGAGTCTGTTGCTCTGTGTCAAAACAGGGCAGAAGAGACTGAAGAGAGAAATTAATGTTCCTAATCCTCTCCTCGTGAACTGAGCAGACATGAGGCATTTCCTGTTGTGCTGAAAGCCACTCACACATGGCCATGCAGACACAAATCAGAACCACCCTCTGCTCCTTTGTCAAAAAAACTACTCTCACTATCATGCTTATAAAGACTCTCATTATATTTGAATGATAAATCAGTAATGAAGCCACACAGGTCATTATGTATAAGACTAAAGGCTTCAGTTTGGTTGTCTGAGCACTTTCAAAAACATGTCTGATTCATAATTAGTTGCATAGAAATATGTAATCAGCTATGGTTCTGATAAAATTCAGTTTCTAACTTAGCAAAAAGTTATCTGTGACTTTATTTGTGAATTTCAACTTGTCCTGTGTTCACCCCCCCTTATCCAGCCAACAGCTCATGGTGGTGTTGGAGGAGTAGGGGGCAGCTATCCTCCCCCTGATTCCTGGAATCAGCTCAGACCTGAACATACGGCCCTATGGAACCCAAATATGGAGGTAAAAAAACAAACGTTTCCTCCACTAGTTGTGACAGAAGCCTTTATCAGATTCCTTAGTCTCACTTATAAATGCTACATCATTTAGTTTTGCTTTTAGGAGGAAGCACATATACACTTTTTAAGAATATGTTTGGCTCTTCCAAGATAGTTAAGTTTGAACTAAAACGAAAGTTACTACCGTAACTACGGTTCTATGAATCCCGGATGACCGCCAGAAGTGGTGCTTCAAGCACTGAATGATCATTCATGCGCATGCGCAGGTCGAGTATTAATGACAACAAAGTCAGCTGTGACCTGCCGGGGACCCACGTGACTCTATATAGTCACGTGGCACCCGGCAATCAATCCCTCAATCTTCTCGTGAAAGCAGAGATTCCGAGGGACCAAGCACTCTGGCGGTCATCCGGGATTCATAGAACCGTAGTTACGGTAGTAACTTTCGTTCTATTTCATCCCTACTGACCGCCAGAGGCGGTGCTTCAAGCACTGGATGACTCATATCAACAAGGTCACGAGGAATCAGCAACATTCAAGGAACAACGACTACACCACCCACCTAATGTGATGTAGAGGCATGCTGCTCGAGGATTCCCTGAAGCGGATGGGGCGCAGCCACATTCACCCTGTAGAACCGAGTAAAGGTACTAGGTGATTTCCAGGAGGCCGCACGGCATATAACATCCAATGGCACCCCAGTCATAGCAGCAAACGATGTCGACATGCCCCTTGTAGAGTGGCATTTCACTCCCGCCGGCAGTGGCCGGTCCTGCAAGGCATAAGCCTTGGAGATCAAATCCACAACCCAGTGTGCAAGTCGCTGCTTAGAAAGTGCCTGACCCTTCCGTGAGCCAGCGTAGCAAACAAAAAGGCTATTTGTCTTTCGGAAGGATGCCCTGGCATTGATGTATGTCTCAAGGGCACGAACAGGACACAGTGGTTCAGAGGGACTTCCGTAGTCAAACCGGGCAAGATGGAGAGGCTGGGTGCTGCCTGCTGGCAGTGATACCTTAGGAATAAACGCTACGTCAGCCCACAGTGTAACGCCTGAGCCATCAGGATTCCACCGGCAGCAGGGTTCGGCTATCGAGAGAGCCTGTAACTCCCCTACACGTTTTGCGGAAACCATAGCTAAAAGGAACGCAGTCTTCAGTGAGAGCCATTTGAGGTCCGCCGACGCCAGGGGCTCAAATGGGAGGGACCGAAGAGCCTCAAGCACAAGAGAAAGGTCCCACGCCGGTGCCACAGGGCGGTTGGGTGGGTGCAAACGCCGAGCACCTCTTAAAAACAGTACAACATCCTTGTCTCGGCCCACAGAACAACCATTCAGCCCAACATGCCAACAGGAAATGGCAGCCACATACACCTTTAAGGTAGATGGGGACCGTCCTTGATCCAGCAATGCCTGCAGGAAGGTCAGTATGTCAGAAACTGAGCACTGCACCGGGTCCTGCCCTCTATCACGGCACCAGGTCGCAAAGACCGTCCACTTGTTAGCATAGACAGCTCGCGTGGACGGCGCCCATGCATTAGCCATTGTATGCCCTATGGACCCAGTGTATCTTGAGAAGGTGGACCCCGGCCTTGCAGGGGCCAAATCCAGAGCTGGAGCCGGTCCGGTTCGGGGTGCAAGATCTGACCCCCCATCTGGGAAAGAAGGTCTCTCCTGGAGGGGAGACGCATTGGCGAGCCGGAGCTGAGCTCGCACAGTAGAGGAAACCAAGTCCTCGCTGGCCAGTAGGGGGCCACCAGCAGGACCCTGTGCCCCTCCTGACGTACCCTGAGGAGAGTCTGAAAAAGTAGGCTGAATGGCGGAAAGGCATAAAGGAGGGTCCGGGGCCAGTCGTGTGCCAGAGCATCGTGGCCCAGAGGGCTGCTGTTGTCCAACGAGAACCAAAGGGGACAATGAAATGCGTCCCTTGAGGCAAAGAGGTCCACGTCCGCCCTGCCAAAGACCTTCCAGATGCACTCCACCACCTCTTGGTGAAGCTTCCACTCCCCTGGAAGCGGCTTCTGACGGGATAGAAAATCTGCTGGCACGTTCTCCGGCCCTGGGATGTAGGCTGCTCTGAGGCTGGCTATGCGTGGAGCTGCCCAGGTCAGAAGCCGTCGAGTCAAGCACAACAGTTTCCTTGACCTCGTTCCCCCCTGGTGGTTGATGTGAAAGACCACTGTGGTGTTGTCTGACCTCACCAGCACGTGCTTCCCCCGCAAGCCCGGAAGAAAGCTCTGAAGAGCCAGAAGTACAGCCTGTAACTCCAGGACATTGATGTGTTCCCTGCCCTGCCGCTGGGACCATGTCCCCTGTGCCATTTGACCCCGCCAGGTTGCACCCCAGCCCGTGGAGGATGCATCTGTAAACACGACTTCCCGACGACACGGGAGGGAACCGAGCGGGACCCCTGTGGTCATAAACAACCTCACCCTCCATTGGGACAGAGACTGAAGACACTGAGGCCCCACCCGAAGTCTTCGGAGACGATGAGTGTTCCGTGTGGGATCCAGATTCAAGCTGTTCAACCACATCTGGAGGGGCCGCAATGACAGCAGCCCTAAGGGCACTACGGCGGACGCAGCTGTAAGCATGCCCAAGAGTCGAAGATACCGCACAAGAGGCAGCGCCATGCCGCGCCTGAATTCCGGGAGCACGCTCAATATACCGTCCACCCGCTGGGGTGACGGGCAAGCAGTCATTGAGATGGAATCCATGGCAATGCCCAGGAAGACAGTCTCCTGTGAGGGAGTCAGACTGCTTTTCTCCATGTTCACCTGCAAGCCCAAGCATCCCACATGATGGAGCACTAACCGAGTATCTCGAACCGCCTGGTCCCACGTCGCAGCACAAATGAGCCAGTCGTCCAGATATGGGAGGATCCTCAATCCCTGTGCCTGCAGAGGAGAGAGAGCCGCTGCAACACATCGGGTGAACACCCTGGGGGACAGTGAAAGTCCGAACGGGAGGACCCTGAACTGGAAATGTCTCCCTTGAAAAGCAAAACGAAGAAACCGCCAATGGGGCGGAGCGATCGGAACGTGAAAATAAGCATCCCTGAGATCTATGGAAGTGAACCAATCGCCCGGGGAAATCGCCTGCAACACTTCCCTGGTGGTCAGCATATGAAAGGGCATGGCCTTCAAGTACACATTCAGGCCCCTGAGGTCCAAGACTGGACGCAGGCCCCCGGTCTTCTTCGGAACCAGAAAATACGTGGAATAAAAGCCCCCTGGATCCAGCAGGGGGTCCACAGGCACTATAGCACCCTTGGCCAGCAAGGTGCAGATTTCTTGGTTCAGTGCCTGTGCCTTCACTGGGTCGTGGATCACAGTCATCCTGACCCGGCCAGGGATAGGTGGCCGGCGGCGGAATTGAAGACGGTACCCCCGGGACAGGGTGGACAACACCCACAAGTCCGGGGTGTGGGCAGCCCAGAAGCTGAGCCGTTCCGGGGAAAAATAACCGACCGCCGGCCCTAAGGCATCATCTGCGGGTCCCCCGGCCCTTCCAAGGCCCGGAAGGGCGCCGGCCAGACTGCGCGGCCCGAAAGGGATGAAAGGACCTTGTTCCAGCCTGGTCTCGAGCTCTGTTCCTCCGATCTAGAGCAGGTCTCTGGACCGATCTCTGACCTGGTAACAGACCCTGGGGCTCAGTGGGAGAAGGAGAAGGCACTAAGGACCTCCGTGAAGGACCCGCAGCTGCCCAGGTGCTTACTGGCTGGCGATCACGTCTGTGAAGCCCTGCCAGCTGTTGCCTCGTTCTAGAGGCCTGAGCCGTACGGTCCAAGGCGTCCAGTGCCGCAGAACCAAAAAGCTCCCCCGGGACCACAGGCAGGGCCCGGAGGGTCCTCCTACAAGGCTCAGTTAGTGGTGACTGCGCCAACCAGACCTGGCGGCGAGCATGAACCAGTGTGGAGAGTGTGCGTCCAAGTTCCCTCGTCATAAGAGCAAAGGCCTGCAGAGATGCATCAACCAGGCCTTGCGTGGCATGATCCAGCGGAACAGATTCCAAGGAGGAAGACAGGGCCAGCATAAGATGGGAGAGAGAGTTCCCAATCCGGCCCATGCGGGCCCCAGAGTCATAGGCCTTGCAGAGAAGGTCGTCGGTAATACGGCACTGAGGACGCGGACAACGGGCATTGGGCCGCAAGGCCTCATCAGGCGGGATTATAAGAGAGGCAATGCCCGGTTCCACCGCTGGCATCTGCCCCAAGCCAACCTTGGGTGCCTCCTGCATAGCTGCCAGGACCCTGCCATCCGTCGTCAGACGTGAAAACGCCTTGGTGTCTGACCAGCAAGCATGTAGTTCCCGCACATACTCCGCCGAGGGAGGAACCACAAAGGCAGTCTCTGACCTACTGCGCCTAAAGAAGGCGCTTGAGGCCGCAGGCTGGGCCTGAGGAACACTAATTTGTAAACGGGCAAGAGCCGTTCGAATAGCGGATGTCACAGACTCCCCCGTATCCTCCTGAGAGGCAATGGAGTCCGACCCAGAGGCCCCGGAGCCCAGCTCCGGAAGGTCCTCACAGAAATGGGTGCCAGAGGCTGCCACGGAAACAGCATCGTCGTCATTGACTGACGTTTCATCCTGCTCGGTAGGGAGAGCCGTGCCACGATCACCAGCAGTCTGAAAGGACTGGAGGAGGGCTTTCATTTGGGCCAGCTCAGCAGTGAGATGATCCACTTTCGTGGACAACCTCCCTGCATCGGTCCGTCTAGCACGCTTTGTCGGTACCGAAGGTGCAGCCCCAGTAGAACGTTTGCACACCGCTTTCTCCATCGGCAAACGAGCACGCGGCGAAGCGCCCGCCCAGTCGGTAGGCTGCTCCAGTGTAGCCAACCGATCCAGTCTGACCGACCGGGGCATGACGCGACAGTTGGGGCAAGCGTCATCTGACAGCGCCTCCCGGAGATGTTCCACACCGAGGCAGGAGGGACACAAGTCATGCCCGTCATCGGGCTGAAGTGGAGCCAGACAGGTCGAGCAACATAAACTATCCAGCATCATACTGCTGAAAGGCGTGATCAGCCCGCTGCCAAGGACAAGTCAACACGAGCAGGAAACGCTACTGGCGACTCGATTATTGACTAAGGATGAACTCAGCACGAGCAGAGACGCCACTGGTGAGTTTAGGCAAACAAACCAAAGAAGAACCCAACGCGAGCGGAAACGCTACTGGTGGGCTCAGGCAAATAAACTGAAAACAACTCAGCGCGAGCAGAAACGCCACTGGTGAGTGTAGATAAACAAACTATAGAAGAACCCAACGCGAGCAGAAACGCTACTGGTGGGCTTAAACAAACTGAAAACAACTCAGCGCGAGCAGAAACGCCACTGGTGAGTGTAGATAAACAAACTATAGAAGAACCCAACGCGAGCAGAAACGCTACTGGTGGGCTTAGGCAAACAAACTGAAAACAACTCAGCGCGAGCAGAAACGCTACCGTGAGTCAAAAGAGCCACAAAATTAACGTGGCAAATCAAAGCGAACAGTAAACCACTGCTGAGAAAAGAACGAAAACTTACCAGTCACCGCAGATCTGGTAAGGTGAAAGCAGCTTGTGCAGCCCCTGGAGGGCGAGACTTACCCGCAGCTCCGACCAAACCCGGTCACGGGGCTACCAGCAACAAGCAGCCAGGAAACTAGTGGTATACACAGAAGCAAGCAGCTTCACACGACCACACTCCTGTACTCAACACACCTGCGCGCGAGAAGAACAAAAGGGATTGATTGCCGGGTGCCACGTGACTATATAGAGTCACGTGGGTCCCCGGCAGGTCACAGCTGACTTTGTTGTCATTAATACTCGACCTGCGCATGCGCATGAATGATCATTCAGTGCTTGAAGCACCGCCTCTGGCGGTCAGTAGGGATGAAATAGAACATGTTTTAGTTTAACTGGAAACCAGAAGAAGGGAAATTTGTCTGATCAGAACTTTTCATCCATGATTTGTGGACACAGTAGATGCTGTCCCTTGTTAGTTTTGAATGTGTTTCAGCCGCCATCTTTCTACAGCAGCCCGCTCCGAGTCATCAGCTAAATTGTATCTGGATTTTGTCTTCTAAAGGAGAGAGTGTGTGTTAGCCAGGCTATGATGGAGGAGACGCTGATGAAGCAGCAGCAGCAGATGGAGGAAGACCGACGGTGGCTGGAGCAGGAGGAGAGCCTCATGGTAATTAAACAGACACAAAGCAAATTTGATTTTTGATATAAAAAGTGGCTAATATAAGCTATTATTTTCACTTTATCTGTGTGTTGTTCACACCTGGTGTGATGAAATGGAACACAACGTAGGAACCGTGATGCTTAGAAATGTTCTCCTTTTCATAACCTCTGTGATCTTCCTCTTCTGCGGTTCTTGACTCACCTTTAGTTGTAAAAAAAAAGATAAAAATGGGGCAAAATATTAAGAAAAAAGCTCCCAGCCTTTTGATAAAACATTATGGTGGAAAAAAAATCACTAAGAAAACATCATTCCAGTAGTAAAACATGGTAATGGCAGCATCATACTGAGTAAAGAGTTTAGCAGGAAGATGGATGGAGCTAAAAACGAAATATTTAAACAATTAGTTTTAATATTATATAACTATTAAAACAGTGGCATATGATACTCAGGATAAAATCGCTATTTTTCCTTTTAGTAATTTTTTTTATTGTAAGATTAAAATATCTCGTTTTATTAGAAAAATCATATCTGTGCCAAACCCTCATAAATGTTGTTATAAAGTTTAATTTCAGTGTAAACTGGCTCTCTGACACAGATCCAGTTGTTTCTTTTGCATATTATGGCTCTATTTATGTAGATTTTAATAAATTCAGGCAACTCATTATCTTCTTGTAGCCATTTCTTAGCATATGTAGTTTAACATACATCTACCTCATTTTCTTGTCTATCCATTTTTTAAGAAAGAATGTTTACACCATAGGAACAGTGTCTTAGATAAAAGATGTAAAACCCTGATTAACATAAAAAAGAAGCTAAATCTACATTCCCCGATAAAATCAGCATAAATTACATTTTAATGTTGAGACAAAATGTGTTTTTAAATAGTAAAAGAATGCATGAGCAAGAAATAAAAACAAACAAGATGATAAATTCTGGTTCTACTGTGTCAGCAGGGCTTTCTGTCCTGATTGTTATTGCCAGGAGAGCTGCAAAATATCTTTTTCAGATCTTTAACCTGGCTCTGCTGTGAAGCTTTGATTTATCTCATCAGACAGTAAAACCATCCAAAAAGCAGCTCTTTGTAGGCCTGTTTTTCCATTTCACTCAAACCTTCGTTTCTTTGTGTGACTGGCTGTACTTTGGGCTGTTCAGCGAGACGTCAGTGGATTTATAGACAAGAAAATCCACAAGTGTTGAAGGCTGATGTAATTTCATCTCTTCAGATGGATGGGACGTTCCCTCCATGTGAAATGGAGGGAACGTCCTCCATTTCACATTCTTTCTTTCCTACATCCTTCCTTTATTTCATGTTTATATTCTACATTCCTTTCTTCCTACCAGTTTCTGTTTTTTTTTTCCTGATTCTATATTTTTTGCTAATAATTGTCCATTTCTCCTGAACATTTTGAACTTGAATAGTTTATTCTATAACACGAAGATTAAGAACTGAGAACCTGGAAAAGTTCAGTAATTTCATAGTAAAGATGAGTAGAAACTAATGTTTTATTATGTTTAAATGAGTGTGCATAAAGTGATAATATTTATTACTTTTTTCGGTTAGACTTGGACTC
Source organism: Cyprinodon tularosa (assembly GCF_016077235.1). Lineage (NCBI taxonomy): Eukaryota > Metazoa > Chordata > Actinopteri > Cyprinodontiformes > Cyprinodontidae > Cyprinodon > Cyprinodon tularosa. The sequence goes on from NW_024038331.1 coordinate 2,212,500, forward strand.
TATGTGGCGTCTTAAACCGGATAAACTTCAGCTCTCTACTAGGCTGCAAAGGAAGAGTTTGTATTTAAGTAATTATATAAAGAAACACCCCAACACAGTGGGTGTATTTTAATTATTTCAAATCATTTGATTATTCCTAACTTCAGAGTAGAAAACAACTTAACTGGTTCAGCACTTTCTTTGTAGGCTTAGCTGCTTCTGTGGTGTCTGTAGCTGGACATGTTGGCGGTAAAAAAGATGATCAAACACCTTGAATTTAAAATTTGTTTGAAGACTTTCATTTTTTCTTTATGATACCACTTTTTGTTGCAGTTCTTTAACTATAAATTTAGTCACCTCTTGTACCCTCCTGATGTCGCTAACGACACCGTTGACTATTTCAATTATTTTAATTAACAAACTGAATTTGCTAAATCATTTTTTTATATAAATAGCATGTATTCTTGTCTTTCCAATTTTGAACCGTGTTTAAGGGATGACACCTCTGTTTTATGCCATATGTTAGTTACTGCAGAGACAGAACTGCTAAATTAAGATGCACAGACACTTCATGCAACTTAAATAAGAATAATAAGTAATATATACATTAGAAACAATATTTTTTAAGGACTTTTTTTCTTCTTTTTAAATTATGCTTATTATTGCTGCACCATGGTCTTGTTGCCTCGCATGAAGAAGGTCCTGGAAATATATCTCAGCCTGGGGTCTTTTTGTTTGCATGTTCCCACTGTGCAAATGTGGGTTTATTTCCAAATGCTCCAGCTACGTCCCACAGTCCAAAAACACAACTGTTTGGTTGATTAGTGATTCTAAACTACCCTTCTGACCCAGGTTGTACCCTTTCTTTTAACCATAGGCTGCTGGAAGTAGGCACTAGCCCCTGTGACCCTGAAAGTAAATGGATGGATCTTAAAAATCTTTATGCTTTTATTGCCTTCTGTCTATAGTGTTCAGAGTGATTGTTTTATACTTGAATGTGCATCAGGATGCATGAATAAATCTCCTTATTCATGAAATGGCTGAGAAGTTTTCATATTTAGTAGAAAGATGTTTGATCTATATGCTTTGGGGTTGAAGTTTAATAAAACCTTGTTTTTTTTATTAGTTTTAACATTGAATTTTGGGTGTATTCTTTCTTTTATTACACTATATGTAATGCTAACATAATTTTACTGATGGCTTGAGCTTCAGTGAAAGAAAAAGTTGATTTCTCCTGAAAAAGGAAGTATTGTGATTCTTTGTGGTAATTCAAACGTCAGTCAAAGAAGTGAGGAGGAGAAAAGCAGAAAGAGACACAAAGTGTGAGAGGAGGACAGAGGGAGGGAGAAAGGAAGTGGGATTGGCACAAGCAGCGCACAGGGAGGAATGAGGGAGATTCAGGGGGATGGAAAGAGTGGGAGGGGAGGCGGAGGAGAGAAAAGAGAGGGATGCAGTTGGATCGTTTCTTTTCCAGGATTTTGTCTCCGTGCTTCAGTGGAACTTTTTCTTTCTCTGGAAAAAATCTTCTTCATCTTTTCTCCCCAATTCTTTCCCCTCTGACTCAGTTTTTCTCCCTCTCTTCATTTATTTTCTCCGTCTCCTAACCCGTCTAGTGTTTTCAGCTTGTTGGTCAGTCTTTTGCTCTAAAACGTTTTGTCCTTGTCCGGACACTTCTTTCGATGGCCCGTCTTCCTCACGCTGTCTTCTTTCAGGATGCATCTCTTCAAGGCGTGCTTCACCAAAACGGTACCGAGGCAGAAAGATAGAAGCTGGAAGGAGCACAAATGTCTTCAGATTTTACTTTTACTGTTGTTTAGTTTGTAATGTCTTGTTGTGAGATTACAGATCAGAATGTGTTAATTTATGATTTAGTTCATTATTTCTGATTTCTTTAGCTAACTTTTCTGCAGGTGCATACTCGGTTTTAAGTGTTTTGTTTTCTGCAGAAAGCAGAGTCCAGGAACAGCAGAGGGAGCATCGACAGAGAAGACGGCACACTACAAGCACCGGTCAGTGTAACAGTGTCCAAAATATACTTTTTATTTATGTGAACCGTGAGCTTTCAAATGATCTGTTATTAATAGACGAACAGGTCAAACGGGGACAATGAGGATTTGCTGGAAAGAGAAAAAGCTGAGGGAGGATTTCATTCATGAGAAACGAGAAATCATAGGGAGAGCAAGCAGAGAGAGTATTTCTGTCTGTCTGTGTCCCTACATACCAACCACCTAACCACAGAGCACCCATGGGAACGGGAAACTCAGAGAAAACTGCTTTTTATGATGTCGCTGAAACTCAGCTTCTGCCTGATCTTTTCTCTTCTTTAAATACATTTTCTCTCTTTTTTTGGTAAAATAACATTAAACTCTGTTTGTCTCTGTTTGAACAGGGTGGAAGTCAACATATCTATCAGCCTGTCGGCAAACCAGGTACATAAAATAACTCTTCTGATACACACTGATTAATATAAAATTAAGATTTCAGAATTTAATTAGAGAAATAATGAATTATTATTTAATGCCCTTACTATTGTTAGTATGCTGAACTTATTATTTTTTACATATACTCCTTACTTATCCAGATATAAATTCTACTCTCTCTTATATCATGGTGTATTACTGTTATCTTCTTTCTAAACTTCTCCAAGTAAATCATGAAATGTTTTTCAGTAGGTGCAGAGTGAATGTCACAGAAATTACATAATAAATACCACTGGATACATGCATGAGTGCTTTGTGTAATGAACGAATTAACCAATTAATACATGCATGGATAAGGGAATCCATTCCCGCATGAATGCATTGAATAAACAGATGAATGAATGTATACAAGAAGAAATAATGAAATTAGTTCATGAAAGAAATAAAAAAAATCTTATTTTATACCACGGATATAGAATCTCTTCTGTAAATCTGTGCCATGCAAGATCATATTTTGATGAATAATATTAAACTAAAAATACACTTAAAGATATAGATGTTCAAATATATAATAAGATAAAGAAAATTGTTTTATTTAAAAAAAAAACAACAACAGGTGTTTACTCTGCTGATGTCTTTGTCATTTTGATGCCTTTTAAATTCACTAGTTTGTGTTTGTTCAGAACATGTAGCCCCCCCTAAGAAGCCCCCCCGTCCTGGGGCTCCGGCTCACCTCCCCAACCTCACTAACCTCCCAACAGTGGACAGCTACAACGATGGAGTCAAGGTGAGCGTGAATGCAGGCGTCACTCTAAGCTGCAAAATAAGAGAAACTTTAGAAACAAAATCATAGATTTCTTTCAGTATATATAAATAATTGACACATTATGTTTATGGGATGTATGCTGTGTCTTGTCCTGTTTAGATGCGATTGGCTTTAATGTGCTTTCCTTTTTCTCTCCTCCCTCTTAAAACTTCATTTCACTTTAAACCTGTTTCAACTTTTTCTCTCATTCCTGTTATTTATTTATTTTTTTTGCATCCATTGACTCATTATTAAATCACACAACTCTCTTGTTTTCTCACCATACACTCTCTATTCTCTTTCATCTTCTTAACTCCTTGTAGCCGTGGAGGGTAAGCAGATCTATGTGTGTCTGTTACTGCCGTAGAGTTAGTTAGCTGCTAGTTACCATCACCCCATCTAAGTGCTGAGTGATTTCTACACTAGAGAGCAGGACAACTCATTTTTATCCACTTGTTTAACTTTGAAAATGTTAATTTTATCATTTTTTAAGTCCATCACTCCTAGACAAGGCCTGAGAGGGTCAGAGTGTCAGTCCTTATCATTGTATTTAAGATAAACATGGTCACATGACAGTTTTACCTCCAGCCTTGGACATCCAGCAGCACGGCAACCATTGCAGGATTTAAGTCTGAACTATAACTTAAAGAACTAAGATTATGGCAGCATTTAGCTAAATGTCAGGACCAAGACCTGTTCATTTGATTCCTATAAGTGTCGGCACTCTGCAAATAATTTGTTTGCATTTAATTTTCTATAATAGTGAGTAATTTTATGTTTTTTTTAAATCTAACAATTGCAGTTTTAAAGTTTCATTTTTCTTTACTTCGTAAGTTCATATTTTGCTTGTCATGGTTTAACTACATCATTAAAACATTATTGATAGGAAACCATGACTCCAACTCTGAAGTCTCTTCAGTGTAGTGAATCATATATGGTGTATTTAAAGGAGTTTTAATAAATGATATCCAGTCTTCTTTATTCATTCTGCTTAGCAACAAGCGGCTGCTTAACATCTTCAAAAACTGATCTGAAAGAGAAACTTTACAATATTTAAGGGATATCTGGATACCAGAAAATATTTTGTTTGGAAAAAATGCATCTAGAAAGTAAGCAACTTTTTGAAACAATGAATTTTTATGCCTAGAAAAAAAAAAAAAAAACTAGAAATGCCTTTATGTTCTCAATTCCCACTGGGAGATCTTTAGGTTCCTTAAAGGGATAGTTCGGTATTTTTGACATGAATCTGTATGGCATCCCCATCACCAGTGTCATGCAATCACACTGACTTACCCCTGGCAGCGTCCTGTGAGCAGAGTTCTCGTCCAGTTTTGGTCAAGCCAAAAGTAATCCGGCAGGTTTGCTAGACCCAGCGAAATAAAACGTTTCTCTTCCCAAAACATTATGTGTTCAAAAGAGTGATATTTTTGCATCCCAAAAACGTTGTAGTGGAAAAAGTCACACGTCGTTATCAATTGGTCCTATTTTCTCTCTGTTCGTATCAGTGCGCGCCGTCATTCAGACAGCTAGCTCAACAACAGCCAGATGCATGTCTCCCTCCGCCTAGCTCCTAGCTGGGCGGAGGGAGACATGCATCTGGCTGTTGTCAGGTTAGTAGGCCCTAGCTGTCAGAATGACGGCGCGCACTGATACGAACAGAGAGAAAATAGGACCAATTGATAACGACGTGTGACTTTTTCCACTACAACGTTTTTGGGATGCAAAAATATCACTCTTTTGAACACATAATGTTTTGGGAAGAGAAACGTTTTATTTCGCTGGGTCTAGCAAACCTGCCGGACTACTTTTGGCTTGACCAAAGCTGGACGAGAACTCTGCTCACAGGATGCTGCCAGGGGTAAGTCAGTGTGATTGCATGACACTGGTGATGGGGATGCCATACAGATTCATGTCAAAAATACCGAACTATCCCTTTAAAGCCAATATTCTAAAAAGCTTCTTATTTCTGTGAGAAAAAATATTTGCAAAGGAGGATGACTTTTTATTGTTTGCATTCATACATTTTACTAACATCCTGCTTAAAAACATCTTTGAAAGTATTACTGTTTGCATTCTGCTCAGTCCTTATCAGAGACCAAACATGGAACTGATTTATTTGATAAAAATACTTTTCTTTTAAGCAGAATGATCAGTTTTCTGTTGGCAATAATAAGTAGCTGTTACATAAATGTTGCCATTATTCATATATGGAAGGGTTCTTGCTTATCTTTTTAGCACTAAATAATAATGATCCCAAGTGGGGATAATCGTGATTGGTGCAGCAAAGGGATTGGATTAAATAACCAGTCTTCTTCCCATTCCTTTTGAACAAAGACTTTTCCCCCTTTATTTCTACATAGTTTTTTGTATTACTATTATTGTCTAATGTTTAAATAAAATACAATAATAAAAAAAACTGGTTTAGCACCAATGCCTCTTTCTGTGTAAAAAAAAAATCAGATTTTAATATGAAAAACTGATAAAGTTTTATTTTTAGACTTGATTTTAGACTTGATATTTAATATTTGCAGTTTTCTGTCTCTACAATACGATGATATTTCAATTTTAAGAGCAGAAATAACCCAAAATACCAGCTAGGCCTTTTAACTAATCTGTATTAACACTTCATCGCTGTAGAAATTTAATCTAGTTATAGCAATTAGAGCTACTAACAGCTTACAGCACTGAGCTCTTTATTGTCTGTTTTTGTACGATCTGTGACCATACTGCCCCCCAGTGTTTAGTCTCTGTACTGCAATTAATGCCACCTGAGCATTTAATCCTTCGTCTTTTGATAATCTAATCACAGAAATGCATCTTTGTGAGATAAACTAACTAAATCTACTTGAGGTTGTGGTCATGACCTCCTGCTCATAATGTGATAAACTGATACAGTTACAGCCACAGGAGATCAGCCCACCCCCCACAGCCAACTTGGATCGTTCCAACGACAAAGTGTACGAGAACGTGACGGGGCTGGTCAAAGCTGTGATCGAGATGTCCAACAGGATCCAGCCTGCTGCTCCTGAGGAGTACGTCCCCATGGTCAAGGTACGGGACAGTTTTCCACATGGCCCATTTAGTCTGGATAAAACTTATTTAAAAGGGAAATCAATCAAATGTGGATGTTATTCTTTTCTTGACAGGATGTTGGTTTGGCTTTGAGGACTCTACTGGCAACAGTGGATGAAACGATTCCTGTGCTTCCAGCCAGCACACACAGAGAGGTACACCCATCCACAGGTTTCATAAAAATGCATTTTGACGCTCTGATCATTAAATGTAGAGCAATCATGATTGATCTTAACCTCTTAAAACCCTTAAGTGGGAGCAATAATTCAGAATGCATAAAATTCCACTGGTAAAATGTTTACCAGCAGGTGGAGCCATTGTGCGCAGCTTCAAGCTGACACCAAAAGTTCCATACCCCACAGCTCTGGAACTGTTATAGCTAGAGGTCTGAAATTTTCTGCATTTTGTGGTTGACATGATGTAGAACAAATATAATACAATAAAACCTGCCTTTTCTGAAGAATATCTTTATTACTGCTGTTCAATAAAGACCAATAATTTCTGAGAATAATAAAAAAAAAAAAAACTTTGAGTCATGTTTGAACAGATGCAGGTTGGTCTGCGTTCTAGTCACCCAATTTTCATTTATATATTAGGAAACTACAGGGTGTTGGCTTTCAAATAATGTATTGCACATGTAATTTGGGCTTACAGTTCCTAAGTAATTTGCTTTTCCATTTGGGTATGCAAGATAGGCAAGGATTACCCAAAATGAGGTGGATTTTAGGAGGTTAACAGGAAATGCTTCATAGCACGTGAACTTTTTCAGAATTATATCACTTTTAAGTCACAATCTATATAGTGTTTTATGTGATAGACCAAAACTAAGTGTCTTTTTGTCTTAGAAATAAAAAAAAATAAAAGGTTTGGACTGCATATTTGTTAAACCGCATGCCTGAATGAAAATAAGCACCATTAGACATCATTCAGTAATCCAGATGTCTAAAGTTTAACTTGATTAAATTCAGCTTCTCTGTGAGGCCCTTGAGGTGGTTAGAGAATATCATTAAACAAACAGCATCATGAAGATGAACAAAGTCAGATCCAGTAGAAAGTTTCTGATTCTAAAGTGACAAAATGTTTGAAAGTTTAAATAGTAGAAAAAGAAGTCTCTGTATGAGCGTGTGGGTGATTTATTTCTGACCAACAGATTGAAATGGCCCAGAAGCTGCTGAATTCCGACTTGGCCGAGTTGATATCAAAGATGAAGCTGGCACAACAGTACGTCATGACGAGGTGAGAACAAGCTGGATGGAAATGATTTCCTCCTGGGACATGTTTTTGTCTTTATATGGATGCAGATCCTAAAGGTTTTCTTTGTTCTGGGCAGTTTACAAAAGGACTACAAGAAGCAGATGCTCATGGCTGCTCACGCTCTGGCGGTAGATGCCAAGAACCTGCTGGACGTCATCGACCAATCACGACTCAAGATGATCACCCAGCTCCGCCCACAATAGTCCAGGATCAGGACATGCCAAAGAGCATTGAGACCAGTGGATCGGCTCACAGACCGTTTGGCGGATATCTGTGATGGGTAGATGAAAGCAAGGGATGGATGTTTGGACTGCAGACTTGACTGAAACAATCAGCCCTCATCTGAAAAAATCCATGACTTCCTTTCTATCCGGAATCACTCGTGGTTTTATTCCATTTTTCTATTTTTTACATGTTGGCTGATGTATCCAGAGAAACACTGATTAAAAAAATCGGAAAAAGAGAAAGGAAATAAAAGGATTTGAAGGACATCACAAACAGTGGGACTGAAGCCATGCTGAAAGGACAATGAAGACGTTTTGTATTTGAACTGTGCTTTTGTAACTATATTGTTAATGTTATGCCTTGATTATTGCAGTATGTCTATTAGATCCACAGTCTTCCTGTTCTATGAATAATTATTTACAGTAGAGCTGCCCACTGAAGTCATAACATCTCATTTCCCCTGCTTAAGATCGCTTATCTCAGGTGCCATTAAAGCAGATTTTCTTTTTTTTTTATAGCAGTTTTTTTTTTTTATGGAAAACAAGCTAAACTTGCTGCATGACACTTTTATAAGTTAACTTCACATTAATATACAAAGAAAGTCTATATTTAACAGAAAACCGAGTTATGAACTATGAGGAAAGAGAGAAAATACGAGGGGGAGGATCATATTTTTATCATTTTAAATAAAATAAATCAACTGCTGTCCTACTTTTAAAGCTCTCACCAAAATAAATGTTTTAAATTAATGTCTGCACATTTTGTCTTTCAAATTTAAAAGTTTTTCTAGTTGTACCAGAATATTTTTGGCTAACCAATCATTAGTATAACGAGCCAATGATCAAAATTATAGAAACTAAATATCTTTTTTTCCTGTTTGCCTCCCGCTCTGCACAGATGTTTTCTTATTTTTCCCCTTGTTTAGCATCTTTATCCGTTACCTATCCCGTCCTTTTAGCTTCTCACCGCTTCCCTCCTACCTCTCATAAGCAGTTCTCACATGAAGGAAACACATGTAAAGTTGCTAAACCAAGCAAATAAAACAATATTATGAAGCAGAATTATTTTTTTTTATTGGTGCTTTTGAAGTAAAGTCACCGGTGCACCATTTGCAATAATCATGACATCATTTAACATAATTTTAGGAGTTTTGGGTTCTCTTATGTTTTGTAGGAATCATCAGGTCTTGGCTTTGAATAGCCCAGAATAGAAACACTTTCATAATGTTCCTTTTCTGTTGCAAGTTTGCAGCTGCATTTCACCTTTGCTAAAAGTTAGAAAGATGGTCATGGTGCCAATAAGCTTTTAGTTAAGCTAAGCCTTTGCCAATTCATTCCCTTTTTTCAAGCCAACAGTTAAAGCTTCCCTCTATTTTTTTTAACCAGTAACCAAATGGTTTTATAACCATAGACTTAATTAAACCAACAGGTGATTGGTTTTCATCGTCCATGCTTGAAGTTGATTGGTTTAAGGTGGACATGTGAATTCAATCCTGGTTAAAAGTGTTTGATATCAATTCAATAGAAATAAATGCTGATCCAACTTCAGAGGATACAGAGATGAATAAATGGTTCAACTCTTTCCACCATCTTTATTTGTTTATTTGTAAAATGATATATGCAGCAGTAGCATCAGCAGGTTGAAGGCTTTGCAACAAACAAAGAAATATATATATATATAAAACCAATATTTTAAATTGAATCTTAAAGAAGAAACATGAATTCGTTTGTCTTACCCTTATGTAATGGGATTGTAAGTCAAACAGGTTATTTACTACAGGAAAATCACAGCATTTTGATCAACAAAACCCACAACCTGAACTTTCTACTGGTAAGATTTCAAGACGATGATTTCCCCTATGATCCACACAAATTAAAATAAAACAGAATCGGATCGCCTTAGACTCCAAAAGAAATATAAATAACGTGAAATGTAAAAAAATATGTTTCCGCCCGGTTTCGAACCGGGGACCTTTCGCGTGTGAGGCGAACGTGATAACCACTACACTACGGAAACCGTTATGTGTCACTGGACACAGAGAGTATAAGACGACATACCGACATACTGATTTCTGGTGACCAATTCTTTTGCCTTTTCAGTTGTATTTTGATTACTCTTTGCATCCTTATTGACACTTGGGTAACGCCATTTATGGTCTCTGGTGAGATTTAGGGATTTTGAGAGCGCCGTTTCCCCTGTTCAATGTTGCAGTTAGGCTTTTCGTTTCATAATACATATTCCATCTACTCTTAAAAAGATATTTGATACCAGTTATATTTTTCCACTATGATTAAAAATCGCACCTATGCAGCTTTGTGTCTATGTAGGAATATTTTGACATTTCCTTTAAAATGTGCAATAAATTAGGGTAGCCAATTCTCCTTTAAAAATGTAGCTGACCCTATTTAAGAAACAAAATTAGCTGTCTAATCTAATTCAACTTGAACTCAAATATATTTATAAAATGAATTCATACATGAGGAAAAATAAATTGATAAGGTTGGTTGTGACGAGACATTTTCCCTTATCCAATTTTTACGGCGTTGGCAACCCTAGTCCTTAAGGTTCATTTTTGGACTAGAACAGGGGCAACGATTCTGCCGCAACATTAATTCACCCGTTAAAGTATGTTATATCCTTGATTTAGCTATGGTTCGTCTGTGAACATTAACTTTACAAATGTCAAATATGCAGTTTTGGCTCTCCGTCATTTCAAACCAGGGTCCAGCCCTCCCTGGGAAAAAGGCATTTGATCAGACAAAATGAAGACATGCCAATGAACCTTCTACAGGAGCTGCTGATCATCTACTTTTCCTTTGTCGAGTTGGTTTTGTGCAGATCTATTTTGGCTCTACAATAATTTGGTCTGCTGGTAGGACTGACCTCTCCACCCAACTTATTTGCTAAAAGGCGGCGCCAAAAGAACAGTTAAATAAAAGACATCACCACAGCCCATTAAATTACAAAAATATATATATTTTAAACCTGATCATCTGCTCATCTCCTTGATTTTCCCATTTATATATAAAATTAGAAAAGTTCATTTCTATTAAGGAAAGGTTTTATCAAAGATCCACAAACTGAACCGAAAGCCAAATACCTATTCAGGTCAGTTTTAAAAAGAAAACATGTATAACGAAACACCAAGACTTGTCTTTATTAACATGGTTGAAGCTTCTAAGATCTACTTTGTTATATTTAACTAGGTTCCTTGTACAAAACAAAAAATCTAATTTGTCCTGGAATTTAAATGTATGAAAGCAACTGGTGGTTCCTTAATTTCAAATGTTTTAGTCTCTTTTCTAAATAATTTTAAGGATCTAGCTTCTTCAGTTTGGCAATAAACTTAAAATGTGCTCATGGCCCGATGATCTAAACGCTGTACTACTATTGCAATTTGATATAAAAGGATAGATAATTTTTCATGTTCTGTACAGGTGCTGGTCATAAAATTAGAATATCATGAAAAAGTAGATTGATTTCAGTAATTCCATTTAAAAAGTGAAACTTGTATATTATATTCATACATTACATACAAACTCATATATTTCAGATGTTTATTTTGTTTAATTTTGATGATTACAAATGACAACAAATGAAAATCTCAAATTCATCATATCAGAAAATTAGAATATTACTGAAGACCAATAAAAACAAAGGATTTATAGAAATGTTGGCCAACTGAAAAGTATGAACATGAAAAGTATGAGCATGTACAGCACTCAGTATTTAGTTGGGCCTCCTTTGGCCTGTATTACTGCAGCAATGCGGCGTGGCATGGAGTCGATCAGTCTGTGGCACTGCTCAGGTGTTATGATAGCCCAGGTTGCTCTAATAGTGGCTTTTAGCTCTTCTGAATTGTTGGGTCTGGTGTATTGCATCTTCTTCTTCACAATACCCCATAGATTTTCTATGGGGTTAAGGTCAGGAGAGTTTGCTGGCCAATTAAGAACAGGGATACCATGGTCCTTCAACCAGGTACTGGTAGCTTTGGCACTGTGTGCAGGTGCCAAGTCCTGTTGGAAAATGAAATCTGCATCTCCAAAAAGTTGGTCAGCTGCAGGAAGCATGAAGTGCTCTAAAACTTCCTGGTATGTGGCTGCGTTGACCCTGGACCTCAGAAAACACAATGGACCAACACCAGCAGATGACATGGCACCCCAAACCATCACTGACTGTGGAAACTTTACACTGGACTTCAAGCAACGTGGATGAAGTGCCTCTCTTCTTTTCCTCCAGACTCTGGGACCTTGATTTCCAAAGGAAATGCAGAATTTACTTTCATCAGAGAACATGACTTTGGACCACTCACCAGCAGTCCAGTCCTGTTTCTCTTTAGACGCTTCTGACGCTGTCTGTGGTTCAAGAGTGGCTTGACACAAGGAATGCGACAGCAGAAACCCATGTCTTTCATACGTCTGTGTGTGGTGGTTCTTGAAGCACTCACTCCAGCTGCAGTCCACTCTTTGTGAATCTCCCCCACATTTTTGAAGGGGTTTTGTTTCACAATCCTCTCCAGGGTGCGGTTATCTCTCTTGCTTGTACACTTTTTTCGACCACATCTTTTCCTTCCCTTCGCCTCTCTATTAATGTGCTTGGACACTGAGCTCTGTGAACAGCCAGCCTCTTTAGCGATGACCTTTTGTGTCTTGCCCTCCTTGTGCAAGGTGTCGATGGTCGTCTTTTGGACAACTGTCAAGTCAGCAGTCTTCCCCATGATTGTGTAGCCTATAGAACTAGACTGAAAGACCATTTAAAGGCTTTTGCAGGTGGTTTGAGTTAATTAGCTGATTAGTGTGGCACCACGGGCCATCAATTTTGAACCTTTTCACAATATTCTAATTTTCTGATATGATGAATTTGAGATTTTCATTTGTTGTCATTTGTAATCATCAAAATTAAACAAAATAAACATCTGAAATATATGAGTTTGTATGTAATGTATGAATATAATATACAAGTTTCACTTTTTAAATGGAATTACTGAAATCAATCTACTTTTTCATGATATTCTAATTTTATGACCAGCACCTGTATAATTAAACCAAAAACTACAAAACAATCTGTAAACATCTCGCAGCCTTAACATCGCCGAAGCATTTTCTTTCTCCATCTCCTTTGCTAACTCACTAAAAAACAGCAACCTACATCAATTTCAATATTTGGATGAAATGAAAGCATACATCTGTGAATCAACCATTCGGTGTGAAATGGAAAACCTTTGCAATGAGAGCCAGTGACCAGACATGCTTCTTTTTCACATTTTTATTGTGTTTTTAGAAAAACATTTTAATCAAAGAGACCAAATCCCATGTCGTCGTCTGACTCCTCGGACTCTTCCTTCTTCTCTTCCTTTTTCTCCTCCTCTTTAGCTGCAAAAGCAAAAAAACAGTTTCAGTTAAGGGACATTTTCTGTGAGTCTGGCCGTTATGATTATTTTATTGAGGATGTGAGTCTGTTAAACCCTAATAATAAGGCCTTTAATGAAACACTATTTTCCAAACCTGCTAAACTATAGCTTGTATAACTTGGGTAGAAAACTTTTCAGAATTAAATCGAATCAAATGAGCCTCCTGAGGAAACATGCACTATACATAAATATAAACTTAGAATATGAGAGTATTACCTGGGGCATCAGCAGCTGCTGCAGCGGCAGGAGCCCCAGCAGGAGCGCCTCCTCCAGCTCCAACGTTGCAGATCAGGCTACCGATATCAACGCTGGACAAAGCCTACAATGACAGTTCAACATTAATTCATTGATCCAGTTTTGGACCTGGCAAATGACAATGAAATATTTGAGATTACAAACATGCTTTTAACTTTAGAGCTGACCAAAAATTGCAATGACAATCTTTGAAAATATCTTTGTTTATAAGGCTCAAATTGACCTCATTCAATTCTAAAAGCAACACTGGGTCTATTTTACAGTAAATGGAAAATTGTGTCCTCCCTTCCAAATAATCAAATTGTGTTTTTGCTGATACTCCCTTCCTGTTTTGTGCTAAATAAAATTGCCAATTTTAAAGCTGTCTCTGCTTCTAAAAATGCTTATTTATCCATTTCCCCCCCATAATTTTGCATAATGGCAGGCAAAGTTTGTTATCAGATATTCCAAGATCCAGAGTGGAGTAAGGTGAGCAGGCTACGGCAGCAGCTGCTCCAAAATAACCAAACTGTATTGATTGACTAGTGCATAAAACTGCTTAAACTATGAACAAACTTACCACTGTTCAAGAATCCCTTACAGTATCAATGATTACCATTTAGTAATTAAACGTTAGTCAATTGTAGCATTGTTACAAATACTTCAAAAACTACACAACCACACAAACTGATAATGATTTCTAATTAAAAACCAAAGAAAACCTATCACTGCCAACAGACACCTATTTTAGTTATGATATGAACTCTTTACATCTTTCTATTAGCCTAAGTGTTGTTTATAGGGAAAGGATTATTAATCCTCAATGTGAATTTTGGTTAGGGGTGTCCCGATTCAATTTTGTTATTCTAAAAAAGATTTAGATCCTTTAGTCTTTACAGATAAAATGAACAAATCTTAGTTTTATTAGTTATTTTGTAGTTTATTAACAGAAAGGGCTAACTCAAGTAATATTACCCAAACAGAGCAATAGTCTGCAACAATTGTGAGAAACTGGTCCATTTATGATAACCTATTGGGTTATATCAACTCTATTAGGAAATGGATAGAAGTGTGTTTCTATAATCTTGCTTATTTCGGACATTACAGATGCAAGCTCATGCATTTCGATATTTGTCTTCTTTGGCTGACAATGGATCAATTTTAAATATCTATGAAGATTAAAAGACCAGTTTCATTTTACCGTGACGTTTATGGCCAATTTGGTTACTAATCCACAATTCGATTAGATATGCCAACAGATTCCCGTATTTGATTGTCTCCAAGCTGTCTAGAGATGCACTTTGCTCAACTGAATCAACTGATAAAAGCTTAACCACTCAGAGCTGTTAACTAGTTTTATGAGAATGTTTACATAAAAAAATAATTTTAAAAATGAAATAAGAACTCTTGAAATGTGGCCACATTTTTGTAGCTTTACTAAATACTTAAAAAAAAAAAGTTCCTGTAGAAAAATGATCACACTCTGATCATTGTAAATCCAAGTGTTTTAATTTTGAAACTAAAAAACACATTCAGATGTCATTTAACACTCATGCTTTGGTTAAATTGGTTACATATTTACCTGTAAGAGATGAAGTGTTTTAATAGGCCTCTTACCTTGGCAAACAGACTTGGCCAGAAAGGCTCCACGGTGACTCCAGCAGCCTTGATCAGAGCGTTCAACTTGTCCTCCTACAGATAGAAAAAAACGATATTATTTCTATATGTGAACTGATTTCCTCTTTACACAGGGTTACACAGTTAGCAATACTAAGTGAGGCCAGTTTAAAATGTTATATAGCTGTTTACGGTTTTTAAATGAGTCCCCATCAGATTTAAGTTGGTCAATTTTAAATTCAACTTTTACGAGAATCATTGCCTGAGTTTCAAATATTAACACAACTGTTTAATAACTTCTATGAAGCAAGGGAAAATATTTAGACTGATGTCTAGTGAAACACTTGTAGAGATGAGCACCAGGACACATGTCTATTCAACAGACAAGGCATGCTGATGGAAAACAAACTTTTTCCGGATTTCATTCATATTCCTCGTATTCACCACCCTGTGTGACATATTATAAAGAGAAAACAAAGTCCTGCCCTTTGAGGAATACATTAAAGTGACTGCCAGTCATCACACACTAGTGCTGTGAAAAAGCCCCGATAGCTTCAAGCATGCCGCCATATTGATAACATAGGCGGTAAAATTAGCCGTTATCGATGTTATTTTAATTTTCTACATTTTATTTAAGAACAGTTCGGGCATATCTAAATTACTGGACGCTAAGAGTGACATATTGCCCAGCATGATATTTTTAACGGGAAGCTGTGAGCTAGCGCACCGGCTAACAGGACTAGCTTCCCCGGTAGACTTACGGTGACGGTCACTTCATCGTCGTGGAGGATGAGAGCGGAGTAAATACAGGCGAGCTCGGACACAGATGCCATTGTTGATGTTGGATTTTCAATCAATAGATTTGGATGCCTAAATTTGAGGGTACTAGTCGCCGGATTAGAGGCCTTAGCTTCGGATGAAGAACCAAGCACCTTAGGCACGTTAACGTTCCAACAGCGGAAAGGGAAAAGCAGAGGGCGGGATTTCAATATATACTGAACGTCACTTTGCGTGGTGACGTGACCACGCACCACACTTTAAGCTTTGCTACATGAGTGTTTCTTTAACTACGGACACTTTTATGTCCTTTGATCATATTTCATGAAACATTTAAAAAAGGAAAATTCCACACCTTTATAGTTATCTTTACAATGAAACTGTCATACACATACAAGGCCCTTGTTCCCTCACATTTTTATTTATCTAATTTTATTATTAGAACAATGTGGTAATATTATAAAATAACACTTTTTTAGACAACTTTTGACATGTTTCTACATGCTAAGCATTTTGCGATAGTGCTACCCCCTCTCTCCCACCCTTAGTACCACCTATGCACAACTGCAATTAATTTATTATTTAATAATGTATTCATTTATCATTATTATTTATTATTATGCTCCATAAAGTTTTTAAAAAGAAAGGTTTGTTGTCTATATAGTCCATTCATTGTAATTTCCACCACGCTGTGTAATTTCCACCGCACCATTTTTTGAAAATAAATTGTTGCAAAATTCTAATCACTCATTAAAACCTTCTTCATAACTTAAGAGATAATGTTCCACTTTAATTAAAAACACAAGTATTTACACCTTGAAATGTATCTTGCTATTCCAATGCTATATCTCAGATTATGGTGGACATAAGATTTGCGTCTTGTCTCATCACAATTAATTTACCTAATCCATAAATGTGTTTTACAATAAATGTATAAACAGTTAAAACTATATATGAAATTGTTCTTCCAGTGAAAAAACGTGTATCATAGTAAATATATAATATAATATACAAATATTTATGTGATGGAAATTACATTTGTGCCAGCCGAGTTGGGAAATCTGTTAAAAAACACCAATTTGTCTTAAAAAAAATCAGTGTTTTCTTGTGAATCTTCAAACTAGACTAGTTATGCTAACCGATTACATTGTGTGAATTTATATTTTGATACTTTTTCTCTTCAAGTTTGCAAGGCCAATAGTGCCCGTAGTTAAAGAATCACATACATACATAAATACATACAAGCTTTTAATAAAAGCTCTATATTTGACACTCATAAAAACCTGGTAGAGGGTAGGAAATGAAATGTTTCAAAAAATAAATAAAATAAAATAGAATAAATGTGTGTGGAATTATTGTCATTCTCGAATTGCAACTTAATAGAAGAAATAACCAATGCAACAGATAGTAAGAAAATGGCAATAGCGATATTTATAGATCTAAAGAAAGCCTTTGATACAATAAATCATGAAATTCTACTTAAAAAATTAGAACGCTATGGAATTAGGGGAGTAGTTTTGGACTGGATGAGGAGTTATTTAAAGAGCCGGAAACAATTTGTGAAACTGGGAGATGTGGAATCTGACTGGCAGGAGACTGTCTGTGGAGTACCACAAGGATCAGTATTAGGACCAGTCTTATTTAATCTCTATATAAATGATATCAGTAAAGTGTCCAATGTATTAAAATTTATCTTATTCGCTGATGACACAAATATTCTAGTCTCTGGCGACAATTTAGAACATCTCCTCTCAACAGTCACCTCAGAGATTAGTAAGTTAAAGATATGGTTTGACAATAATAAATTATCATTAAATTTGGACAAGACAAAAATCATGGTTTTTGGGAACTGTTACAAAAATACTGAAATCCAAGTTCAAATAGAGGACGTAACTTTAGAAAGGGTATCTGCTAATAAGTTTCTCGGCGTAATAATAGATGACAAAATCTGTTGGAAACCTCATATTAAACATTTACAGGGTAAACTTAGTAGAAGCATATCTATATTGGCTAGAGCTAGACATGTATTGAATGCTGAATCACTTCATATCCTATATAATTCTCTGATTTTACCATATCTATCATATTGCTGTGAAGTGTGGGGAGTTAATTACAAGAGCTCTTTACATCCGGTAACCATCCTACAGAAACGAGCCATTAGAATAATCCATAATGTTGGTTATTATGAGCATACAAACCCACTCTTCAAAAAATCCAGAATTCTCCAATTTGACGAGCTTGTAGAATTTAAAATGGCTCAATTTATGTTCAAAGTATCTAAAAAGTTGTTACCTGAGCACATACAGAGCATGTTCTCTGAAAGAGAAGTGGGGTATAATTTAAGGGGTTACTCAAACTTAAAGATGCGCAAGTTGCGAACAACAAGAAAAAGCTTCTGTATTTCAATTAAAGGTGTAAAGTTATGGAACAACTTAAATGAAGATTTAAAACAAAGCAATAGTTTAATACAATTCAATAGAAAATATAAGGAGGTCATTTTCAATAGAGATAGACATATGAGTGAGAGAAAGCAAAAATGTGTGTATTACAGATAACAACTTGGTGTAAGGGTTTGAAAAGACAAACCAGCATAAAAAGGGAATTGTGTTAGGTAAATATTAGTAACTGCTGACTGCCACTTTGACTTTCACTTGACTTTGATTTTTTTCTTTTTTGTTTTTGTTTTATAACAGTAGGACTGTAAGTTTTTATGTGTTTAGGGGGTAGGAGTTAATAAGTTTTCACTTCTTCCTACCCCATTTTTGAGCATGATATGTCAATGGAAACAAATATCTGTATTTTTCTTTTCTTTTTTATGCACTGCTTGTTACTGTGCACTATTTTATTTTTTTATATTTGTATCATGTTCAAAATAAATCTCATTTCATTTCAAACCCTTCATCTTAACTGTTTCATTGATGGTCAAAGCTGGTACAAAAATACCCCATTGGATTTTTTCTGAAGTGGATGAGCTTCAGCTACCAAGAAACTTTAGGAAAATGTAGGAAACATATATATATAAAATTACATACATATATAGATTTTTGAAAGGAAAGATTAAAATCAATGCAGAGACACACAAATTGCATGAGTTTACCTAAACAACAAAGCCACTGACTGAAGATGTACAAACTTGTCTCTAAAGGGCATGACTAAGAAACTCATACATAATTTAATAACAAAACCTGAGCAAAAAAAAAAAAAAAAAGAATATTCAGTAAATGACAGCAGGAAAACGGTAATTTGATAATCTTAAAAAAGATTTGCTGTATTCTTTTATCACTCAGGCTTAATCCACCGAGGTGGTTAGGGAACTCTGGATGTTGTTGGGCTGTCATGGCTGACACGCCTCTTCAGCATCGCATGGAGGTCAAGGACGGCATTCCTGGATTGGCAGACAAAACCTACAGGACGTATATGGGCTGGTCACAACCGGGTGTAAAGCAGCCAGGACGAGAATCAACTCCTCCAAGTCCAAAACCACGGTTCGTAACCAGAAATAGGTGGTTTATCCCCTTCAAGTTGGAGAATTCCTGCCTCAAGCCTTTTTCCTGTTCATTTGTGAGGGGAGAATGGAGCGAGAGATCAAGTGATGGATTGTTTGGCTGCTGCTATAATGCAGGTGCTATTGTGGTAAAGAGAGATCTGAGAAAAAAAGGCAAACTTCTTGATTTATTGGTCGGTCTAAGTTCCTGCCCTCACCTTTGGTCATGAAATCTGGATCATGACAGAAAGAACGACATGCTGGATACAATCAGCTGAAATTAGTGTGGTTGACCACTCCCTTAGAAAGGAAAGAGGGTCAGGAGCTTCATCTTTCAGGAGAAGCTTGGAGTTGAATTGCTTCTCCTCCACATCGAGAGGAGTCAGGTGGGGTGCCTCGGACATCTTTGTCAGATTCCCCCTCGAGAGGTGCTCCAGGCACGTCCCACCGGACGACCCAGGACCTGTCTTTCAGCATGCCTGGGAGCTTCTCAGGCATCCCTACAGCAGAGCTGAAAGAGATGTCCGAGGATGATGCGGAAGACGAGTACAAGTAAAAAATGTTTGCGCAGGTTAAATAAGAATATTCCATTATAATTGTAGCTCTTAGTATTCATAAAAAGCTCATCATATCTCACTGATTTGACCGTCAAAGGCTGGTAGGTCAACCAATCAACAGTATGGAGGAATCACCAAATCAGTAGGAAAATTATTTTATCATTCATCATTTTTATTACATTTCAATGAAAAACAAAAACATTGCAATAATGTCAAACAATTTCAATGCAAAATTCCAGAAAATCTTTTCTGGCCTCAATTAGCTTAGAACAATTCTTTTTACCTTCTTGCTGTAAGAATCTTGATATCTGAAGAATGGATAAATTGATTCCTAATAGAGTCTGTATACTGTAAAGGAACATTTACAATAAGCAGGAGTAAATGAGTAAAAACGTGATATTTTTTTTTTTTTTTAGGTCCAGGTGTTATAATACTTTCCAACCAATATTCTCCCCTCTAAAACATCAGTGTCTATTAAAAACATTGGATGGGTCATTTATGTCACACATTCAAAGCTTACAGATAATTAGTAAAAATCACTCGTGCATTTGGCACAAAAATGTCTTGGCCCTGACATGTACAGAAAAAAAAAAATGAGAAGGTTTATGAACGTCAGTGTACCCTTATATATATTTAGCAAAATAAACCATAACATAACCAATGGACAGAAAACCAAACTCATCTTCACACATTGAACCTGCCAACATTAAAGGAACAGTTCAGTATTGTAAAACGGAATTCTGTTAAAAGATAAGCAGTTATTATCTAACCTGCATTAGATAACTACCTTGGTGGCATTACTTGTTGAACATGTAAATTAGTTGGCCTCAGAGACAGAAGCTGGTGGGGATTCAGACTGGACAAGTCTTAGAAAACCTCTTTCATCAGAAACCAGTATCAGTCTAAAAATATTACAGTAGTTTAAGTGAATGCCATTTTATAAGCCTGTAAACTGCCTTGTTACCCTGGTCTAATCCGGAAAAGAGGTTGGAGGTGTTTTTCCTTCAAGGAAACTTCCCATGTGACATGCATACATCAAAGTAAGCAAGAGAAATCTGCATTACTTTTATATTAGATAGTCAATATGAATTTAAAGTCCTTTGCATTTATCGATTCACACATGAAGTCTAATGATGGAAAACTGTCTTCAATTGTAAAATACATAAAAAGGCTTAAATAACATACATCTAACAAAGGTTTACAAGTTTTATAAAATACAATCTGCAAAAACCACTATAAGACTTTTGAGATTCTACTTGTTTTTTTTTTAACTTAGAAGTTCGATTTGTTGTTGACTTAAAAGAGGACACCAGGAAAGGTCTCAGTTTTTTACCAGAATCCCATCTTAATCCAACACCGAATCATTCCTTTAACATTCAGAAACTCTCCTACATAAAATCCTACATTTTCCGTATCTGCATCAGAACTTTATCTCCACATCAGCTTTTACAGAAGCCAACAGGAAGAAACTTTTTCACAAATATAACTATTATGTACTTTTTTCCAATTCAATGCTTGTTCATTTAAAATCGATATTATTCTTGATTCAAGTTTTTATAATGAATATTCTAATTATGCAATAAAAGACGCGTTTAAAAAACAAAGTTTCTTTTTGCATTTGTCTCGAATGCAAAAATGAAACTTTCTTACTGAAACACTAAACCACTGAATCTTACCCTCTATTTTATGTTTTCTGTAAAAAAGTTATTGCATGTTTTTAACTATAAGTATAGAGCAGTTGGTTCTTCCTGATGGAAGATATGAATCAAACGATTGGCTTAAAAAAAAAACTGCTCCCATTGGATGCATCATATGAGGTAATCTTTCAAAGTGGCCTGAAACATGTTCCTAGGATTAGTTAACAGAAATTTAAATTAGAAAAATCCACCTGAAACTCTAAGCTAAACAACCTTTGCAGTGGAATGTAAGCTGGTATAGAAATATGATAGTAAAGCCCTCACAGCCGTTAGTGTAGTGGATTATATCACAGTGTTTGATTAGATGCAGTCAGTTCTCCAGTCTACACACTTTTTTTGCATACGTTTTGATGCTAGCTTTTCAGATTTAGCTTGTTGATTTTTATGCCATTTCACACTAGAACGAAAACTGCTAGAACCAGAATTTTAACGAAAATTCTGGTTCATTTGCAACAAAGTGATGCATTAGACTCAGCTCATTGGACGTTAGTACGAGTACGTTTCTGTAATTTCTTTGATCAACTGTAATGAAACTGATTTATATTTTAATCAGAGTAAAACGTGAACGTTTCAGCCTTTAACGTTTCTGTTAACAAGTTTTCCCTTCCACCAAATCCATCAAGATGCCCTGGCATGGTTCCTACAGTAGCCCAGAGTGGACAAATACTGGCTACATATTGGCTCTCTACCGATGTTCAAGTTTTTTAGCAGTTAGTGAGGAATGATGTGCAAGCAATTAAACCTTCAAATGTTGCCAACATTTCTGTGGTTATGGGTGAAGAAAAGATGACATCTGAAGGCAGCAGCTCGTCGAAGTCTGCAAAAAACACCCATGTTCCCTCTAGTCCTTGTGAGTCTTTTCTTTGGGCTTCTCATCATATGAAATACCATATTCATTTACTCTTGTTCTGTCCACTGGGTAGAGCCTGAGGAAACAGAATAATAGGATATTTGTAGGGTTTGTTGGCAGATTAGGAATACATGCAGAGGTTGTGTGCGTTTACCATCTCTGATATAGATAAATTAGGAAAACCACATCGTCCCTGAAACATGCCAGTCTGTGGGAGGTTGGCATGGTGATGATGAAGGCGAACACATCATCAATGAAGGTGTTGAATGCCTGGAAACAAAGTCAAATGTGAATCTCTGAATAATTTCAAGTACTTTTTGATAGTATACATCATATATGAGATAAACGTATCAATCATAAAAATATACATGAAGTGTTACCCATCAGCCCCTCATACATGTGTTTAGAATGAGGGAGGAAACTAATATGTCCTCCCTATTATTCGTGTATCCATCAGAAACCAATCTCACCTTATACATGAAGGCCTTCCAAGGCAGGTGAGCCACAGACTTCAGCTGTTAAGAAATAAAATGTATTTTGGTATGAAATTCACAACATAAGAGCAGAAAACCAACATTGCTAAAAAATGTAAAGCATATTCCTATGCTCTATGTTCTTCTGATGCCAAAGCTGGAGTATAAACTAAGGACTTTTCTTCATTTATTTTCTATTCTATTCCATTCTATTTTCTGCCACCACCATTTTTTTTACATGTTAAACAAACAACATGGCCTTTATTCAGTGCTTTCTGGTTGAGTTGTATTGACAAGGCCTTCAGTTATTCGTCTGGTTTCTATAGCTACGTGTAAACTGTTCTTTCACACAAGTAAACCCGCTGAAGCATTTGTGTTTAGCCGTGTCTCCTTAAAAGACAAAGCAAACAGCTGAACATTTGCTGCCCCTTTAGCCAGTCTTTCCTTAGAAAGCACTGCTGGCTCAGTGCTTCTACATCTAGCAGGTTTGTGTTTCCTGGTACAGGGTTTATACAGGAATGACTAACTCTAACTTAATGCTTTTTAATGCTCTTAGAAAGAATTTTAATGCCACTAACAGGTACCCGTCGACAGGCTGCAGCCATGCCTCAAATTCCTTGTTTTCCAGCCACTTTTGTTGAAATTGGCATATATGTTTTTCTTTCCAATCAAAAATCCTCCTTTTTCTGTACCTTTGTTTTAGTTGCATCTCTTCTCTAGATAGAGCTGTTGTTCCCATAATTTCTCCTTCATTTGAAACATACCCCCTGCTTACCACTTGTGTCTATTTATTGTTTCCGTTTCCTTTTTATATGCAACTGAATGGGTATAAATACTGTATGATGGGACTGTAATATATGAATTGAGCTGAACTGGGACCAAACTGGGTCTGCATGACTGAATATTTGCTGTGAGTTAATGATGCAAACGGTATCCTGAACCCAAATTAAAAATACTGACCTTGTAGTTGACAAAAAGCTGAGGAAGCATGAAGAGGAAACCAAAGGCATACACACCTAAAAATTTACACAGCAAAAGAAATAGATTATTTGGATCAATTTAATCATAATAATTCAATATGTGGCATATTAATAAGAGAAAAAGAATATTTGGCTAGCTCACCGTTCACCAAGCTGTTTATTAACCACGAGTACCAACTATAAGACAACAGGTAATTAAGAAAGCTCAATCAGCATCACATTATGGCTACAGAGTAAAGACATCACATTTATTTAATTAATAAAATTCTACCTCTTATATCGCAGGAATATCAGCGCGTACACTGCCCCTCCGATGCACAGGGGATAAAGGAGGTATGAGAGATACTTCATGGCCTTAAGAAAAGCAAAGAATTTAATAAGTCTCTAAACTTTTTCAACTATTAGACTGGAATTTGCTATAAAAATTCAGATCTGCAGCTTCGTACCAGAGTATCATATTCTTCTGTTCTTCGCTCTGATTCGTCTAATTTCCCAAACTGTGAGAAGGCAAGAAAAAAAACAAAAAAAACAAGAGTAAGCAAAGATATGATGAATATTTCTTTCATCATTAAAATAAGTAATCTAAATCTGATAAGCATGATATTATTAACCTAAAAAGGCTCGTACATCAGATTTATTCTCCCTTTAAAAAAGGTTGAGCAGAAAATTGCTTTACCCTTAAGAAGCCAGACTTCCTCATAATGATCTAATATGCTAGATGTTGGAGCTTGGTCTGTTTTTTTTAGTGTAGTCCTGTTTTTTCATCCTCTGACATGGGAGCTGGCTCAGAGCTCGTCTGCCTGGCTGTGTGTTTCCTGGACAGGGCGGTCTGTGGAGCTGGTGACAGCTACTTTTTATATCCGTTTTTTTCTGTATCTCTGCTTCTGTCTCCTTGAACCCCAGTCGGCCTCGGCAGATGGCCGCTCACTCTGAACCTGGATCTGCTAGAGCAGGCATCCCCAAACTCGGTCCTCGAGGGCCGCTGTCCTGCAGGTTTTAGAGGTTTCCCTGCTTTAAAACAGCTGATTATAATGATTGCAGTAGAGCAAAAGCCTGTTAATTAGCTTTCAATTAAAATCAGCTGTGCTGGAGCAAGGAAACCTCTAAAACCTGCAGGACAGCGGCCCTCGAGGACCGAGTTTGGGGATGCCTGTGCTAGAGGTTTCTTCCAGTTAAGAGAGTTTTTCCTCTCCACTGTCGCTACAAGCATGTTTAGTGTGAGGGATTGCCTCAGAGTCAATGAGTCGATGCAATCAGCTGGTTTTCCTGAGATAGAAAACTTTTAATAAGTTTGACTGTTTGATCAGGTTGAATTGTAAAGTGTCTTGAGATTACGTGTTTTGAATTGGCTCTATATAAATAAACTGAATTGAATTGCTTTTGTTGAACAGAAAATAAACTGTCAGGTCTAAAGAAAGCGTCTTACTATGTCTGGTTTCATTATTTACTTAACTACACATTTAACCAAAAACATCTCTGGGAATCAGATTTTTGCTGCTATAAAACTGTTATTTGTCAATGTTTTTCAAAGGTGTCAATTTTGCTTTTGTTACAAATAAATTGAAAAAAAAAAAAAAGAATTTTTTTTTAATTATAATTCTTTCATTTCAATTCATGTATCTTTTTTTTTTTTTGCTTTATTGTGTCGGATATCCCCTGTTTTTAGTTATTTTATAAATTCAGCTATCAAAGCACAGATTTGAGGCACTTCTTTATATATCCAGCAGAAACATTCTTGAAAATGTGTCCACTGTACAAAACATAGTAAGTGGAAAAGCAGTTAAATCTCCAAGTGAAAAATACATATAATTAACAGCGAATAAGATCAATACAAAATGTTATTTCGCTTTGAAAAAATAAAAAAGGGATTCTTTCTAGTATTAAAAACAAATATTTAAGAGCAGCCTTTGACTCTACAAACTAAACTTTTTTAGTTCAACTTCTTTAAAAAATTATAGATAATTTGATTATTTGTTTTTTTTTTAAAACATTTTTTTAAATAAGTTTATTTATTATGCTTATTCTATTTATTTATTTTTTTAAATCAATCATAATTACCTTTGGGCCACTGAAATGTACTGTACTGAATTTTCCTATTATGCTTTTTTCTTTTGTCCCATGTAAAACTCTTTGCATTGTCCTGCTACTAAAATGTGGGATGTAAATAAACCTGCTTTGCCTTATTTATGCAGAAAAACATAAATAAAGCTGCAGTAACAGTTAAGACGGCTGAATACAAGTGTCTACATAAGCTAATTTAGGTGCTGCATCTTAGCGTGTTAATGGAAAATTTAGAGGAAGGAAAAAGATGTTAGTCATGCAGAAATACACACTTGATTAACAAGGTTTACTTTCTGAATTCATTTACTGATGTAAATCATTTTTTTCAATAATTTCCAATAATGATGCATTTGATAGAGCAGTTTTCCCCAGATTTACACCTACAGATTTGTCAGCTTTTGAGTTGCAGTCTGACACAATGTCAGCTGAAAGCTTCATTCAACATCAACTGCAGAAAACACATTGGTGGTTTTCTTCAGTATCTGTCATGTTCTTGTGTTTTTCTTTTTTTTAAACCTACCACAAATGTTGGTTTGCCTCCTTTCCACACAACCTGGATTTTAAAGGCTTTCTTCACCTTCCAAACCTGCAGAATAAAAAAAAAAAACAATGCAGCAGAAGAACATATAACAACTTGAACATTTCGAAGCTGTGATTGTGTTAATTTAGGCTTTTAATTAAAATTGAAAGTTCCAGTAGGTAATAATGTTGGTAGTGATGTCTGTGGATGTAGAAGAGTCCTTACTTCGATTATAGAGCCGATCCCAGCAGGTATGAGTACCAGAAGACTAGTTTGCTCGTCGAACAAATAGAGGAAAATCACTATGGTGCTGAAACATCTCCACAGCACTGAAATAAAGGGCATTAAATAATCCATCAGACTTTACATTTCCACAAGACTAATAGACACTTTTTATGTTTTTTTTCCTCTATATCTAGTAGCTAAGTTAGTCTCTGTGTGTCCATGAGAATCTAATGAAGTAATTTACATGCAGGTAGTGATTTTCCATCGTTTCCAGAGAAAATGTGTTGGCTCAGCAGCAGCATAACAGCTTCATTTTAAAATTATTAATGTGAGCAGACTGTTGCAGAACGCTACATATGGCTGCTCATCAGTGCAGAGAATCCACATATGCACAGATGATGCCTTTCAGGGATATTCGCTTGTTTTACCAATTTTTTTTTTTTTTTACAGGTTGTTCACAAAGTGACAGCCACATCCTGTAGTACATAGTGGACTTGAGTTCTAACAAGATGTTCCAGCTGTTCTTTGTGTTGTCATTTCTGTTGGTGTACTAATGAGAGTAAAAATATGTCCTTTAAAGTCCCCCTACCTGCTTTGCTGGACATTCCCACCATGCTTTTCTTCTGCTTCCAAAAGCTGATGTCATTCTTAAAGGCGAGGAAGTCGAAGAGGAGCTGAAGGAGAGTCACAAACGAGATGAAAAGCAGACATTTGAGTCACAGCGTATAAAAACAAAAAAACAAAAGAAAGAGGCATTTTTTTCTGGGAGTATTTATGTCAGGAGGTATTGAACCATTAAAAAACCAAAGTTTAAAGTATATATTAGGACTTTACGAGACGGAATGAATCAACTCTGAATCCATAGCTGAAGAGAAAGGAAAGGATCAGCTTTTTTTTTCTCATATTTTTACAGATTTAAATTCATGGAGAGTTTTGCAGACTGTTTGAAGACTATCAGTTTGAAGAGTAAACTATGAAAATCAAGCCTTGCTACACATCCTTAACTAGGACTGGACTTTGACTAGACCGTGAACACGCCTCTATGTAAATTATTCCCATTTTTTTAGCCCTACCTCTCATCTTATCATGAGTGGTTCTAGACAGGGGCCAACGGGGGCCAGTGCCCCTGTAGAACTGGCCCTGACCCCTATTATGACCCCTGTCCTGAAGAGACAATACTAATAAAATAATCTAATGATGAAATGCAGAGGAACAGACATTGTGACTGATGAACCTTAATCATATTTTAGGCATTTAAGATCATATTCAAGATAATTAAGGTGAGAGCTTTAGTCCTATTTAGATAGGATCGGTTTTCATCTCCTTAATGTTATTTTGAACCAAAGAAAAAATGTTACAACTGATTTGTCAGTTTTATTTACTTTCTAATTATGATTCGATTAAAGCAGGTAATCTTAATTTTAAGATTAAGTAAAAAAAATAATAATATTTGTGAATTATGAATGTATATTGATGTAATATTCCAGAGAACATCTTTATTCTTTCTTTTAGTATATCTCTTTTAGTACCTAATTATTTCCGTTCCTTTATTTCTAAATTGGTAATTTTTTTGTTCTTTTTACATATTAGGTTCTAAATGAACATTTTCAAACCAAAGATACAAATATTCAGTTGTAACAGCTGAAATTTTTAATTAAACCTAATGATGTGGACATTTCACTTCGTTCAGTGCAGAGCTATAAGTGGCTCCTTGGTTCTGCGGCTCTATTGATATAAATTAAACAATAAACTAATGTGCTGTTTTTTTGTTTTTTTTTTTCTAATTTTTATATGGAGGTTTTCTGTGCTGAAATAGTCTTGTCCCGGTCCCAGCCATGGTTGTCAGCAGGCCTTGTTAATACCTGAACGGAACCGAAAGCACAATCCGTACCATCAGCTCATTTGTGCAACCAGATATACATCCAGGTTGCTCTCAATTTTATTTTTTTTTAAAAAGACCTGAATTAAATTTTTCCCTTCTTAAGTGTACTTAAATATAATGTGTTAAAGGTTAATAATGTATTTCCTGAGAAAACCCGGTTTTCGTCTGTGCCCGATATGTACAGGAAAAGGGATCCTATGCTACATCCGGGAGCTAACTTTTTCAGCTTTGGATGTAAACGTAAATCTAGTCTTTTTGAATTTTACTTTTTCCTTTCGCGTTAACCTTATGGTATATAGTGTAAAAACTAAAGAATGAAACAACTAAAAACCAAAAAAACCATGGGCCGTGTCTCAATATGTTTACTTATGCGTTCTCATGTGCTCGTGAAACATCATCAGCCTCAGCCCTTGTACTGCTCCCTCTTTACCCAGCATGCATCAGAGCAGACTTGTCTGTTCTTCAGATTCAGAGCTATCCCAGCATGCACTGCAGCAGCAGCAGCTTCCAGGTTAGCGCTCACAGAGCTCAGAGTATTTAATTAAAAGATCTTTCTGTTGCTGTTGTTCAATAAAAGTACATTTTAAGATCATTTGAGGCGAGAAAATTATACTTTTAAGCGTCACTATATGGCCCATTTATTGATTTAATGTGTCATTAAAAAAAAAAAAATTATAATAATAATAATAAATAATTTATTATAATCTGGAGACTTAATAACAGGAGGTGAAATGCAGCTCCAGACGAGCCGACCGTGTGATGACGTCACGAGAACGCTTCTGTTCCAGTTGACCCATATTTATTCTGCATTCTCCCGTTCTCCCCAAGTCCATACTTTCCTGCG
This sequence comes from Cyprinodon tularosa, assembly GCF_016077235.1. Taxonomy (NCBI): domain Eukaryota; kingdom Metazoa; phylum Chordata; class Actinopteri; order Cyprinodontiformes; family Cyprinodontidae; genus Cyprinodon; species Cyprinodon tularosa. The sequence goes on from NW_024038331.1 coordinate 2,241,866, forward strand.
GTCCTCTCAAGAACATACTTGGGGGGACCACGAAGCCATACTTGCATCCTTGTAAATCGAAAAATGGCCATGGTGTAATCCTATTTTCCCGGACTACTCTGAGCATGTCCAATGGTGACGTCAGACAAGCAGTTTAACAGAGAAAATGCAAAAAGCATAGAATTGAATCAGAAAACTCTTAAAACATTTTTTAAAGATGTGTAATAGCATTGTTTAGTGAGTTAAGGATAGAAATAAGATAATAATTCTAGTACCATCATTACATTATTTATGGAAACCCGGATGCATATCTGGTTGCGCATGCACAAATAAACTGATGGTGTGGAACGTGCTTCCGGAATGAATCAGGTAGCGACAGGCCCGTTAGCAGAGCATCAATAGCTTCTCAGCTGATGGATAAAGGGCTCTGTGAGACGGTCAAATGTTTGAAAGTATTTTTCTCAGTATCCTGACCTTCTCCAATCAACCTCTGAGAATAACTGGATTTATAGTGAGATTAAATCGGTAAGTTTGTTGGTAGCACTGAGCTTTAGAGGTATTTAAGTGAAGGGGATCTAAAAAAAACATTACAGCATATTTAATATGTCCTGGAAATCCTTGTGTTCTTATGACTCACATGGAAGGCTGCGACAAAGAAGGTCAGAGCCAGGAAGTACAGGTTGGTATCCACAAAGATCCCTTTGATCTCATCAGCATCTTTTTCTGTGAAACCTAAAAAAAAAAAAAGAGAGAGAAATGTTAGCTGTATGTACTGGACATGTGTCTGTGTGAGCGAGTCAAAGAAAGATCAGCCTACCAAACTGCTGCAGAGAGTAAACAGCATCCTGCATGTGGATCCAGAACCGCAGGCGGCCCAGAGAAATGGAGTCATAGGAGACAGTCAGAGGGAGCTCTGTGGAGGTGCTGTTGATCTCCTACATTTCAAAACATGAAAAAAAAAAAAATCAGAAAATACACGCCTCTAATTTCAAAACGGAAACATTTTCTATGTGAAAAATAATTAGAATTCATAATTTAAACATAAAAGATTCAGGAGGAAAAAGCCTAACAGAACCACAAGTGTGTTTTTACTCCTCGCTCTATAAAGCAGCGTATTGCAATATGTTTATAAAAGGTTAAAACTCACCACCAGGTCCTTGACCCTGTTGCTTAGCTCGTCGACAAACAGCAGAGGTAGATACACCATCTTCTTCCCGTTCTGGAATCTAAAGCAAAAACAAACCATTGATAGATTGAGCCGTACATTTTTACAACCCCCTAACAAAATAAGAAACAGAGGCTGTCCAAAAGATCATTTTACTTTGAAAACTAACATATCAAGCATGGATTCACTTCCTGTCTCGATCAACTCTTTATCCATTTAATTACTTTATTTTCTATCTTTAATATTGGTGATTTAAGAGCTCTATTTAGGGAGGACAGGAAAAACGGTTATCTTAATACTAAATACACAAATTTCATTGACATTCTTGACACATAAATCAAAGTGAGTGTTTTATTTTATATTAAAGTCATTCTTTGTGACGTTCATCTTTCCAAAAAGTTCATTATTCTCTATGTTCTTTAAAGAATCAAATTCTCAACCCAGTTGGGAAAACATAGAGTTAGCTTCAGCATTAAAGACTTGCTGTTCAGGGTTGATGAAGAATGATTAAGCTTTATAAATTGGACATTTCAAGCCATTTTAAAAGCCAGAGGATGTGCTGCAAAGGGTTTTTTTTTATTGACTTTTTTTTTCTACATATGTAAGTAATAAGATTCAGTTTTTCATTGAGCTAAAAACAATTAAATAATGTTTACAACAATCAAAATGTTCTTATATATGGTCAAAAAAAGTGTGAACATATTTGGTTTCTTCTCTGCAAGTTGTTTTGCAACAAAGTTTAAAACTACCAACTGGAAGCCCTTGTAGAATGGTAAGTCTATATTTAGCTGCCCCTGCATTGTGTGGGATCATTGTCTCTCTTACACTCTGAGGTATCTGTGAACGTCGCTTGGCAGGTATTCTCTGTCGAACAGGAAGTGGTCGCCGACGATGTTGAGAGTTAGACGGGAGCGCCAGTGAGAAACTGGATGGTCTGAGGAAGCGCTGGTTCCACCTTTAGCTCCAGTTCCTGCTGCAGGTTTATCGTCACGTTTCATCTTCTTCTGCTCCTCCTGTTTCTGATCCTGTTGGACAAAGAATGTTAACAAACTTAATGCCCGTAGAAACAAATCTTTAAGTTTTCATGTAAAAGTTTTGAAAAGGAGAAAACTTGTTGAAAAAGTTCATCTTGACATTACTGAATGCAGATATCCCTTACTGTGAGTTTATTGAGTTTGTGTTCATAATATGACAATATGGTTCGAAAAGAAACAGTCGGTTCAAGTCCAAAACAATGCAAGGTTTAAGATTATAAAGTTAGAATGAGTAAAGCAGAGAAGTAGCAGTTCCTCCAAAAGAGGAGCGAAGAGCAGAAAGCGATGTACCAGCGTTTGATCGTCTCCAGAGATCAGAGAGATCTCCGGAGGCTTTGGGACCATGTAGGTGGTGAGCTGAGCCACTAAGTGGACCTGTCGTGGGTCCTGCCATGGATTGAGGCCAGCCTGATGGACGAATATTAATCCATATAAAGTTCCATTGTTACGCGTTTTCTTCGGGAGTGAAACATTGACAATTCTACAGGGAAACAAACAAAAAAATAATGCATACGTTTTTAACCAAACTAGAAAAAAATGGATAGATGCTTCTTGAGATCAATGCATGTTTTGCTAACCTCTCAAACTTGCTGTTGACATCAAAGTTCTCCTCTCTGTGAATCAGAGTATGGCCGCCATCTGCGCTTGGCTTCACCGAAGCGTAGATACTCAACTAACAAGCAGAAAGAAATGTTACAGATCAATTAAAAACTATTAATGTTTGAATCAAAGCGTCCATAAACCATGGCTGACCTGCAGTTTGGGGTTGCCTGCCAGGAATGGTGTGATGCAGTTGTCTCCTTTGGGGCTGTCACAGGGTTTGGTGTACACTATCCCATACATCACCCAGCATGTGTGCAGCACATACACCACAAACACCCCCACAATCAGAGTGGTGAAGGAGGTTTTCAGAAACATGATGGCCGTCTTCCTCAGCTAGCTGAGCAGCAGGCCCATACGTCTGCAGATGAGCGGAAAAAAACAAAGATTCAGGAGGAGGATTTTACTTTCAAGTAGATTTTACAATCAAAATGTTAATGTTTTAGTAATTCTGATCAAAAAGAGAAACTAATAAATTTGCTTTCCAATTGATATGACCTTCAAGAACAAAAATTTAAGAGATTTCTAATGCTGACAGCTGATCTGCTAAGATTTTTACACACAACCAACTTAAGGGTTTTTAGAGTAAATATCCAATGACCTTCAACAACACTGTTTTTTTTTCTTCAGATTTTAGAGAACAATGAGCTGATTTGATTGGACAATAATGCTTCAAATAATCACTTGTTTCAGCCAAGGTATGTATGAAATCATCTCTGAATACATTTTAAAGCCGTAAAAAGATTAACGAGGTGAAAAAGGACCACACTGGGTCCTCTTACTACTAGCTCAAAAAAGAAACCTGAGAACATTAGATTAGAAACGGATGCCTGGACGATGAGTTTCAGTTTCACCTGCAACATTCAGACGGTAGACCAATGGTTCAGGCTGGGGGTGGTAGTGTAATGGTTAGGGAGACATATTACTAGGAAATGTTGGGTGGCTTAATACAAACTGAACATTATTCACTTATTTATCACTGCCCTTCACAGTCAGTAGATCTTAATCAAACAGAACATGTTTATGATGCGGTGGAACTGGAAATACAGATCATTGGTTTAAAGACCTCAGAGAAATGTGTCGGACAATTTGCTGAACGGATGCCATCCAGAACTATGTGGCTCTGAAGGTGCCTAATGAAGCAGTAGTGAAGAGTTTTATATCATAATAGATTTATAATAAATTAAAAAAAAATGTATTTTGTCAGCTGGTGACTAATGTGTACTACAAAAGGAAATCCAAATGTATGTTTCTTTAAAAAACTAGAATAGTACAAAAGAGTTATAAAAAGAGATCTTTAATTAAAAAAATCTCAATGTTTTAGGTGCAAAAAGGAACAACCCTGTTTTGGCATTGGTAGTATCAGTGTACCATGTACCACATGTTATATAGTACATGGAGAAACTTTTAAATGAGCTGACATTTCTTTATAAAAAATGAAATGGTGTTAATTAGTTGGATGCCATTTGATGTTAATGCTAATTGATTTATAAATTATAGTAGTTACAAGAAAAAAATGCCTGAAATAAATCAATAAGTTTTACTTCTGCAGTTTAATTAAAGAAAACAACAACAACTTTTTAATTATATATTCTAATTTACTAACATGTGTCTATAAGTTGATTATTTAAAAAAAAGAAAGATTCTTTCTCCTTATTATGTGAAAGTAAATCTGACTGCTGAGGACTTTTTGGCACAACTTGCTTTTCCAGTTTGGTGATTTACTGGTGAAGCTGTTAAATGTACAGACAGCAGCATTTAAACGCTTTAAATTAAACCAAATCAGACACATTTTTCAAAATATTTGATTGGGAGATGTCCATATGTTCTGATATAAAACGTTTTTATTCGAAAAAAATACAGAAGTTCACATTTTAGAACGACCATACAAAGAGAAGTAATGAAAGTAGGATTTTATCCGCAAAGTGGAGATTAAAATGAAAGGTAGTAATTCATATTACCAGTGTTATAGTTAACGAGAGGACGCTCAGTCTCAGCTGGATCACTGGCTGTCCATCTGTCCATTCACGGTGCGGATCACAGCGGCCGCATTGTGTCACTGGAGCCTCCTTCTGCTGCTAACTGAACACATCTGCTGCCTGCTTCAGGGTTCGCTCCTTCCAAGACACAAAATACGCCAAAAATCCTGACTAAAAGCGTGAGGTAGATCTACATTTCCGCCATTCGCTTCCTGGTTGGTTGGCTTAGGCGAGATTTGAAAGATAATATCGCGAGACTTCACGTAAAAGTAGGGGGGGTTTGAGGCAGCTGTGACGTGTCGCAAATAAAATAAAATACTAAAATAGGAAACAACAAAAACAAAAAAAAATGCGTTAAAGTCTTTATATTTTTATTTATCAAAGAGATCATCTAATGTGTTTTTACTTCATCCTTTTTGAATTAACAGTTTAATCTATTTATTTCTCTATTTACATATAAATAGTATTTTCTATGCTGTCTACAGACAAAAAATTTTTTAAGTTTAAGACATAGAAAGGCATTATAGAAGCTAAATATGAACATTTACATTCTTAAAAACAAAGAGGATGACAAGGTTGAATTTGTACAGACATGCATGATTTCTTGCACAGTATCACTGTGACTTATTAATGTTTGTCTGAAAAATCAGACTGAGAAGCAACTACCTTTCTGTCGCTTACTCAAAAGTTAAAGTCCAAACTGTTTTGTTTACAGAGTCTGTGCCCTGTTTCCATGACCACAACCTCTACAAAAAGGGTTTCCCTTATGCGTCTTCTGGCCTGACAGCTTGGACAGAGTCAAACAAACTGAATTTACAGCAATGGCGTAACGACACAACAATAGGCCCGTAAGCAAGATTATCTGGGTCGGTCCCATATGAAGTATAACACCCCCATCTACACTCTGGTTACCCATAATTCCAAGTGGTGTTGTAAAAAAAAAAAAAAAAAAAAAAAAAAATACCCAAACACATCTTTCTTTTAAGATCTTTATTGTGGTTTGAAACATATTATATCAGTGTATTTTTTTTACCAACCGTCTGATGAACTATACACAGTTATTAACATAGTAATTAAAAGTACCACTGTCTGCTGTGCTATTGGTGTTGTGTTTAAACGACCAGTGACGTGCGGTGAGGTTCATAGCTGGTGAGGCACTGACGTCATCAGAATCAGATTTGCAAATAGATGCATAGATTGACAGCAGTTTACAGGTTATGTTTCACTTCTGCATCCTTACACATACAAACTGTAGCTCACAAAACACACATTTCCTTAAAAAACAAAACAAAATAAATGTTATTACTGTCTTACCTTTACTTATAAATGAATAGAAGTCCTCCTTATCTTCCTTCAGTTTTAAAAGTCTCTCTGTCTCAATGGAGATCACTGCCAGGGAAGAAAGCCTTCCTTGATCCGTCCTGTTCCTGCCTTATGTTTTCAGTCTCTTGAGCACCCCCTGCCATGAGGCAAGAGAACTGGCTGCCTCACCTCGAACTTGTTCTCTGCCGTTTATAATCGCTCATTACACGAAACACGTTACACAAACACAGTTGGTGACAAAAAGCTCTGTACATTATATACATAAGCCAAATTATTAGAAATAAGTTCACATATTACATTTGTTTAAACCATTTTATTGACGCCGTACAGCAACATGCTCTCTCCGCTTTGCAGCCAGCGCAGAGCCAGGGGTTGCGCAATCCAAGGTGAGGCAGAGCTCGCTGCTGCCTCACCGGCATCGCTTCCAAGCATTTGAATGGGAAAATAAGAAAATTCAGCGATTTTGAACAAATAAAAATCGAAATTGGTGAAGCTACATGAAAAATGAATATTTTTTAGTACAAACCACCGGATGAATATAACAATTTAAATTACTTTATGATTATATATTTTCTTTCTTTCCATGATGGCTGGTGAGGCACTGCCTCACCTGCCTCCCCTGACCGCACGTCACTGTAAACGACTTACCATCATATTGAAATCTGACATGTGTTGGGGTATAAATAAGTCCCGGTCAATTGTTGGTGTATCAGCTGAATTAAAGAGGAGTTTTTCGCACCATTACATCTGCAAAGAAACATGCTAGTTTACAATTGCGTAGGGGGCCAACCAGATAATAATGACAGGGCCACTTTACACCATTGATTTACAGTAAAAGAAAGACAGAAAAAAATGAGTTTTTAGCACCCCCTTCAGGTCATTACAAACACTGGATATTCAGTTTGAATCATAGATGTTGAAGCTTGAGCATTTCAGCTTTGATTATATTTTTTCTTTGGTTCCAAGTTTTTTTTTAAAATAAAATATGTGTGTTTTGGTTCATATTTTTAAGTTACTTTGTGTCATTTAAGAAACATGTATCAAAACATTCGCCAGATAAATAACATAACCGCAGATCATATATTGCTTCTTTGACAATTTATAAAGTTTTTCTACACACAGTAGTTATTTCCGAGATATGGTAGATAAAGATAATGCATGTTAGTAGTTAAGCGGTACAAACATCCAAAAATTCACACAGTCAACACTTGCCGTGACCCGGATTCGAACCGGGGTTGCTGCGGCCACAACGCAGAGTACTAACCACTATACGATCACGGCTGATGATGACAGAGGTTTTCTGTTCAGACTGGTCTCTGGCGGAAGTTGATTCGGATTAAAATAGAACTTTAACTACTAGTTTCGCCTTATAATTATGCCACTCTATAAAAAAAAAAGTAAAATAACACTTATTATTGTAGTTTAATGTGTAACACTATTTAAAACAACTGTTAATTATTTAAAAGTAACCTAAATGCATTCTTTAATCTTAGTAGTACTGTAGAGTGCACATTATGAAAGTAAGTTGAGTTTACTTTAATGACTGGTAATAAAGATTCACAGAAAGCTAATATTTTTCAGGATCTCACTTTTTTGATATTCACTTTAATAAAAACAAACAAACAAAACAAAACAGGAGTTATTAAATGTTTGCTTATAGTTTTATTTGGATTCAAATTTAAAAGATGTTAATTTTCTATCAGGAGTCTATCTGATCTTTTGCTATTTTTTTTACTTAAACAAATTATGAATTAAAGTGTGTCAAATACCCTGTGGTGGATCTGATTTTTTTTTTCAATATCTGAGTTATTCTTAAATGCACAAATGGCAGTAATTTTACAGATATAAAGAAATTTGTGAATAATTTAAACACATGGTATAGGATGTTATATATTTTTTATGACTATACTTACCACTTATTGAAAAACTAGACACCCCTGTCTTATTGCCCAATAAAGGCTTATTTTACTAAAATGACTACTTATTTATTTGTGTCCTGTTTTGCCAATATATCTCTGGGAATCAATGTCCCAGAGCTACATGATCACTGCGGGCGTAAGTTTCCTCTTGGTACTTGTTATATAAAGCTGAAATAGAAGGTATGAAATTGAAAATGATTTAGGGGGTAAAATCATATACAAAGACAGAAAGGAAGGTAAGAAAGAAAGAGGGGATAAGAACTAATGATAGAGAGAGAGATAGAGACAGGATAGAGTGCCTGAAAAGAGAGAAAATAAAACATAAAAATTAGACAATAAGGAATATAAACAGTAACTCCTACAAGTCTGCGTCCACACCTGTAGGAGATTTGAAGAACACAATACAGAGAGCATTACAGCAAAAAGAAGACAAGAGACAACCAGAGTAATCAAAAAAAGCTTAAAGATAGTATTCCTTAGATATCCGTGTGTCGGAGTCAGAACCTATGGTGATATATATTTGTAGCTGCAGCTTAGTATTTAGTATTATCGAGTTTATCTGGTATGTATGCACGGGCATGCTCGAGTATAAAGAATATACAAAATTCTCTTCAGAAACGAAATATGTTTAATATCAGGTGTGAGTGTCCCCAGACTCACCCTACATTCGTCAGGTCCAAAACAAGAGGACCTTATTTTCAAGACAGAGAGACAGGTTTCACAAAATGTTTATTCAAGGCGGAATTTTAGAGAACAGCGTCTTAGCAGGCACCTCTGGTCTTAAAGTTCAGTCCGTGCCCAGAAGATGAGCTTCCAAAAAGACAGGTGGGCACCGCCCAGAGAGTTCCAGACTGATGTTCCGGAGATAGGAGAACAGGCATTAGACAGAACCAAGCACATGAAGGATGGCAGGATAATCCAGAAGGTGAAGCCAAAGCAGTGTCAAGGACCTGCCAGGAGTCAGGGCCTGGTGATCAGAGATCGGAAGAGGTAGCAAAGGAGAATCCAGGACAATGTCAGGAATCAGTTCCAGGTTCGTTACACAGGCAGAATCCAGCAGAAGTCCGAGGACAGGTCAGGCAAACAGATCAGAGCGGGAACAGGTAGGCTCAGAGGTCCAGAGGTGGATTGGGTCAGGATCAGGCAGTCAGAAACACTCAGGTACGCTAGAAAACTCTCACCAAAGGCTAGAATAATCCGGCACTGATGACTGGTTAAAGGCTGGTTAAAAAGAGGCTGAAGCAGGTGGATGAGATGAAAGGTAATAAGAACTTGGTGGAGCTAGACAGGTGAATGAAATGAGTAAAAAAAATCCCTTCATTAAATCTATATTCAGGATGATAGACATAAATTATAAATTACTTTAAAAATAATTACATTAATAAAAAAGAACTTAATCTCCAAATCTTCATTAGTTTGTTTTAGCGCCACTATAAAATGGCCTGCCAGCATCATTCATTTCTAATTCTGTTATTTCAGAGGAAAGTATTTAGAAGCACAGTGCAGCTTTTATCATTTTATCAATCCAACAGCATTAGAATGGACTATATATTGAATAATCAATCATTTAGAGAAATGAGATTCAGTTGTCATCACACAAGTTTCCATCCTTTATATGTGGGGTAACCTCTTGTTAAAAGGAAGGGCACTCTCTTTATTTTACAGAAAAACACAGCCTTCAATTAGGTATGGTATTTTGCCAAAAACGTCTTCAAAGATTAAGTGTGTCCTTGTAACCATGCAATTAAAATTTTCAGTAGACTCAAAATCTTTCGGCCAATCTGAACAAATAAATTTAAGACAAACCTTTACATGGCTGCAGATTCACCATTAACATACTATAAACCTTTTTTAAGGGTTAATACTACTGAGTCCGCATAATAAAGCGCTTCTCTTTTCTTTTTCTTTGTACTACTTTGAGGTTAGGGGGTTCCTTGTTTGAACTGTGTCTCAGTCTTTTTTGGGGTTTAAGCACAGCTTGTTCTCAAAATCCACCAATGTACGACTTTTCATCTATGTGCCAAAAAGTAACACCCCAAGAGATTAAGGGAGCAGAGGTTTTTGCACTGAGCCACTGCTGCACCAGACAGCTGTATATGTCAACTATGATACATGTAGATAAACAACGCAGCATTGTTTTCTTGGATTTGGTTAGGAGTCTTCAGCAAGTTACAGATATAATTTAAAATGTAATCAAAGTACAAATCTAAATACAGTTTAAGTGAAAGCACACAGAAACCATTTTGTAACGTCATGTAAAAGTAGTCTAGTTTTTCTAACTTTGTACAGGATAGCGAAATGAACATAAATGTCAAGAAATGTTTGAAAACATGCACTCCTTTTCCAATGTGTTGGTCAAAGTAAGATGACAAACACTTCATATTTCTTAGTTTATATAACTCTGCTATCTGTAACCTCAGCATGAATGTTACAGGTCATAAGGTGATGAGATAACAATGCACTACAAGATAGCACTGTATGAAAAATAGAAGCAGTTGTTCTCTTTCTTAGCTAAAAATGAAATATGTTTCAAACTGCATTACAATTTACAGATGATCAATCTTTTTTATTTTTTTTTTAGATCTGAAAACAAAGATAAAAATGTTTCATATGAAACATGCAGTGTTAGAAAAAAGTAGGCTCTTAACCTGAGCCTCACTTACGTCCTTGAATCTCTTGGCTTTGTCCTCCAGCATCTGTCTCGCAGCCTCCCTCCTTGACAACCTTCAGTTTGCCACTAAACTCAAGTGTCTTCTGTGTCAACATGGACCTATAATTTCTGTGAGGACTCCATAAAACCTTAGTGACTGAACCATCAGGATATTGTACATGGGGTTTACAGTAGATTTGAGTACCATCATCCTGAAAGTGCTCTCTGGGCAAATTTCCCAGCTGAACATCACTTCATAAATCTGCAGCTGCAAATCATTAGTTTTCTCTCAACCTGCGTGACCTCAAACTCTGACTCAGCTTTATGTATATAGCAGGTAGCATCTTTCTTCTCTGTCATATGGTTTGCTTCTTATTTGAGGTGGTTGTCTCTGACAGAATAAGTGGGAGAAGATGGATAGACAGAGTTAAACACAGTATGGATGTATTTAGAAACTGAGGAAAATTTTTTATTTCTTATACATCTTATATAGGATGAAAACAGAGCACCCAGTGGAAATCACAAGCCTCAAAACTCCACACAGGAATACCATGAGTTTAATTCGACCTAAGATGCTCCTTGATGGGTGGTAGCAATGTTGATCTGTTGGGCAAAAATACAACAATCAAATGTTAAAAGGATGTCTTAAAAAATGTCATCCTGTTTATGAATTGAAAATTATTTTCCTTTTTAAGGTTACATAAGTTGATTCCTCAAAAGAAAGACTCCTAATTGTTCCAATCCCTCTCCCAGACTGACCTGAAAAAGGTAACAGAAAGTTATCAGGGTGCAAAGATTTTGCATAAATATTAGTTCTTATAGAGGTATTGCTATATGTTAGCAGTGTGAGGGTGCTAAGAGCAACCAGGTATCCATTACACTGGTATCCAAGCAAGAATCATTTTCAATATACTTTACCTTTTACAAGATACATCAATTTGGTAGCAGACATTAACAACTATTAAAACCGGAAAAGTTAATAGGATATTTATAGTTAAGAGGTTGCAAACAGACATTCCTACCATCCTAAGGAAAATAATGAGAGTTCAGTTGGGTTCTTAATTTTATAGGGCCCCTAATCATTAGCAGGGTGCGAATAGACTGCTGTTGGTATTTTCATTTATTTAAACAGGGACAGGCAACATTCACTTTCCACCCATAGTCTGGGAGCAGACATAAAAACACATGGAGCATGATGCCTATAGCAAGGTGCTTATTTTAAATGTGGTTTCAACAAAATGGACCATTAAGAGCATTTGCCTCACCACCTATCTCTACAATGCTAAATGTAGATTCAATTGTATGTATCAGTGAGGTGAGTCTTTGGTCGAAACGCTAGCTTGGGAGCATTAGAGATGTGTGAAATGTAATTAAAAACTCTCAGCTTTTAAGATTATAAAAGGGCAGAACGTTGCCCATTTGTGTCCTCAGACCATTATTTGTTAGATGCACTTTAAGGGTTTGAACTAACCAAATTCCAGTTATTAAGGGAATATAAAGGTGAGATAGAGGAATTTTCTCTCATGGTTTTTAATTCTGGGTTTGACAATTTCACATCAGACACATTAAAACTTTGATTTTGAATAATTTCCTTTCCAACCTTTTTTTTTCCATAGTTAATGTCCTTTTTCTTTTATTGCTAAAGCTGTAAATGCAAATGTCCATTATGAACAGGAGAAAAAAATTGCCAAACTGTTCCTGTTTGACACCTTGTGTACGGCCATACTTATGTGCCACTTTAAATGTAGCATGCATTTATTATGTGAATAACATAATTAATGCTCTGTTCAAAATTTACTCCAGTGTCCTACATGCTCATTTAGCTCTTTATAGTTGTACCTCCACCTTTCACCACACAGTGGTAGAACTGCTCCACATAAAAAGGTTCAGTCCCCTAGCATTTACAAATCTGAGCCCACAATCGACTCTTATTCACTTTCCGTCTGTCTGTCCGTGTCCTTCTTCAATTCTCCATGATCTATAATCACCTCTCCGTGTGTCTCCATCAACATCCATCACTCTTTATGGAGTTTCACAGTCGGGGCGCAGAGCAGAGATATCTTGGGAGAGAAAAAGACAGCCTTTCAGTCAGGGGCAGGAAGAAGGTTACACAGCACTCTTTTTCTAAATGACCTCCCAAATGGAGATAATGTATCCCTGTCCGCACATTCTCACTCCCAAGCCTTGGGGTATTAACAATGACACTTTTTCTCTACAGTCAAGCTGCTCCTCCTTCTTGAACAAGCTGTGGCTTGCAGACACATACTGTAGTACATCTCTACAGCAAGGACCTGCTGTCAGGTTATGTTGCCTATATTAAACAGGTGTTTGATTTGTCTCACTATAACACAATTTAATTGACCGTTTTGATTGTCTGGCCAAATCGGCAAAGGATCATTGATCAAATTTTTCCCCGTTTATGCATTTTAAAGGAGAAGCCTTGAACGCTTGACACAATTGAAAGAAATCTGAATAAACAACAAAGAAAAAGAGAGCGTTAAATGGTTTAACTAAGAGGTTAGTCCATCATCAACAATTGTCGCTGAATGCTGAATGGTGGAGAACTACTTCAAAGGTCATGGATTTAATGCCTCATGCATATTTAGTGGAGAATGTGTCTGCCTGTATGCCTTGAGGTATTTAGTAACAAGGGCTAAATGGAAGTATCATATCTAGTATCTTACCAGGTTTGGTTTTCCTTTCAGTTGCTGTATAGCCAAAGCAGAAGCTACATACTCGATAATAAGTAGAGCTTGTCAGGGACCATACAAGGTGCGATCAGGAATAAAATCTCAAAGAGAAGTTGTAGAGGTCAGGCTGTCACGTCTGAAAAACCTCTCGATGTGATCCTTTTTGAACTCTGTTGACATCATCAAACCATGAACTTTAGTGTTAACTAGCGCAGTTCACAGCTGAGATCAAAGCAGTTGGAAAGATAGTCAGCTTTATTAGGCATGAAGCCATTGTTTTTCAAGCTGAGGAGTTCAGGTATCCTATCACCAATGAAGGTAAATGCAGGGAGATTATCCAGTCGGTCGAGATGAAGAAAGACCTAAGTCAGTCTTACTTTCTGACCCATGTCTTTGATATGGATCATGACCAAAAGGATAGGATTTTACGTGAAATGGGTTTGCAATGAGGTTCCTCTGCAGTAGAGTCAGTCTCAGTAACAAGATGTGCAGCTCACCATTCAGGAGACCTCTAAGAGTAAAGCCTGCCAAATTAAAACAATTTAGTTGAGTCATATAGGGCATGTAAATTAGAGGCTTTTGACAACATTCCCAGCAATTCCCACTAGATAGAGAGTTCCTGGTCTGTATATGCTGGTCTATACATGCCCTCTGACCTAGAATGACTTTGGAACACATATACAACAATATGCTTTTTTTTTTTTTACTATTCCTTTTAATATAAACTGAAGGGGCCTCTTTTTTCCACGGGATAAGGTGGGTTATTCCATTAAATGAAGCTGCTGTAGACATTTGTATAAATATTACAAACATTTTGTACAAAGTTTTATATCATATGTAATAACTACTGTATTAGTTTCTTCTATCATAAGCTTTTTTTTTCACACAGTTGATACACCCGAATATTCCCACAGTGGGACTATAAAGAATTATTCTATTCTAAACTAGGGCTATTTCTTCCAAATCATGCAGGCTAGTTTTATTTTCTTGGAAAAAGTGTAAATAACATTTTGAAGCACAGAGATTGCAGAGGCTAAGAATAGTACAGTGTCAACATCCAGGTGTATGTTTGCTTGTTTCTTTTTTACTCAAACAAGCCTTTGAGGTCAGCGCTGCACCATGACGACGGCATGAATAATTGTTTACAGTTTACAGATGTTGAAATCTCAAATACGGCTTTGATGAATTGCCTTATGTCTTCTTTCAACTTGTAAAGCCCTATCTTAATTGTAAGATTAAGATAGGGCTTTATATATATATATATATATATATATATATATATATATATATATATATATATATATATATATATATATATATATATATATATATATATATACATCTTGTTCCACAGGATGCAAGTAAAACTTTGAAAAGAATTATGCCTTGCTCACCCGCATCCTGCATCATCCTGTGGCGGATGCGAAGAGATGAACAGAGCCTTCCTGCAAGATACAGTGGTCCTGCCAAGAAAAAGGTGCATTAACGTATCTCTCTTTGACACGCACACAGTAGAGATAAGGTTTAAAATCACTGGAGTGGTCCTTTAGGCAAGACAGCTTGCATCAGTCAAGCTGCTTGATGCCAAACATTGGTCGTTCTGGTTGTAGGCTACTGAGCTGCATATCTCATCTCTGAATGGATGTAACTCAGAGAGTTTTGATGCAGGGGTTTAGCTGGAAAAGATCAAGCGTGTTCGCTCAACCTTTTCTGGGTCAATAGCACTAAAACGGCAAAGAAAAAATATACAAAAAAACAAAACAAAACACCAGTCTGCCTCCTCTCATCTCAATCAAAGCTACTGCGTTCAAAATTTAGAGCTGGCGTTAAAGGAAAATAACCTGCCTCATTTAAATGCTAATTTGTCTTCAGCAGAAGATTCAGCACAATGGCAACAGGTTTGCAGAGTGTGGAATATATTATGAGAGAGCTCATAGATCAGACACAAAGACAGTTCTCCTGCCACGATTTGCCATAAAAATCTTTTATTTCTTCATGCATCTTTTGTGGCTCAGCAGTACTGCATAAATACACAGGAAGCAATGATCTGAACTACTGCGGAGACTGAAAATCATTACAGATGCTTCTTTTCTGTGTCTGACATCACTGACCCCTTTACTCCCTCGTTTCTGGATTAATTTTTTTACTTAAGAAAAGTATTTATTCCCTTGTAATGTTAAGGCGGTGGACATTAAGGTATTTTTATTGTGATATGTAATAAATCAACAGAAAGTAGCACATAATTTGGAGGTGAAAGGAAATTTCTCCACTGGTGTTACATTTTTTTCCATGGTCAGATTTTTGTAGAACCTTTTTTTTTGCTGCTTAAAGGTCTTTGAGGTTATGTGTCTGCCAGCTGTGCTGTTATCAGCTCTGTATGGATTCAGATTTTAGCTTCACTGATCTAATACTTTAATATGCTTTGATCTAAACCTTGGAGTTTTTTGTCCTGCAGGAAGGATTACGTCTGATGTCGCCTAGGGCTCATGGCTTTTGCAGCCTGTAACCTTTTTTGTTTCCTGGTAAGGTCTTGTATTTATTTCTACCCATATTCCCATCACCTCTGACAAGAGCACCCTCCCCCAAAGGGCTTGTGGCTAACTTTTAAATTGAACAATTTTTTTTTTTACTTTGTTCAACAACAACTTTCTTCATACCACAATAGGATAGAGCCTTTTTTTTTTTTTTTTTTTTTTTTTTACTGAAAGCCCCAGGATTTGTTTTACCTTGATAATAGAAAACTCTGTAGTTCTTACTCGGGTCTAAGGTGGGAAAAAAAAGAAAAAAAAGAAAGGGTATTAATACTTTTGCAAGACTCTCAAGATGGAGCTTACTTTTATGCATATATATAAGAAACATGAGCTGAAAATCTATAATTAGCATTAGTGTCACTGAGGGGATTTCTGATTACAAGTCTGTGGCCTTCACGGAGGCAATTTTTTGTAGCATTCAAGGGGAAGATTGTGTGCTACACACTGCCTTTTTTTTCCAAAGCTGTCAGACCTTGAATTGCAAAATGCATCAGGAGGGAATTGCAGCTGCTAGGATAAAAGTCAGCACGTCGAAATCTCTGCCCAAGAGTCCGTCATCATCTTTCTGAATTATTGCTTTGCTCCCTTCTGCTTTAAAGGGGGCTGTCACCCGAAGTAAACAGGTTACAGCATGCTCTCCTCTTGTTTATCAGTGAGGGTAAAATGATATGTAAGGATGGATAGCTGGATCGTCTCCTAGTGGTGTGCGATGTATACTTTGGCAGGCCAGAAATAGCTGAGATGAAGCACGGCAATCATAACATTATGAATAGGGTTGTACATCCAGCTCACAGGACAAGATGTTGCTGTCAAAGACGATCAGCTTCAAAACACAATGTAGGTTTTTGGATGGCATTGTAAAATAAAGAATTTAAAGATCTTGCTTCTTAACATTGAATAAACTGTTTATCCTGTAAAACATTTCAATGGGACTTCATCACAATAGTTCTGCACAAAAAAAAAAGTCGGGGCACAAATTTTCCTGCAGCAATGTAAAAGTTTGATTGCAATTGCTGCTGCCAAGATTGGCACAAGACGTTCTTTAGGGGCAGTTATCTTTTTAACATCTTATCAGTTGGTTAGGGTAATATTGTTCCTTTAAAAAGGTTATTATATTACAACTGCAGCTTGTATTTTCTCAGACATGTTTGCCTCATATTTAAATAACATCTGAATCTTTAAAAAAAACTGTAAAAGAAAGAAGAAGTAAGTAAGAGAAAAAATACTGTTTTTATTGTGATGCACCCAAAATTTCAGATTTTCAGAGCAGTTGCTAAACATTTCCATGGCAGGTAACAAGTGATGCAAGAATTTAGAGAAAAATATATTGCAATTTGTTCTTTTTGGTACAAATAAAAGTGCAAAAACACTATATGGATTCTGTAGTTATTCAGGAAGCGTCCTGTGTGATCAAAGCATCCTTAGAAGTTGGCCACGAGCATTGGAAAATGATTTAATTACCCGCTTTATCAGTCATTACTCTGGCTGCTATGGCTGACTGGTGCATGCTATAGCTCACAGTGGTTTTCTTCTCAGCTCAAGTGTCAGGTCAGTTTTATCCGCCAACTAATCAGAACATCTCAAAATAGGTCTGTTTGCAACATTTCTGGACACATCCCACTTGTGGGAGACCTTGAGGCTAAACCTCAGGCAAAGACCCAGAAAACTGAGGGAAGATTATGAATCCCATCAGGCCGCTGAGTGCCTTCTAATCCCCTTCAGGGAGTTTGAAATCCTGGCAGCAAAGAGGGATATTTGGCCTTTATTTCCACTGCCCCTTCAGGTATAAAGTTAAGGAAAATAAATATACTCATAGATTGATGGCTACCTATTTGCAACTCATTTAGACTTTTTCTTTGTGAGATCCTCTTTCCCTTCTCCCTATCCTCCAGTTTACCTCTCCTCCTCTATGTCCTCAGTCTTTTTCAGTCATAAAGACTTTCCCAGTAACTAAGCAACACAAACTCTGAAAACTGTTCTGTCATTTTCTAGAACTCCCACTCACCCACTGTGCTCTCTGTTTAATTTTTTCCATCTCTACCAGTCTGCCCTCCTCTCTCACCATCTGAATCTTAACTCTCTTTCAATCCGTCTCTCTGTGCCATTCTCTGTCTCTGTCACCATACTTCTATCTCACTCCATCTTTCCCTATCTTCAGCGACCCCTTGCTATCTCTTTGTGATTGAGTGACTCAGGAAGTTAGTTAGATACCCTTCTGCTGCCATCCAAGGTTAATCACAGATGCAAGTAAACTAACCTCTCCATCTTCTATTTTTCATTGGCTCTTAAAGACTTCCCATAGATGGCTTGATATATGGTAAATGTTTATTTTGACACACTTTTAGAAAGTGCCTTTTTGTATGTTTTTATGAAGTATATATATATATATTCTAATGGCATGCTCATTTACACAGTGGAGCACATGAATTTCCATTACAGAGGGTTGACAAGGAAATGGCACGGGTTTTAATTGGCGGGGGCTTGCTTGCGACCCAAGGTCATTGTCTGATAATGTGTCAATTATCTGTCACACAGCAGAGAGAACAAGCTGAGGGTGAGAAGGGAAAGAGGGAAATAGAAAACAGAGTGGTGGGGAGACAGACGCAGCCTCATTTCACTTGTCAGCTATCCATCCCATAGGAGGTCCGAGAGAGAGCTTCACTTAACCACCAAAGTCACCTCAAGACATCACAGAAGATCTTCAAAGCATCATACACTTATTCTATTCTCTTTCATCAACATGTTTCGTCTTTTTCAAATTTTTTTCCGTGATGTTTTTTTTGTCTGAAAGCACATACGTACAAGCCTCAACATTTGGAGAAAGTGCTTGTTAATAAAAATCAAATCAACCAATCATGTGGGAGTAACTCAGTGCAGTTTGGTATCTGAGTGGAGGGGATGGTCATGGAAGTTCATCAACATCCATTGGAATTACAAAGAAATGGAAATGATTGTTGGTGTCGGTTAGGCTGGACTGATTTTTGGGAAGCAAATGATTTGTTAGGATGGTTATACACTTAAATATATGTTTGAGAAAGAGAAAATAATCAGTCAGTGGCACTGATGTAGATTAGAGATACCTTACCGAAGTCAGACTAGTAGAGTATTATTGAAAAATAAAAGTAGCTTCAGATAACCACTGATCATAACCAAAAAATGTGAGTACCAACACAGATCCTTGATGAGGTTCTAGTGAGGACTCTGTCTGGAGCACTCCAACATGTCAATACTATTTCCACTCAGAGAAAAGTGTTGTTGGAAACATAAGACAGTAAGATTTCAGCACTGTGAGCCTAAACCTAACTGAGGTATTCAATCACTTTAGGTTTAACTGTGATATTGGTTATTGTCTCCTTCAGAATGTGTTGTTAAAAGCTTTCATATACACTTTATGTCACTTGCAATATCAGCTTCATTTCTTAGCACCTCAACACAAGTTGATAGAAGTGGTTAAATGCATAAAAAAAGAGTGGCAGGCCTAGATTAATCTAGATTAATCTCACTGTAATCTTGGAATTAATCTAAATTAATCTAGATTAAAATTGCTCATTTGAATTCTGCATTCATGATATGTGTGTGCTACCTCACGTATTTAAAGAAAATATGAACTTTTTTATGTTTGTAAAATCACACGTAATTTCGTCTTCTTATGATTTTGACAAAGTTAAAAAAAAAAACATTTTTTTTGCTAATTTGTTACTGTGTTTTTGCTGCAGAAAATAGTGTCCCATTTCCAATTATAGATGTCCCACTTTAACAATATAGTGTCTCCAAAAATCTGACACACACGTCTCCTTGACCAACTTTAAATCTTTTGCGGCTTTCTCTGCGGCGTGCTGGTCATGTACTCCACTCATGATTGTTTACCTCGCAGGTAGTTTGTAAGATAGATCACCTGTGGCCGCCTGGAGAACGAGCATGGCTAATCCGCTGGCAGCTTGTGGCTATCCACTGAGCTAATAAATTGGTTAACTTGGCTGATAGAGCTGCGCTTATAGCTGCATCCATGTCAGCACATCACGTTCGATGTGGTAATTTCACAGTAAACCTACATAGGTTGGAAGAATGACCCGTTTTCTCCCTCAGATATCCATCCGTTCTAAAACATCAAGGTGCAAGTCATCATAGCTATAGACCCAGCTCCCAACACAGCTGTGAGAATAGATTAACGGCGATATTTTTTATTCACCAGATAATAGTCTTGCATTAATGCAGTGCGTTAATGCTGATAACGGCCCACCACTAAAATAAGACATGAACGAAATAATCCATGAAAAAGAAATGAAAAAAAAAAGAAATAAACGAATGTAAATAGTTGAATTTGAAATGAAAATGTGAATATAATAGTCATACCACTACCTCACTGTTGTTCCTTACCTACAGTACTACACTTTAATGTAAAAGTCAATCCACCTGTATATAAGTCATCCTGATTGTACATATGTCAATTTCAATTTCAAGATTTATTGTCATTGTCAAAAAAAGGCAACAAAATTGTGTTTGGGGTACAATACTTAGTAGCAGCAAGTTCCAAGTAAAGTGCACAAGAGGTAAAAGTGACACCAGTGCTTGACCCCCCCCAGCCCCCCCCCCCCCCACCCCCTCCATCCCACACACACACACACACACACACACACACACACACACACACACACACACACACACACACACACACACACACACACACACACACACACACACACACACACACAGGATAAATACACAGCTCCCCAACCAGACTATAATAAGGGAGCCCTAATGAATAAGGCAAAACATTCAGAATTTAGGCAGTCCGTTCCTCAAAAGTCCTGTGAGTTCAAAAGTCTTATGGCCTGGTGGTATAGGCTGTTGGCCAGTCTTTTGGTCCGGCTCTGAAGGGACCTGTACCTTTTACCTGAGGGTAGAAGTTGGAACAAGTGATGGGCAGGATGGTGGCTGTCACGCATGATGTTCTGCACTCACCTCAAATCTCTGTGTTACTCCCTTGTATTTTTTTTATTTTATTTATTTGTATTTCTTATTTTTATAAATGTTTTTTAATTTTTATTTTTATTTATTGTATTCCTAATGCACCTTTTCCGCCTTGTTTGTACCTTCTTTAAGTACTATGCCAATATGTGACCAGTGAATTTCTCCGCTGTGAGATCAATAAACCTCATCTAATCTAATCTAAATGATAAATGTGTGAAAGCATTGCTGTTTAATATGCTAAAATTAGCACTATAAAAGCTTGGTTTATTTGTTTATCATACTATTATAGTATCTTTCCAATTTAAAATATGTGATCTGGTCAAGCATGAACTGGATTGTTAAGTGACCATGGAGGAAACTTTTTTTAAACACTAAACTCTTGATATGTAAGTGTGACCAATGCAGATTGTGATGAAGGTTAAGAGCAATGTGTTTCTGATGCAATTCAGAGTAAAAACATTCCAGTTCTGTCATCAGAATGGGTAAATGTGTGTGATGGGAGTGGTGGTAGGAAATGTATCTGAGTGGGAAAAGGATTGAGATGATTCCTGTAAGAGCTGTCACCATGAGAGAGACCACTAGACCTCCTTGTGTCATATCCACTGTGTTGTGTGCAGGATGGTGTATGTGTATGTCTCTACTTATTTTTCCTTTGCATGGTGTGACTGGCAGGTGTCCTCCCACAGCTGCAGCTCATCAAGACCAATCAGAAAGAGCTTAAAGAGCAGCAAATCCCCTGAGGCAGATACCAGACTGGTTTTCTCTCATGCGTGGTAATCAGGCCCACCTTCTCCCGTGTTCTGATGCTCATCCGTGCTGTTCTCACTTTTTGCGGGAATCTGTCCTGCATCCATGCTCAGTTCCTGCGTTCTGGTGCTGGAAAACTCCTCCCAAGTTTCCTACCACAAATGTTTGATTCCTTACTTATCTACCTGTTCTCTCACAGGGACATTTCTGAATGAATAAACAAAGTGAAACATTACCGAGGTGCTGGTAATGGAAATACTCCGGATATACTCATCTCCTCTTTCACAAACATCAGCATCTACCCTCTATTCTGAGGGCTTAATTGTAAATCATCTCCTTTCGAAACACTACTTACCTCTCCTGAGTATTAAACGGGAATCAATTCAATTTAATTCAGTTTATTTACATAGTGCCGATTCACAACATACATATCATCTAAAGATACTTTACAGAGACAATGCAACTAGATCATTCAGTCAGATTGATTCAAAGTTTTCTATCTAAGGAAAACCATCTGATTGCATCAACGCATTGACTCAAAAGCAATCCCCCACACTTAGCATGCTTGTAGTGACAGTGGAGAGGAAAACTCCTTTTTAACAGGAGGAAACCTCCAGGAGAACCAGGCTCAGTGTCAGTGGCCATGTGCTGAGGTCGACTGAGGTTCAAGGAGATAGAAGCAGACACACTGAAGGTATCCCACTCTGAAACTCAGAGGAAACATCAATTTTCTACATTGGTTTTAATAAACCATTTAGATCATTAATTTATGTCCATAATAATTAGTTTTCTTGACATAAGGACTTTACAGCTTGTTGCTTTTGTAGCTTAAACGCCTTTTTCTAGGTATCACTATCCTCTCTGTTGCTCTTTATTCCAATGTGACTTTATGGACTTTACTTATAATGTAGAAACATCTGTACTGTATAAAAAGAGAGATCCAACTACTCTTTTTTTTTTTCCAGTTGTAGAAGTAAAGTATAAGACTTGAGGATATTCAGAATTTTTACCTTTGACTGAAATGCAAAGAAAGCTTTTTTTTTCAGTTTTAAAACTGAGAGAAGACACCTATCAGAACATCAGTGAGGCATCTGTCAGAAATAAAGGAAGCAGAAGGAAGACCTGCCAAAAAGGATTCTCCTTCATACTTTTACTCACCTCATCTTTTGCATTTCTTTTGAAAAAAGAGAAAGTTGTTTTGTGGTTCGTTGACTCAGGATTTATGTGTTTCTTTCAAAGATTCAGGTAAGAAACTCACGTACATTTTCCTCCAACCCCCTGAGATTTTTCTCTTTGTTTCTTTTTTTTTTTTCCCCGAGATGCTACTTTAAGTGATTTAGAGACTCGGTTTCACTCAGCAATCACTCACTTGACTTTACCACTTTCACAGAACGCTGGCGGCCAGCTGCTGTCTGTGTGCGTGGAAGATTTTTATTGTTTCTCTTCACTTAATTCTCCTTTTCACTCACATTTTCCCTCCATCATTGTCTGTCTTATATAATTTACCTCTTAACTATTTTCATACCTTAATGTAATTTAACTACCCTCACTTGTTTTTCCTCCTCAAATAACTCTTTTGTTATGTTGATCAAGGCTTGTGTTTCTGTTTGGATGCAGTGTCCTTGGATATTGGATGGTTGATTGGGGAATGGAAAGCTTGACAGAGAACCAAAGGGACAGATGCTGTGCTGTGATAGCTGAGAGGAAATAAAAAAAAAAACATCTCAGTGTTCCTAACTGGTTCTATAAAAACAACAAAGAATAGGTTTATGTTGCCACATTATTAAGTCTGGTGAATGTCGATTACTTTATTGTTTATTTGATTTTGGTTGCGGATCACTGCTCAGAAGGACAGCCGTTTTAGCAAGAATTGCTGCATGGGCTCCTTTATTATATTAATGAAATAAAAAATTGGATCTTCTTTTCCGTTTTATATGCCTATTTGGTGTGAAGTTGGGCTTTATAAAAAGGAATCAAAAATCTATATTGTCATCATAAAAACCATAATGACATTTTATAGAGACACCCCGCTCAGAATGCAAACATAATTCCAAGACAGAAATTAAAAAACTCTCTGAAAATGAGCATCCTTAGATTAAACCCTATGAGAAAATAATGAACTAAATCAAAAATACCTGCCTTATTTCCAACACGTAAACTACTGGGTTTCATAGCCCTGAGCTGTATGTGTGTTTTTCTTTTGCTCTCCCATCCTCCTCTCTGCAGAGTGTGATGCTGGAGCCACTTTAGGTGTTGCTCATCAGCTCCTCATCAGCGGGGCTTTATCAAAAGCTGGAACCAGGTGGATGGTGTCAGTTTTAGTGCCTCCAGTGTGGTAAACCTGACTGGCCTCCTAATGTTTTCAGTATGATCTATCTGGTTAATCATGTTATTGCCTTCTTATACGAACCCTTCCTTCTTCCCAAGCTTTCATCTCATCAGAGAAAAACCTGGTCCTCTTCCATGTCTACCTGCCTGTCCACCCTCCACCACTGGATTCTCCACAAAACCATTAAGGATCAGCTCTCTCACACAACCTCCCCAGCTAACCTCGGCTCAGTGGGTCGCTAACTTCCTTCTGGATCCATCTTCTCCTCCCTTGTCCTACAGTAAGCCTTTAAAATCCTTTACATTTCTCTGAATGTAATCCATCAGCTAAAATCAGCAAACTTTTTCTCCCGTGTTCACAGAGTCGATCTCAATCCTGGTTCTGGTCCAGTTCCCTTAGTCTAAAATAGACCTTTTAAAACCGGTTCTCTGTGGCTTTTTTCTGTGACTCCTTGAATTTATTACCATTTTTTATAATGCTAACTGATTTTTACATGATCTTATTAGTATGTAGAACAGAGGTCTTCAACAGGGGGTCTGCGACCCCTAGGGGGTCCACAGAGGTACTGCATCGGGGTCACGAAAGTTTTGCAATTTTTTCCACTAATTTAAATGTCTTTAAATACACATTAATATGAATTCACCAAACTGTTGCCGACCGATATATATGGCACAGAAGATGTCTTTCAGTCATCAATGCACACATTCAGCGACACACAGGAGCTCTTTCAAGCACCTGACCCATCAACGAGGAATCAGAAATACTTTAATAATCCCAGGGCGAAAACAATTTTGTTTTTCATTACTCCGTATGTAATAAAGTGACTATAGGACCAGTTTGACGTAACACAATTTCATGCAATATATATAATTAGGAGGTCACTGCGCCATCTCGCCATTAGTTTGGGGGTCCTTGGCCTGGAAAACGTTGAAGACCTCTGATGTAGAATATGGTTAGCCTAGTTGTTTCCCCACATCATTTACACTGGAAAAACAATCTAGAAATAAGTCAAAATTTTTCAAATTACGTGCATTTACCCATAATTTGAGTAGGTAAGTGAGATAGTTTGCCAATGGAATGAATGTGTTTACTCTTAAAATAAGATATTTAGATAAAATGCACCTGAAATAAGACAATGCGATTGTGTTTTCTTATTATAAATGTAAATAGTCTTGTTCCATTGGCAAAGTGGATCTTTTTCCTCCTCAATCCAAGAAAAATTGCACTTATTTTAACCCCTAGAACCCTACGGACCCACCGGTGGGTCCAGCTGCTACGTGGCCTCGTAATTTTAACAAACCCCCAGTATTGATGTAAAAAACACATTTGGCACAGTTTGGTGACATTTTTGGATAAATGTGCCAAAATGGCCTCTCCGCCTAAGAAATTTCTCACCAATACCATTCTAAAATAAATATGATTCATATGATTGAGTCCAAATTTGGTATATTTTTACACAACATTTAGATTTAAAAGTCTGTACTACTTTTTTGTGCTATAAATAATATTTTGGTAGTGTTTTGCAATGTTTATTTCAAAGAAAATTTTGGCGAGATTCAAAAAATGCAAAATATTTTGTATTTTGTCCCTAATATTTCAGGCAGGGTCAAAGCTACAATGGTGCTGACACCAGAAAACCATTCTATGACATCTTACCTTTACAGAGGTACCAAAAGTTTCTTCTTAAATCTAATAGCTGTGAGGCTATAAGTGAATTACTTTTGTGTGTTTTTGTCAGGCAGAAATTTATTTATACCCCCTTAGGGTGTAAGAGGTTAAGAAATAATGACTTACCTAGATTTAGATTTTTTTCAGTGTAGAAACGCCAGTTCAGGAAACTAATGGCACTAACAGTATTTCAATTACTCTATATGTAGGTCATTGTTTTTCTCTAATGAAAATTTAAACAGCAGACTTTATTATAAGGAAACATGGTTTGTTGACCTCTAATTCCGTCTATTCAGAACAACGAAGATGTAAATCATTAAACTCCTTTCCATTATCTCAAAGAAGTTATGCTTTTTTCAAAGTTTATTAAAATGCTTGCTTTAACATTTTGGCTCTTCACTTCAAGTGTTGCCAAAGGCTGTGCTATGTGTTTGCTGCATTTTTTGTTTGCTTTTGTTGTGTTGATTGCAGGTTTTTGCCTCTATTTTTAAGGATTGCAGCATATTTTGTTTACAGTGTTTTTTTTTTGGTTGTATTAGTTTGTTTTCACCTGTTTATAGCTTTTTCCTTTTGCATTTGTTTTTTTGTGCTTGCATGTTTTGGAGTTTGGATCTCACAAGTTTATGCAGCTTGTTTTGTTGTTTACTGCCCATTTGAACCTGTAGGCCACCGTAGTTATGCAGTAAAAAATTACTGTTCCACCTTAACTTTTAAGGAGACACACTAAGGTTTTGAGTAAAACTGACTTGTAATTTTAGCCTTGCATAACTAGATTTCTACGCTTAGGGATAAACATAAGTCACATTCATTTACTCCAAATGAAAATTGAGTGAAACTAAATAAGACCAAAAGCTGAAATTTAATCAAAATATGGTGTTCATGTCATTGCATGTTATAGCAAAAAGTTTATTTTTGTATTTCATAAAATCATCCCATTATGTGTAAGAAAATTATAGAGAAAAAAGTCTGATTACCTTTTTATAAAAAAACATTTAGCACTTCTTTTAGCATTTTAAAAGCCACTGTAAATGTCATGAACCGAGGACAGATGGACCCAGTATTCAAGGAGAGACAGTCAGTAGGAAAGTTCAAACGTTTATTAAATAAAACAAAACAAAAGCGGAGCTGTGGCTCGCGGACACTGCAGGCGAGGGGGGGGCGGGGCACCGCCCAATCTCAGACACTCTGGTTTTACAGTCCAGACCACGAATGTCCCCAGTGCTGCAGTCCCAGAGGCCATGCTGGAAGCTGATCCTGGTGAGGGATCCAGAACAGACAGAAACAGACAGAACAGGCAGGATCCAGATCAGGCAGGAACAGAAACAGGTGGCAGGATCTAGACTTCCAGGCATCCACAGGCTCCCAGGAGGGTTCAGAGTCTGACTGGGACCAGAAGCATGACCAGGTGGTCACGCACAGGAGCAGACAGGATCAGGTGCAGACAGGCAGGCACAGTGGAAGAGGGTAGCCGAGACAGGACGTAGGAACCGGAACTTGAAGCAGGACTTTAAACTGGTCTCCTCCCTGGAGCCAGGCTTACAGGATAAAAGCTGAACCTCCCCCCATAATGAGCCAAAAACCCAGAGAACTCCGCGGGGGAGGAACAGTGGACAATCAGGAGACGAGACAAACACTAAAACCCTCTTTCCACTGGCTGCTAGGATCCAGGACATGAACCAAAACTGAAACAACAGACTGACAGAAAGACAAAAAATGATCTGGCAGTGAATGCTCAGGCTGAACTGAATTTAAACCAGAGGAAACAGGTGAGGGGAATAAATTATGATTGAGGCAGGGAGGGAAAACGGCAGGTGAGAGTAATTACTAATTAAGGGAGAGTAAACAGGCCAGATCATGACAGTAAAAACTGCAAATACGGCAGCAGAAGCTTGTTTTGGTGTAGAAGGTTTACAGCCGTACATGTTTGAGCCCTTGCCTCGTAACGCTGCCAGTTCTGTTAGCTCTGCTGAAGACACAGAGGTCCATCCCCGTGAACACTATACATGTTTATGCCAGAATGAATTGACATTTAAATATGATTTCCCCTTTAAAGACCTTGCAGAGTCTCAATTATATCTCAGATTACCTTTTAAACATAAAGGCATTTCTCAAAATGATTATTAGGAAATCTTTCCAGTATTATAAATATTTCTTACAAACTTTAGCTCATTTGTCTTCTTCCACTCCTGCACAAATCTGACAGGTAACCGTGACATCAAACACCGTGGCAGTGGCCTCTCTGATCACCACGGATACATCTAGACAGAGGGGTTGTTGGAATGTGTGCATTGCTAAAATCATCACCAGGTTAACCTGGTGGTTGGAGAATCTGAAGTTGGTTTAAGTGTGTGTGGTAAAGGAGAAAGAGAAAAAGTTGTTAAGTGTGTCTTAATTCAATCCTGTTGGTGTGTGTGTGTGTGCTCTTATGGGTTCACATGTAACTGTCCATGGCTGAGTGTCTCCCCAGGCTCTTTTCTGATGGACCACGGCTGCATGTTGAGGAGATGAAAGGGATTCTGGGAACTCATCTCACGCTATGAATCCTGGGTAAGTAGCGTGTGATGTGGTACATCCTCATCACTCAGTGAAAAAGGCTTTCATCCCTTATCCTTTCCCTCTATCATTTTTTTCGACGTTGCCCCGGCTTCTCTCCATTTCTCCCGTCCCTCCCTCGTTTTCAGTTTCCTCTTTTAATTTTGTTGGACTTTTTTCTTTTCTTCTCCGTTTTCGATTTCCAGTTTTATTATTTTTCATTTCATTAAGCCTTTCCTCCTTCTTTTGTGTTTTGACATACTTAGCTTTTCTTTGTACTGAACTCTGGATCATATTTAGTTGAACTTAAAATTTTTTTTTTTTTTTCATTTTTCTGCTTTCTGCCTTTTTGTTACTGGCTTTACTTATTCCTCCTGCATTTCCATGTCTGTTTACTTCCTCTTTTCTACCTTTTTAATTTCTGTTTTGCTTATCTTGCCTTTTATTTGCCTGTCAATAGTTTGTTACTTTCCTTGATTAACTAAATATTGCTTTTTTTCTTTTTAACATTTTCTCACCTCTTATGTTAAAGTAATTTATTATTCTCTTGTATTTAATTTTCTTTATTTTCCACATCCCTCTCATCACCATCCCCTTTTGCTCTCATTTTTCATCCTTTCTTTTTTTTCCTCTTCTCTTCTCTTCTCTCATCTCCTTTCCTTTTCTTTTCACCTGTCTCATCTACAGTCTTTTGCTCTTCTCTCCTGTGAACTTAAAATGATCAAAGTGCCCATTCTGGCCATGACAGTTCAATTTTACCCCTGCAAACACACATATAGATGCACTCACTCTTCTGAAAGTACTTTTATAAGTGTGTGCATGCCTTTTTGCACACATATGCATGACTGTATAGATGGTGGTGGGCTTAGATAAGTCAACTTTAAATTCCCCACTGTTTTTATTTATTTTATTTATTTTTATCTTTGAAGATTTATTTATCTTTGATCTCTTTTTTTACACTCTCGCCTTTAAGTTTTGTGTGAAAAAAATAACCTTAAAACCCATCGAGCCATCCCTCTGCAGGGCAACATGAGATAAAGAAGCTGGCGTTACAGTAGTAGACACAGTTAATTGCCATCTGGTATCACGTTTTCTCTTCTATCTTTTATGTTTAATTTCTTTCATGTCTAACCGATTCTTTTAACCTTTGCAGCCGACTGTAAGGTATACTGCACAGGTTGATGGTATAAATGGAAAAACACCCTTTTTCTCCTCACTTTTAAATTAAAGACAATGAACAGCCTTATACCCTAACTTTAATCAGATTTGTCTTGAGATTATCTTGAGGTAACCAAGATAATTTTATTTGATTAACTTTATGAAAGAAATCACATTTTTTTTAATAGATATTATCCAGATGCTCCTTGATGCCATAGGCAACACTATTCCCATTTTAATGAAGCTCCTGCTTCAGATAATGTTTTGTGCCCCTGAATAATTTCCAAGCAAGATTTTATTTTTCAAAATCAACTTTGAAACATTACAAGAAAATCTGAATTCATGGAATGAAAGCTTAACAGAAATACTAAATAAATATGCACAGCCAACTGTTGTATGGTACTGTAATAAAAATGGACAAATAAATGCAATTCCTAGTTTGAACCAAAGCAGTGTATGAAATGCACAAACAAACAGGCTGATGCTCTGTTTGTTTGCCAGCAGGAGTGTTCCTGATCTTGTTTGTGTGAGGCTGAAGAGGGGTGGATGTGTGTTTGTGCGTGAGTGAAGCTGGAGGTGTGATGCTGCAGGAGATTAGGGTTGTAGATTCCTCATTATGGTTTATGAAAGGCTATGAAGCAGACACAACAAACTTTTCAAAGATGTACTGATCAGGTATTAGAAGTGCAACCTTTAACCATCAAAATGACTAGAAAATTGATGTGGAAAACTGACACTGCATATCCACTTGAACACACCTGTCTAACTGTGATATATGCTGGTGGCAGCATCATGCTGTGGGGTTACTTTTCTCCAGCAGGAGGCTACAAAACCCTTTAAAGACTCCAGAGGAATTGAAACAGTAACAGAGTCTTAACCTACAATGAATTAATTCAGATCAAGTCATATTGATTGGTAAGAAAGTTCTAGACAGTCCAGATTGAAATCC
Source organism: Cyprinodon tularosa (assembly GCF_016077235.1). NCBI lineage: Eukaryota > Metazoa > Chordata > Actinopteri > Cyprinodontiformes > Cyprinodontidae > Cyprinodon > Cyprinodon tularosa. Next base: position 2,272,090 of record NW_024038331.1, read on the forward strand.
ATTATAATCTGTTATTTAAAAATTGTTATTCATAGTCTCTTTAAATCTTATTTAAATGAGGTTGAGCTTTTACCAAAAATATAATGAGAAACAAATGCCAGTCAAGCTATTGAAAAGAGATCTTGAAACAGCTACAGCAGTAACAGAGTTACTATAAAGTACTCATAAAATGTGAAAAAAAGTGTAAAATATGATGGCTGGGTTCGGCGCTAAAGGCCAAAACTGCTGCTTTCTCCAATCTACCTCAACAGTTTACCAAAACATGTTTTTTTGGGGTTTTTTTTGTAAATCCCTACTGTAGCTGCTTACTTATGCTCCTTTTGCTTTCCAAACGACTTGCAAAATCATTCTTCTGCTCCTCTCCAGTTATGTTACCTTTCATGTCTTGCAGATTTTCTGCACTCACTCAGTGTCCATCCAATAGCCATTCAGTTTGAATTAATATTTATGGGTATGTACACTTTAAACTTGGAAGGCATATTTTCTTAAGAAAATCCAACTTCTAGGGGCTTGTTTTTTTGTCAATTTGTCTTCTCCATCCTTTAGTGTATGCGTTCATTCTCTTTCAATTTTCTTTCAACCTGTGGTTCTCATCTTTATTCTCTTGCTATCTTACTCTGAGCTGATTTGTTGTGCAGGAAAAGGGAAACGCTGTTGTCAACCTTTTTACACCTCATCTTATTCCTCTCAGAGCTATCCCTCCATTCCTTTATTTTGTTTGTCTTTGTTTTTTTGTCCTCATCTCTTTTATTCATGTTTTCTCTCTGCTTCTTTCCTCTTCTCCCCTCCTTCATTTTACCACATCTTCCGCCTTCTTGCTCTTTCCCCTCTCTGGAGCTCTCTTCCTTCCGTCTGTTTCATTAACAAGATTTATCTTCTGGAGTAATTACAGCGCACACATATGCAGGAGCAGTCAGACACACACACAGCTGTCGGGGATGCACTTCTGGTTATTCACCAGTCAGGGCCACTGTGGTACTGCAGCTAAAGCAGGGAGGGTAGGGAAGATGGATGCATGCATGGAAGTGTTTGTGTGCTGACATGCATGAATGTTCTTTGTTAGTGTGTTTCTTTGATTCCAAGCTGAAATAAACAGCCTAAACCAAGCAAAGCCCATTCCGCTAGTAACCTCCATGTGTTTATTTGATAAGATCACACATGTTCTTTGTCCGTGCTTGTATTTGCATGTGACCTGTTTAGAAACCCTCACATGACATAACAATGTTGCTCTGTCAATAATTTTGAGATCTTTATAAGATAAAAAAAAAATGCAGAATAACTTATCTTTGCAATCATTTGTTTTTGAACATTTTTAAATAGAGAATCTCAGCACTGTAATGTTTCTGCTATATATTAGGCAACTTTCTTCATTCAAAAAAGGCAGGAAGTTAAAAACTAAGGAGGATTGGAGATTTCTGGAAAATGTACGTAGAAACCGTGTTATCACACTCCTTGATGTTTTTCAGTCACACATGTATTTTAAACAGAGAGAAAAAGGTTTTATGAGTCTAAATATTTGCTCATGCTGTTGGATGAGCAGCGAGTGATGCTAATGGGGGTAAAATTCAATTTTGATTTGTGTCTTGGACTGTTAGCCCACAGGCCAGCAGTCTCTGATATCATAATCCTGGAAAGTAATGGGGTGAGCTGCTGACAGAGCCTGATTGATGCTGGGTTTCCCTTCATGCAGAGCCAGCTAACCACCTGACAGTGACAGAGTGACTGACAGGGAGGGTGACTGAGCGACAAAAGCTGAGTGACTAGTATTCATGATCACATTTTGAATTTACAAAAGTTTGTGAATCTAATTTAAGTATTTTATCATATATTTTTTTGAAAATGTTTTACGTCCACATTTTAAATAGCTAACATACAAGCAAGGACATTTTTTTTTAGAATTTCATGTCAGTAATAATCTATAAATTTTATAAGTCTTTTTAACTGATGTTGCACTTTTTTACACTTTCCTGTTATCTTTAAAAGAGATGTATTTTCTTAATTTTCTAAAAATTTTGGAAATTTAAATCTAGAAAAGTAAAGAACATTGAAATTTTTAATTAACTATGAATCCTTGTAAACCCACAACATACTTTAGAAGTCATTTTTCATTAAAAATCACTGGCTGCTTGTACTGTTTAACATTAGATTAATGTGATTAATAAATGAGAAGTAAAGTTAATTTACACGTGTTGATAAAATTGTTGGTACTCCTAGTTTAATAGAATAAACACCCACAATGGTCAGAGAAATAACTACAATCTGACAAAAGGAATAATAAATACAGAATTCTATGAAAATTAAAGTCAGACATGCTTCAACCATGCTTCAACAGAATTATATAAAAATAGGAACTCATGGAAGAGGTCTGGAAAAAATGATGTTCCAGATAAGACTAAAAAACAATGTGACCAAAGGGGAATGTTAAACTCAGGTGTGTCCACTAATTAGCATCACAGAAGTCTACAACTTTGTAATCAGTGGGCCTGTATATTTGGCTAGGTGTAGTCATTGTGCTGCTTGGTGACATGGTGTGAACCACACTCAACATGGGCCAGAGGAAGTGAAGGAAAGAGTTTCCTTAGAATATATATATATATATATATATATATATATATATATATATATATAAATAATATAAAAATGACAAGCATGTTAAAAGTAAAGGCTATAAGAACATTTATGGTTGTGCTTATTATTCAGAAATGTAAGATCCTTGGGACTGTAACCACTGAGAATTTCTGGGCACCATTCAAATCTGAGAAAACTGGAGCAGTTTGCTTATGAGGAGTGGAGCAGAAGTCTCATTGGCAGTTAGAGGAACTGTTTGATTGAAGTGATTGCCTTAAAAGGTTGTGCAACAAAATATTAAGTAAAGAGTACCAGCTTTTTGTCCAGGCCAGTTTCAAGAGTTTAAAAAAAATCATTTTATTAAAGGAGTGTTGAAAAGGAATGGCTCACTTTCATTTATTCATTTTTGATAACATTGTCAATAACATATGTCAGATAAATGTGTCTTGTTTTTCTTTCATTTAAAAAGGGGTGACCACAATTTTGTCTTTGTGTGTATATTATTACATTAATTTGCATCAAGCAGCCTGTGCTCTCCATTGAATTGTGGCTGTAAATAGCAAAGTAGACCATACCATACATCCTAAAAAGCCCATGAGCCTAAATTTAGGGAGACCTTTTTAAAGCTTAAATATTTATATTATTTCTGGCATGACACATATAGGAACTCTCAGATTAAAGAGTTAGCATCTGCATCTATTTTTGTGCTATAAAAATCCAAGCAATTATAAAAAGCCATGAAGAGAAGCATAAATGTTATTCAATGTCCGTCTTTATGTGTGTGGGCCTCCCACGTGCGTGTCTAGACCTTGATGTGCTTCCTAAATGTTTGCAATAATGTTTTAGTGAGTGTGCAATGGTGTGTGTTGTGTACTCAAGCCAGGAGCGCATTGTTGTCTTCTCCGATCCCTTTAGTACTATTTACACGGTTTACACATGAACTTGAATGCAGACACACACGCATGCCTGCACACTAGACGCAGTCGCCAGGAAAGAGCAAAGAAACCAACATGCCTGCATGAATTTGGGCGCATGGGCACGCTCAGGTGTGTCGGTTGATAAAGTTTATCAGCCGTCTGCATCCAGTGTGGTGAACAGGAAAAGGCCACAGTGACAGAGTGTGTTTGAGTGTGGGAGAGTCACTGGATGTGTTTGTTAGGAGACTGTAGGGAAAAGGATGGGCGACATAAGCACAGCAGATGATCATTTTCTCATTTCAGAAACAAACACATTGCATGCAAAAGTTCTAATTACATTTTGAAGAGCAAAAGCTATCTGCATATTTATAAGCAGCAGCAGGACCTGAAACGTCACCCTTTTTAAATGTGGAATTGGTCTACATGAAAAGGAGGAGTTAAGAGAACTACATGCAGCTTTTAAAGAAGAGTCTCATTGGTCCGTTCTACAGATGTTTGAAATATGCAGAGCTAATATGAACAATGTAGTGTCATCTTTTACTAATGTTAACGAGCCGACCAACCACACTTTGCTTGCAGAATAAGAACGGAGAACTAAATAGATTTATTTCTCTTAATTTTCTCCTTGCTGTACAAAATGGAAAGATACACAAAACACAGCACTCCAAAATTTTTTCTGTCAGCATTATTGAAGGACTGTTTGCTATTTTGTTGGCAAAGATGCGTATGTTCTGTTATGAGCAAGACTTGTTCTTCATTACATGCATTTTATATGAATGTGCTATGGCAGGGGTTGCCTCCCTCAGCACCTGACCAAACTGGACATTAGTGAAATGACACAAGAGATGAAGCTTTTTTTGTTATATGATTTTATTGTCATTACACTGTCACAAGTACAGAGCAACAAAATTAACTCTCTGCATTTAACTCATCTCCTTGAGGAGCAGTTGGCTGCCATTGTGCGGCGCCCGGGGAGCAGTTTAGGGTTAAGGGTCTTTTCCGTAAAAGTAAAAAAAAAAAAAAAAACAATCCACTGGACTTGGTTTCCAAGGTTTGAAGACATTTCGCTTCCCCTCCAGGAAGCTTTCTCATTTCAAATGTCGTTAAGGGTCTTTGTTTAGGGACCCAGTGTGGCAGTCTGCGGCAGTGAAGCTTCTACTCGGAACCTCTGGATTCCAAGCACAATGCCCAACCACTGGGCTGCCATGCCACTAAAAAAAAAAAGTATTTAATAACATTTTATTTAGAAAAAGTTCATTATTGCATATGAAACATTAAATTGGGAATATTTTTTTGGCAAGGTCAAAGCCATGTTGCAGTACTCCAATTGGTGATGCCACAGGGTTTGTTGATGCTTCAGCCAGTTGAATATATTGATAAAACCAGCTATACATCACAACTGTAAAACACTTAAGAAATGTGGTTCGATGGAAGCTGAAAGGATACTGAAGCATCTAAATCACATTGCTTATGCCTTTGAGCCCATTGGGCATGTTACCCGATCCGTATTAACGAGAGAAGAGGCAGTTTAAGAGATGGGGTTCTGATTATCTCTGCTACCTCACAAAACACTGGTTGTGGAGATTAGTAAATGCAGAAAACTTCTGAGTCTGGCAAGTGGTCCGTTAGACAGCCAACTAAAGCCTAGAGCTGCTGAGTGTTTTTAATTTAATAGCCAAAAGGGCTGGGCTCTGCTGACCAGCCAACCCATTCTGACATCCGGTCATTGGCAACAATCAGCCGTTATTACAGGGTACAAAAACGAGCTAAGCAGGCAAAGTAGTGACATGAACAGTTATAGTCATTAACTTTGCCCCCAACTCAAAAACAAATGTCCATCTATAGAGCTTAGTTACTAGTTTCCTTTATGAAACATACTTTTTTATAACTCAATCAGCAGCCATTAGGTCCTTTAGTGACAGGCTACCAAAGCGGGTCCAGACCTTCAAAGAAATGGTCTATTTCTTACCGCGTTTACCTGTTTCAACGGCAGGCAGTCAGGTTATCCTTAGTTCCGTGCTGTCCCTCACCATACCTCTGAACGTTATTCCTGAAATATGTTTACCGGTCGCTCCAAATTTTCCGCTCGATCCTTCAGGGACAGCATGGCCATCTCCAAAACGTCCACCTCTCAGAAAAGCAATCTAAATGTCAGAGCATTGGGGAACCAATGTCTGATAGCTAAAAATGAATTCATCCACAGCAGGCCAAGAGCTATAATCTCTCCACCATTTCAGAGGTATGTCTATGACAGTTACACAAATAAAAACTAAGTCTGTAAGGTTAGAGCCCTGTGCGACCTGAATTTTGGGCTTTAAACTGTAAACTAAATAAGAAGATTCACATCTTTATTTGAATTCCAGCCTGCTTTGTTTGTGGCTTTTTTAACCACCAGCAGTTGTTTCTGGTCTTTACATTCCACAGTCTAAATCCAAAATAAACTAATTTGTGCTTTGAAGAGGGTGAAACGTTTCAACAAAGGCGTGAGTCACTCTCATCTATGTAAAAAATTCCTAAAAAAATAAAAAGTCTAATAAATTGACAAGAAAAGGCCTATATACAAAAGGCCTCTAGTTTTAGGCTCTTGAAAGCTCATCTCCTTGAATACCTTTTCTTTTTAAACATCCTTGAAGCTGTAAAAGCTCTAATTTTCATCTGGTTTGCTCATATTCATCTGTTCTATTAATTTAGGGTTGATTAAAATATTTAACACTTAATGATTCTGTTGGGGTGTTTTGTGTCCCTCTTAGGGATGAAAGCCTTTGCTTTTTGACAAAATGCTAAATATTATGAAATGATGGGGAAGGGTTACACAGTCAAAGTCCTTTAAAATGTTTGTGAAATTTGGCAGATTTTATTAGTCTTTTGAAAAAAGGTTTTATGTAAACAGAAATATACAAAATGGAGCTAGTAGTGCACATATTTTTGAAAAAGTGCATGAACATTGGCAGGGAGTAAATAAGAATGACACACCCACCCAATGCAGACGCAGCTACAAATGTAAGATCAGGTAGAGGGTTAAGTGGCCTTGCTCAAGGGCATTTCAGCCCTGAAAAAGGTAGGACAGTGGAGCCAAAACCAAACTGCGTTCCAAGCCTAAAGGCCAAAGCTGCCCCGTGGTAGTATTATGTTTCTGATGCGTGTAATATTTTCATGTTAGTCAGGCTTCAGTGGTCCCTCGGGTGCAGAAATGAAAGGCCGCAGTGGATAAAGAATGTGGAATTCTTTGTCGAATGGAGAATGTGACCGAGGTCTTTGCCCTCTCAACTGGTGCTGAAGTGCCTCTGGGCCAGGTACTTGACCTTCAAGTATTCTACTGGTTCAGTAGCTAACAGAGCAGAACTGAATTGTTTGGCCTCCATTTACGTACAAGCCCCGAAAAGCCTTTGAAAATGCCAAAAAAATAAAAATAAAAAACAGGATAAACATTTGCTTTCAAAAGTTAATGCTTTCTGGAGACAAATCAACTGATGTTTTCAAGACTTTTTGAAGCTCTTATTGACCTTGGTCAATTCAAGGAAACTTAATTTTTCCAAAGTAAAGGATTTCAAGTACATATTTCTGATTGAATTAAAAAGGTGGATATTTTAAATTTCCACATTGAAGAGGGTACATTTTTAATAAGGTTTAGAGCTATTCCGTTTAGATGGCTTAAGCCAATCTTTTCAATTGTCTGCTATAGGGAGACATTAGAATGGGAGACTCAGCACCCAGCTAGTCCTCTTTAGTAAAAAAAAAACAGTGAGATACGTCTCATCTCTGAGACGGGGTTTTCCAATTTCTCCCTGCCAGATTTCTTTTCAAAGGGTCTCAATAGGCACATCATCTGTTTTTCTTTTTCTCAGCTAAGGACTATCCATTTAATAAGCCAGCACTTTTTTACTAGTAAATCTTTGGCCATTGATTGGTCATAGGGTCCAGTTGTTCTCGACTTTCAGTTTTTTACGACTGGTCTCATGCTATCTTTTAGGTATTCTCTGATGTCCACTGAACTTTATGCTAGATTTAAAGGTATTGTCGAAATTTTTTTAAAAGACTAGTAAAAAAAAAGGCATGTGAGAGCGTGCACAAGCCAATTTCTCCTCGGACACACTCTGTTTAAAAGTTGCTGTTCTCATAGCTCATACAAGCTTACTGTGACCAAACGTCCGCGTTAACCCCTAAATCCCTCAATCGCTATATAGGGCAGTGACTATATAGTAGGGTGACCAAACGTCCGTATTTCCCGGGACATATCCGTATTTCACGTCCTGTCCCGGGCGTCCCGGTTTTTTTTTAGAAAGTGAGGAAATGTCCTGATTTCACTGCGCATGACGCTCCGTGTGGCGGGCAGCCCTGTTCTTAATCAGAGGCTCTGTTCGAAAACCTGGGCTGCATCCTCCAAGGACGCGGTCTACTTAGACTGGATCCTTCGAAGTCCTTGAAAATGAGGAGGCCAGAAGAGTTTTGTCTGTAAATTCGAACAGGTCCACCCTTCGGCGGGTTTTACCGGCGTATGCTCTGTTGCTTAGCAACCGTGAAAGTTGACACACAAAGCAGAAAAAGAATGAATACTGAGGTTTTCAAAACTGTTTGTTTATTTATTTATTTTAAAAAAAGTTAAAGCGAACAAAGACTACACTCACAAGAATCCAGAGTGGAAGGTTTCCAACCATTGGGAGCAGGAACAAATCAAATCAAATGTAATGATAGAAAGCTTAGTCAGTTAAATAACCTGCTGCTGTCATTCTGCACATCTCTGATGTTGCTCCTATTTTCAAATATCCATTACTGTAAAAATGTCCATAGCTGCATATTGGTTATTAATTCTCCAGTTTTATATTGTTAAAACACTTTACAGTATTTTATTGTTTATATTTTAACTCTTCCCTATTATGTTATTTTTATACATTTTTCTAAGGTCCTCATTTGTGTGACCATTTTCAATAATCTTTCTAGCTGTAAATTTGCCCATTGTGGGACAATAAAGGGATTTTCTATTCTATAAAAGGGTTAGAAATATATAAGTAAATCTAAACAATGTATATGTATAAAAATATATCTGCAAAATCTCTAATATTCAACAACAAAAAATACTTAGTTAAGCATATTGTGCAAAACAGCAATAAAAAAATTAAACTCCTATCAGATTTATAGTTCCCACTCTGCAGATCTATTAGAATCTGTCCTTAAATTCCAGCCAAACTCATTTACACAATAACAGATAAAAACCTTTAGATAAATCAGACACTACCGCCACATATCTGACTCAATAACCATTAAAACAACTATTGTCATTCATTTCAGACGGAACTATTCAGAGTTGTACAGTATTATATTAAACTGAACTTCCAATTTTCACCACTGTTCTGCGCCAAGTAACATTTCCTCTGATCATATATATATATATATATATATATATATATATATATATATATATATATATATATCTTCTTAGGCCTTTCTTTTCTTCTCAGACACTTCGTAGATCCTTTTTCTCTTATGACAATCTACCATTTCCAAAGAACCTTGTTCGGAAAGGTGAGCTTCAATGACTGTCTGTAACCTTAGCTAGCCACAGATATACACCTGAAAGTGCACATGCGCACAAAGCGATAGCAAACAAGACGAGGACATAGGATGTATCACCAGAATGACTGACAATTAGGAGGACCTATTATTTTGCTGACCCAACTGGAAATAAAAAAAAAAAATGCCTCCATACCTTTAAAGACAATGAGCTATCCAGGTCCTACCTAACGTATCTTTTCTGGTAATCCAATTATTAAATCTAGACCTTGTTCATCATTTTCTTTTCTTTGGAAAACTTTTTGTAGTTTTTCTAGATAGCAATGTTCGCTCCGGGTCGAAAAGTTAAACGTGAAAGTTATTTATGATTATGCAGGCATGCACCTTCATGGCAACAGTAACATGAGCTGGTTGCATTAGCTGTGATTATATTTTGGGGATTTCTTTCAGCAGCTTACTCACCAAAGTACTGTTTTAACATGCTTTAATCATGTGTAATTAATGATATAAAATGAAACAATTTTAAATGGGAAAAACACCAGTATACAGTAGCTTTATTGCCAAGTAGTGTTTTACAGATGAGAGGAATTTGTTTTTGTAATGAGGAGCTACACAAAGACAAGCAAACATACAATTAACATAGATATAGGGCAACATAAATGTTTTGAATTAACAAATGCAAGAAGCTATATGAAGAGCACGGTGGTAATTAATTAGTTCAGTTTTTTTAATTACACAGCTGAGAAAAGTGTCCGTAGAATATCTGGTACTGTTTATTAGGCTACTAGCAGGAGGGAAGAAGTTATTTTTGTGGTGGGAACTTCTGGCCCTGATTGACCCCATTCTTCTGTAAACAGCTTGCGTCCAGGGTGGGAGCTGCAATGCTATCTGCTCGCCTCTGGGTTATAGAGGTGTTCCTGTCAAAAAAGAAGATTGCAGTCAATAACCCTCTCTGCAGAGCATATGATACACTGCAGCCTGCCCCTGCCCCTGGTGGTGGGAGCAGAAGACCAGACGGTGATGGAGGAGAAGATGGACTTGATCTTTGGCAGATTTAATTTCTTCAGATGCCGCAGGAAGAACATCCTCTGGTGTGCCTTCTTGAGGAGGGAGGTGACGTGTAGCTACAACACGATGCTGGAGGTGGGGGTGTGCTCTTTCTACAGTCCAAAACCATCTTCACCGTATGGAAATTGTTTAATAAATGTGCAAGAAGGAAGGTCGGACAAAATCTGGTTGTCGTACACTGTGATTATTTAAGTGATGTGGCTGTTCAAGGAATTTTAAAACTGATAAACACACATATGCTGACAAAAGATTTCCTCCTTTTCTTTCTATCATTCAGATGGAAAGAGAAGGTTGGGCAAAAGACTATGTAAAGATAAATTCAACTAAAATATCTATAGGTATTATGTGCGCGCTTCATAACAGGGCAGTTTGCTATATTACTATGTTTTAGACTTTTAGCTCAAATGTTTTCTCTAAAGTAACAATAAATTCCAGCGGTTTAACTAAAGCCAGTGATCCCACTCTGGTAAATGTGGATTGTAGTGTGGGGTAAGTGAATCTCGGGAGATATTATTAAAGTTTGATGAATGAATCCTATTTGTTGTTAGGTGACTCACAGTGGGGAAGTGCTATATGTCCGGGGGAGCTGAAAATGTGAGAACATGAACAGGAGCTGTCAGTGTAATGGTGAGGTTGGTGTATTTTTGGCACCTTTTGGAATCCTAAGTGTCATTTAAATACAAAAGCCCCCCTGCTATTGTTGTTGACCATATTCTTCTCTTTATTTCTGCCCATCTCCTTCAGCAAAATAATGTACCATGTCACACAACTCATATAATCTCAAAGATATTTCCTCAACATAACAATGGGTTCACTGCAGTCCAATAACCTCAACCACTTCCAGATCTCTTTGGGATGTAGTGGTAAAGGAAAGTCAATTCATCATGTCAGAATGGACAAAAATCTCAGAGGAATGTTTCAGTAGCGTAGTTGAATAGAAGTCACAAAAAATGGAAGTACTTCTGAAGGGAAGAGAGGTCCAACCTCAAACTGGCAAAGTGCACTCCTAAAATTGTCTTAAGTACTCTAAAGAAAAAACTTCCTTTTGTGATATGTGCACAACACAATCAGACGCCATTTGTGATATTAAAAATATACATTTTCATTAAAAAAGATAGATATATTTGGGAAAAAATAGATCTTGCAACAAAGTTCGAAATTATTTGCAAAAGCAAAGAAAGACATATTTTTATAATTGAATGGCAGGGATCATTTTGACTTTTTCTGACTATGTTCTACATCCAACAAGACAGATTAAGTGTCCTTTGAAGAAATCACCTAAGTATGAGGTATGCATGGTTAAACAGGGTATTGGAGGCATTATGTTGTGGGTCAAGTGTTTTTTCTCACAGTGAGGTTTGGCCAAAATGAAAAATTAAAAAATATCCAGCAGTTGTCCCCGAACCACCAAATATTGGTAAGAACTTGGGTATCAGAGAGCGCTTTTAGTTTACAGCATCACTGTTAATCTACATAATTAATACAATTGCTTAAACAGTAGATAATTTAAAGCTTGAAATTGACAAACTACAGTTCAGCCCTGTATCTGATAAAAAGATACAGTCTATCTATCTATCTATCTATCTATCTATCTATCTATCTATCTATCTATCTATCTATCTATCTATCTATCTATCTATCTATCTATCTATCTATCTATCTATCTATCTATCATATGTTTTCACAGTTTGAATAATCTGTAGACTAGTTGTGAAGTAGGGTGGGCTTCCTAAGTTAAGATAAAGAAATAAAGAAACTGTACATTAGTAGTGTCTACCTCAAGGTTCTACCCGAAGATCATGTTGTTTTTCAGTCTAATTTTAATACACATATCACATTAATTGTGGTTTTGAATTATTTTATGGTTAATCTTGTTCTATTAGGGGTATGTAAATTGTAAAGATCCACCTTGCCACATAAGTGATAATGCAGCAAATACATTTCTAATTCAAAGATCTCCCATCCTTCTTTCGGAAACTTCACCGTTTTTTTTCCTTTTTGTTACATTTGAGGCAGCCTCTTGATGCAACACCCAGCAGTGTCACCTTAACTTTCAGTTGAATGACAATACACAGGCGCACCATTAATTTTGTAATATCAGTCCAGACCAAGCCATTTGTAGGTCTTCAGGCTTGGTGGAGCTCTGCACATTTTGAAATAAAATAATAAGACTTCTTTAAAGTGCCATCTTAAGCCTTTAGTTTGAATTCGATTACGTCAGCTCAGAATGGTTTTGGATAGATACTTATGAAATAAAACTAAATCATTTCAGCATAAGATTAAGCCTAAATGTTTTGCATCCAGTGACAGACTCGGTCCATATTTGTGCCGAAGGCTGCCATTTATGACCAAGTAATAAGAAAACCATTAAGATGCTTTGGGCCATCGGTTTTTCTCTTTTTTATACTTAGATCTTCTTTTTTGATATAACTCGCTTATGTTTCATTAGGTTTGCATCATATAGTGAATCTGGCCATGGATTCTTCTTTTCATCATCAGCAGCACACATATGGAGGAGCATTCTGGACGTTATGGTCTTCTTCCACTACTTCTTGCAAGTAATTTTTTTTTCATGTCCTTTATCTCTTGGCTGGTTAAGACACCTTTTTTTTGTTTTCTTAATGTTTTTTAAGGTTACTTCTAAATGATTCTTACAGATATGCTGCACCGAACCATACATTTACCAGTCTTTATTAAAACAAATATTAACTGCAAGATAAACCTTGAGTAATCTATAATATGGAAATATTAAAAGCCTGTTAAAAATTATAGATAGTGGATATTCTTCCCACAGGATTACATGCCTAAAAATGAAGTCAGAGCTACAACTGCACCTTTACCACTGCTTTTCAAAAGCTGCAAGCTTTTTCAGAAGCCATGGTCTCTGTCATGATGGGTTCACTAAAAGCATCCCAAGAATGCAGAACACCACTGACGGACACAGGGATGAAAGTTTAACAGTTTATTGATGCACAAGCACACAGATTATACTGGTTCAGGTTCGGGGCCTGGATACTGGTTCACCGGAGTCTGCGTGAGAGACAGTTCAGTTAGCGTTGCCAACAGAGGTTTGATTTCCTTATGTTTACTGATTGTACCTTGAGGAATCTTGAGGTTAACTTTGGGAGAGTCTCTGTTGGATCTGGAGAAGAGTTCATCAGCAGAGTCCGTTTGCTGCTTCAGCGTCTCACGTCTAATAAGAACAGACCTTGGTTTAGGGTTTCCCAGCTCCAGTCCAGAGCTGCTTGGGGGTTCTCTGTGATTCTTCAGGTTTGGCTCTGAGGGTCGGCTCGGCAGGTTAGCTCTTCCTGAGCTTTCACAGAGGAGGCACAGGTTTCCTGGAAAACAGAGACAAGGGTTAGAATCCAAGCTGGATTCAAAAGTCAACGAGTTACTCAGAGGATCTTGGCTTAAGCACTGACCAACTGGAACAACACTGCGGCGTTGAGGCAAGGTCTGAAGACAGCTTAAGTAGTGGATCCTCTGATGATCTTGACGAGCTGCAGCTGTGCAGGAGGCTCCCTCAGAGGATCCACGGCGGACTCTGCTGGAGAAAGGTGGAATTTCTCCAGCTCCCAACAGTCTCTTTTCAACACAAATTTATCCAGGTAATGTTACATTCCTGGGGCCTGGCTTTTGTGGGTGCGGACCTGGTGTTAGTCTTCTCAGTGTATCTTGCAATGCACTTTCATTAGTCATTAGCAGCGACAGTAACTGCAGAAGAACATAGTTTTCACACCATTGACATGCCAGGAAAAGTAGCTTAAGATTTTTAAAGTCGTAGGGAAATCATATTTAAATGTCAAATCATTCTGGCTTAAACATGGATATAAATGTACTCTCCCTAAATTTAAATCCTGTCTTAAAATCTTATTTTTTTTCCTGTTATCTTATAACGGAAACATCTGTTATCATATATCACAGTCATCTGTCAATAATTTTTTTTTTGATCATAGCATCTTGATTCATGTGTCGCAGCTAATATGCGCAACGGTTGAAATAAGAAACAAGAATCTTGATAAACAACCAATCACATTCACTTTATTCACTCGTGTAAAGTCGTCCACCACTCGGGAGAATTCCGAACTGCAACAGTTAGGATGGCCGTTTCCCTACGACTTCAAAGCAGAGAAATAGATCCCTAATTTTAATAAAACACAGATGGAGAGAGATATTCTGCTGGGTTATACTGTTGGACCTCAGCAGACTGGTGAACTGGAACCAGAAACTCTGAAGGGGAGATCACAATGATCAGTTTAGGGACCGTGGGAAAAAAGACAGAGGCTTGTACAGTATATTGCTTGAGAGGCACTCACATTTGGGGGGGCTCTTGGTTATTCCTTGGATCCAGTTTGTGAGGTTAAATCCAGAGAAGAATGAACTCGTTGGAGAGCGTACAGGCAGACTAACGTTGGACCCAGAGGAGTAAAGGAGCGGACTGTCACTTGGTTTTCCAGAAGTTGACTTGAACGGATCATGTGAAGGTTTCCCCTTGCTCAGTGTGACTCAGCAAATCTTTCCAGAGGGGGTAGAAGGTCAAGGCTTATCCACTGATACAGGAAGGCTTCCTGCCGAAGAACAAAGATAAAGCAAGTTTAGACTCAGAGAGACTAGGCTAAGGTTAGACTCTGCTAATCTCAGTTTGGCTAGAGTACTAAATACTGGGAAACACTCTGGGGTCGAGGTAGTGACAGCCCGCTGCTCAAATACTCCTCTGGTAAAGACCCAACGAGCCACAGGTGTGCAAGGAGGCCCAACGAGAACAGGGCACCATCTGGTGGTGGAGAGAAGAAAAACACAAAAACAACCCACACAAACTGGAATCCTAACAGGATGTAGTTTTCCTTAAGCTCCCAATTATTCACTTCACTCTTGTGTCCTTTTAATTAACTTCTTATCCATATTGTGTACTCCACCTAGTTCTCCTTGTTTTTGTGAAGAAATTGTAGAATAGCTAGCTTCCTCCAAAGTCTTCAACCAGCACCCCTTACTGTAACCACCAGGTTAGAGGGTTGCTGCCATGGCAGGCATCACAGACCTTAAGGCCACATCAATATTGAGACAGAGAACATGTACTAAGAAACTATGGTGTCTAACTTGAGAGGCTTCTTATTTCTGAATGATTCATAGGTTGAGCTAAGTGCTTCAAGTGAAATTATTCATTCAAAATTTAGATTATTGGGTTGAATATTGGTTAAAAAAAAAGAAAGAAATTGATGAACGCCACTTAAAAATAAATTCACAACAAATTCTTACTTGGAAGGTAGGAAGGAAGAAATGAAAGATGATTTGCTAAATTTACAGCACTGCAGCTTTATGATGCACTTCTTAAATGTAGCTAAACACCCTCCCCCAGTATTTAATAAAAAGACATTTAAAGAGTCCATGAGCTACAGATTCATCACATTTAGAAGGAATTTAGGGAAATCACACAAAAATGGAAATTTTGTCACATTAAAAAGGATGCTTTTAGGCATCCAGGCATGAGCATCATTATTCAGCATCCCTGGATGCACTGAGGAGGGCAGATGATAAACAGTCTTTGCTCACAGCTGTAGTACCATGCAAATATATCACGACTTTGATAAAAAAAAATAAGGCTGATTAAACGTCGGTGTGATGGATCACCCATTTTAAGCAAGTTTCAAGCATCTGCACATTCATCTGCACAGCACCAAGAAGTCCATATTTGTATTGCTTTGTTCCTGAAGTCGAAGAAAGTAAGAAAGTGTAGAATAAAAATTTCCTATATCCTCAGATTTTTTTCAGTTTGTGTGCAACTCACATTTCCCTCCTCTTATGTGCCTGTCTCTTTACCCACCATTTAACACGATGATTCCTGCTTTGTCATAATAGCCTGTTGCATACACTAGATGGCACACTTGCCTTTGCCTTTGATTCTTATTTCTATCTCCAACACACATACATCCACATAACCCCCCACCCCCCACCCACCCCATATACAAGTAATCAGAAATTTGCAAACACCAGGCAGCCTATGGCAAATGAAATGGAGCGGCCCTTTCTGTCCATCTCTCCAGTTCTCCACATATGACCTCTGTCAGACTGCTGACTTTGATGTGTGATTATTACCAAAACAGATGCCTTATAACAACAAAACCACTATAACAGAAGCAGATACACAGTATGCGTGGAGTAAAATTAGATTCATGAAATTAAGATACAGAGAGGATGCGAAACACACCCTGCAGCATCAAATTCTTCCCCATCAGTATCAGTTACAGTCACCTTCAAAGCTGCAATGTAGCTGCAGTCGACGAACCTGCATTCATTTTTTTCCTCCCCATTTCATTCTTTTTTTGAAGTGCTTTGCTGAGGAGCACTTCAGGAGAGTGGATTACCTCTCAGTCACTACTCCCACAGTTTATTCAGCCTGTGGGGATTTAAAGTGTTATCTGCCCGGTCACCAAATCACTTCCCTCTTCTTTTGAGGAGGCTAAATCAGATACGAACTCTTTGTGTGAATTTGCCACCGTCCTCGCCGCCAAATGCAGAAAACGCTCTTCACTCGATCTCGGTTGAAGAGCGTCGGAGCAGGAGATGAGAAAGACGAACCATGGCTCAAGCTCGGTTAAGGGTTGGAAATAACGAACAGATGAGGTCAGGAATCATAACAGGCAAACATAGAGAGAATGTATAGCCGCTGCACAGGACAGGAGATACAAAATAAATCTAGATTATAGGCTGTTTGTTCACACTTTCTAAATGACTCAAACTAACTCTATTGTTATCTGCTGAGGTTGTGCTACCGATGGCTATTTGCTTTCAAAAGCTGTTATATTGTAGTCTAGATCTGACTGAATGTTGAGTTTGGGACTTGAACTCAGTCCACTTCTAAGTACTATCAGGAATGTTAATCACTCAAGGGTAAAAAGAACAATCTGCTCTGATTTCTGAGTAAGGCTTTGATGTAGTCAAGCTAATCATCTGATGTTACATTAATAAACCTTAAGACCTGGCTTCAGTTGCATTCAAAAGACATCGCCTTTAGTCTAAACAAAGGAAAAACTTGGTTAAAAGGTAGATTTGCCAAAATCTACCTTTTACAGTATATGTAACATAAATAAGAATATGTTTGATTTACAACGCACTTTTCATTAATCACAAAAACACAAAGATCAAAAGCAGCAACAAAGATAAAAGCTTTAAGATGAAAAAGATTTCATGAGATGGAATTCAACGAAACCAAACTAAACAAGACCCTACAGCTAAGATGCTATTGTCTAAAGCTACATCCAGACAAGATGGGCACAACATGTATAAGTCCGTACTGGGCAGCAGAATGAGAATAAAGTCGTATTTAAAGACTGTTGGATATAGAATGGTTGTTGGTGGCAGATGGGCTAGTTGGAGTGTTTCATTAATCGTTGATCTATTGGGACTTTCTTAAAACAGATGTTTTACACCAACAGATCACTCTGGACTCCACAACTGTCAGAAAGATAAAAATGAAAATAAAGCTTCAATTTGCCCGATGGTAAGTTATCTGGAGGGAGACCTTGGACTGAATCCTTGTGGATTAAGATGGGTATTAAAATAATGAAAGAAAATGGGTGTGATAAATTCACATTTATGCACATCTCATGATCATACAAAGGAGCGGTTTGGTCTTTGCAAACTCTTGCTAGAAATCCTGGTCAGAAGTACATGGCTATATACTACGCTAGAGGAGACAAAACTGTAGACTCACTTAACAGTGTCTGAGGGAGTAAGAGCAGGATGAAATCTGACAATAGTACAGAGGTAAAGTAGAAATAATTTGAAGAGGTGGTTTATAAGAGTTTGAAAGGGAGGTATGAACACGTTTCATCTCAAGATTAGTGATGATAAAAAGAGATGGATATAGTGAGCAGGGATATAGATGGTGGAAGTGGATGATGAATGAGCCTGGTAAAGCAGCGATGTCTTCAGTTTTGGAGCAATTTAGTTGGGAGATGCACATCATTATCTCTTCCAGAGAGATTGTGAGTGGAGATAGAAATGAGAATGACGAGAGGGACGATGGAGGTGGTGCTGCAGTTGTAGAATTGACTTGTACTTTTGTATCATTAACATAGAAGTAGGTTGTGTGTACATATGTGTGTGTAGACAGTGTAAGGTACATTTCCCAAGAATAAGCTACAATATGGGGACTTGAATGATTCACTGAGCGTTTCCCATTAGAGAAGGTTCTTCTCTTGGGTTGGGGGTTCAGTTGAGAATTAAGATGTGTGTGGAGGTTAGGTTAGATATGCGTTGGTAATGGTTAGGGAAAGGGTCTGGGTTAGGCCATAAAAATCATAGGAAATGAATGGAAGTCAGCATAAAGTTGCTGTAAGGATAGTGTGTGGGTGTAAGGCATATCTTTATGCAATGTGAGTGGAGAAAAATGTCTAGTGTTTATCAACTGACCTTAGCAAACCTGACTAAATAAAAAAAGTAATGTTTATAACATATTCTGAGACTTAGCATAGACAAAGATTTATTTGAAACAGCCATAAATATGGCTTTATATGGGGCTTTACTATATAGGGCTGGACCTTCAAATAATTTAAATAAGCAGCGTTAATTTAATGGGCAATAAAAAAAAAATTCATATGCAAATAAGTGGGGATGTGGCAGGTGGTCTACATTATGTTTGCAACTGATAAGATGTACAAACCGCCCCATTTAAATAAACATATTGGGCAGTTTGAGGCTATCTGTAACCGGAAGATGAATTTGTAGGCTACATAGTTTGAGGCAATAATGAAAAGATTTTTAAATAAGAATAATGACAAAGATGATAATGGTTATTCATACTGCTTTTTATACAAGTACATCAAAGTGTTAGAAACTAAAATAAAATAATTAAAATAATAAAAGATAAATACTGGAAAAGTCACCTTTATCTGCTCATTGATAATTTATTCAATAGTGTCCTATTGAATAACTATTCTAGAAACTTGAAGAAATAGAAAGATTTACATTAGATCTGTACCATCCCTGACCAATGCGAAATTGGATCAAAATCAAATTCCTTTTTTGAGCTACAAACCAACTGCCTTCCTTTATTTTAATTACAAAAACAGAATCTGAGCAACTGAGCAACCTTTCTTTGTCAGAGTCATGATTTATTTAGAGGATGAAAATCAGAGAGTGTGGTCATTTTGGACTGCATGGCAGAGTCTTACAGACTAAACAATCAATATATTCAAGGCCAAACATTCAGGGAGTTATAACAAAGTGAAGTATTTGTACAGAAAGAACATAGCACAACACTTGCTTTTCAGATTGCAAACAACAGACTAGAGCATTGCATCTAAAGGCTGACATAGGAAGCTGGTTAAGCTTTAAGGCATGGACTGTTAGCTGGATCATAATCTTAATATAAACCACAGTTTCAGATGGGTTCAGAGAATCAACCAAACTTTTTTTTCTTTTAAGAAAATAGAATATATAATTTTAATAGTATTTCATTACTGTTATTCTGAATCGCATATACAAGCTTGTGTAAAAAGGATGCACTTTTAGGCGCTTGAGAGAAATGCAACCCAAAGCTTAAAATCTCAGTGTTACCTTTGCAAGAGAAGTGTGTGGCACTGTTGTAGCTTTTACATTATGACTATGACAATTCATGAAGCTCAGATAAGATAAAGATTCTTATTTGCTTTCATTTTACAGATTTGAGAGATTCTTCAATTTCAGATGTTAATATAGATATCCTTATTACCTTCAAGAATGACCCTTTTAACTATATGAATTGGTATCAAACCTATTCTCCTTACAAGTCTCACAATAGTTTGCTTGAGTATTGGCCCATTCTTGCACAGCTAGAACTTGTGTAACTCTGTCACACTTCTAGGCCTCATCTTACGAACCTCTTTAACTTCAGCTAAAAACTCTCTGTGGCAAAGGTCACCAACACAATGCCTGTGGCCCTAAAGAACCACATGGGGGGCCCGTCTTCTGAAAATTTGACAAATCACCAGTGGGCTAAGTTTGAATTTTGATTTTATTCTGTTGCTCTTCTTTTTAAACCACACTTTAATTTATAGAGATTTCAAAATGAAAATGTCTAAAAAAACAAAAAACAAACATGTAATACGTTTATTATGCATGCAGTTTAGGTGAACACCGACTCCATTTATAGGTCAGTATTGGTAGCCCTTCCTGTGACTCAGTACAAATAAAGTAGCCCCACGCCTTAAAAAGGTTGGTGACTCCTGCACTGTAACATCAGGGCTTTGTGATGGCCAACTACAAACCCTTTATAACAAAATATACAGTATGGTTCAGGTCAATATAATTTGGAAAGCTAATTTTAGCTGAGCTTTAGCTTCCAGACAGAGACTTTGTGTCTCAACATAATGTTCCTTTCTAATAATGCAAACTATTTTCTCAAAGCATTGCTTTGTAACTTTTAGCAACTAGGGGCAAGAGACCTGTAATCTTCAAATTAAGCAACCCTGAAACATTCCTTCATACATGTTTTAGACAGCTTTGAGAAGACGTTTGCCTTTTTTCCCTCCAAATATACTAATCTTCATGAATTCCAAAGGTTACTTTTTGTTTCATCATACCATAGGGTGTGTCTCCAAAAGTCAAAGCTCTTCATCATGGCCTGCATTTTCAAACTTTAACTTGGCAAGTGGATCTGCAGTGTTTTGGTTACAGCATTATTTCAACTGTGGATAATAACATTGGCAATTAGCAAGCATCTTAATAAGGTCTTCTCTTTTCTTCTGGACTTTACAGCATATACTGCACTAAAACATACTCATCTCATTTACTCAGAATAGTATGATGGCAGGACATACCTATGGAGATACCTTTTGTATAAGAAATGTGGCAATACCAATTCCAAAAATCTATTAATTGTACTTTAGAATAAACCAGGTTTGTTGAGGAGGTCCACAGGAGTACCTCCATTTAACATTATTGTTTTGTTTTCACTTTTTAAATAATTTCGCCTTTCACAAATTATCTGAAGAAGTAATTTTTACTATTTGAAAAAAAAGAAACCTCATTATCCTGATATTGCACAAATAGAAATTATTTTGGTGATTCTGACTGACCAAAAACTGTAAAAGTTTAGACTGATTTAATTTCAGATGGTGAGAAAAAAGTACATGTGCACCTTTATGCAACGTGGTTAAATATCTCTATTTCAGCTGTGTAAAAAATTGTCGAATGAGTTTGTCTGAGTTTGGTCACATAACACACAACCATAGCAGCCAAACATCCTGTATTTCATTTATTTAGGGGATAATTAACTTACACTTTGAAGGACATGAAGCACCTGGATATTTTCATCACAGCAGGCATTTAAGCATTAAAATGTTATTGTAGAGATGTTTCTTTATATGACCTTGTAATTGACAATGCAGCCATTATTTATGATCTCAGGTGTTTTAGCAAAGTGCCATAACTCCATTTGCCACAAAATCTACCTAAAGGTAGCAGACTGAAATCAAACTGGGGACACAGAGTGTTTAAATGGGTTTTATTTTGCTCTAGTTGGAACAGATGACATCTTAGAATGCAACACTGGTGATAAAAGTAATTACTACCACAATTGGATGATCTTTGCATGTATGTTTCATTGCTCTAGTCACATTTTGATGCTTATATTTAGCTTTATACTCCGATGCCTGTATTCCACCAGCCTGAAATGAACAAAAAATACTTTGATATCAATTCAACATGTTAAATAATTTATTTATTACTTCAAGAAAAGTTTGAGCTATCTCTGCTGCACCAATTGCTGCTTCTTCCAATTTTTTTCTGCCTAATATTCAAACTTTTTTAGCTGCAACATTTATAGAGCCTGCTGTCTGACCATCTGCAGAAATGCAAGTCAGGGATTCTTTAGGTTTTCATGCTGAGATCCAAACAGGAGCATCTCCTCCTGTTTCTATAGGAGCCAGACAACTTTCCAAACAAGTGCTTTGCACTGTTGGTCCGTCAAAAAAAAAATGCACAAAGCCTTGAGAACGGACCTTTGGAAAAAGGTTTAACAGCGAGTACAAACCTTGAATTTTAAATAACTAAAAAAATCACCTGAAGAATTTTAGTCTTCCTAATATTTACTGATTAGGTCATTGGGAGTTCAATTCAACTTAAATGATTTGTGAGAGCACCGGTGTCTATAGGCGTTTAAAGACTCATCATGTGCACCAACCTGCAGAGAAATCTAACAAGCTCCCCTGACACCCACAGATCCTGATAAAGATTAAATGCTATCCATTTCAATGCTGTTAAAGGTCTCTCTTGATAGAGGAGCACAGCAGAAAGATGGGCAGATGGTGAAGAGAGAGAGGGAGAAAGGAGGGGAGAAGGATGTGTGTGTGTGTTTCAGCATGTCAACACATTAATATTTCCTCTGCAGCCCTCTGTCTCCCCTCATATCTCACCCAAGTGTCAGGGGAGTGGGTGGCAGGGCCTGTCTGGAGAGACAACACTCATGTTAGGCATTTGAGAACATTGGCTTGAGCAGTGCTGTTTGGTGTCATGGACAGAAGGCTAACAAACACTGCAGACATGAGCAAATTTTGTTGTGTAGAATCATTGAAATGTATTTCAACAGTTTGGGCCTTCTGCCTCAATCCCAAAGCATTACACTGTGCCACTTTGTCAGGAACGATTGGGCTTAGACAGGGACATATAAGTGCTGTTTGTCTACAACCAGGGTACACACTGTTTACCCTGGAAATTCTCAAAGTTAAGTCTCATCTGTCTGTTGGGGGGTGCTGCATGGTGGCATACAGTTAGTGGCAGCAGTAGGTTCAAACCCTGGCATGAAGTTCTTACTTGATGACTTTACAGATATCCAGCTAGTTTCCTAGGTGTTGTGGTTAGAATAAAAACCAAACCCTACCTATAACCTTGTTTTAGAGATGAAGTTATCTACATGTCTTTAATATTTGGTAGATACACTTTTTAATCAATATGGTTTGGCTCATAATTACGGGTATTCTTCTACAAGCCTCTCACAGTAGTTTGCTGGAAGTAGGTCCACACTTTCTGCAGGAGCTTTTGTAAAGTTGCTTGCAAGCTTTGCTCTCATTCCTAGAAATGTAATAAGAAAAATGTAGGGTGTAGTTTTAGTTGATTTGGCTTTTTGTAGAGTAATGAATTCTTAATTACTGAGGGGCCTTTCAGCCTATGTTGATATGTCATTTAAATGTGGGTAAGCATTATTTCTTCTGGTGTAATAAGTTCTCCTCCTGATATGTTGGCTGATATTTTCACCCTCTTATAGAAGATGCCAGGTCAGGGTGACCAGATGTCCCCGATTTCCAGGGAAGGTCCCCGTTTTCGATCACCTGTCCCTAGCTAAAACTGTCACCGGAAATGTCCCTGTTTTAATCTTTAAGCTTATCTAGTTTGGTGGTTCTCAAGGGTTCAACAAGAGTTCATTTAAAGACGTTTTACAACTGATTTGGTATATATATGTAAGAAAGTTAGTTTTTAAAAGTTGTTTTTCTGATTTATGGTTGTAATTCACGAGTATAGACTTCCAGGTTTAGGTGTGCTTTTCTACTACTTAGTTTGTATATAAGAACAATTCTCATGGAAAATAGGAGTCAGTAACAGGAAAACACAGACACGATCTGCCTGATCTGAAAACAATGGAGTAACAGACAACTACCTATCTAATGTTCATTTATTATGCTGTTTTTGCTTCTAGCTCCAAATATTATCCATAATAAATATTAATTAAAATTTTTAGTATTTAATCAGATGAGACAATTATATGTTTTGCTGTTGTCTAATGTTTTTGGAAGTGATTTGATTAATGTCTCTGTTTTAGAATAGTGTAAGACTGATAGAAGAGGAGAGAGAAAGAAGACTGAATGAGAGTGGAGGAAAACTGGAACAGTGACGGAAGAACCACTGAAGAGAAGGAAGAAAAAATGACTTAGAAGAGTAAAGCAGAGAACAGACAGAAATCAGAAGGGATTGGCAGCCTATTGCTTAGGGCATAGAGCTTGGAATCCAGAGGTTCTGAGTGCAAGCCCCACTCCCACAGACTGCCACTCTGGGTCCTTGAGCAAGACCCTTAACCCAAAACTGCTCCCCAGGAGCTGCACAGTGACAGCCCTCTGCCCCTCAAGGGGATGGCTTAAATGCAGAGAGTTCATTTCGTTGCTCTGTAGTTGTGGCAGCGTAAAGACAATAAAATTGGAAAGCCCTGCTTACCATCCTTGACCCTTTCACTCTCACTCCCAACCCAGAGACACAGTTCTAGTTTTCTATAAAAAATACTGTTGATTTATTCATTTTATTCATCTTAAGAAGATACTACCACTGTTAAGAGACATATTTCTGGCTTTTACACTTGAAAATAAATGTAAAAAATGAAACCGTTACTGTCCCCATTTCCTAATTTCATCTTGATGAGATGTACTTTTTTTAATCTATGAGCTGGAAATGCCCTAGGTTTGATTTCAGAAATCTGGTTACCTTATTCCAGGTGTTTGCAGTGCTCCTTGAAAATATATCAAGAGGTCACCTCATTATAACTAAAGGGTCAATAATTAACCAATGAAAGGTTTAGAAAAGCCATGAAACACAATTATTACAATATTACAAAACTAAATGCAGGAAAGGAATTGCATAAAGGGCAAACATTTCCTTTATGCACAGAAACAGTCTCCCTCATTCTGGTAATTTTAATCCATTTTAGACTTCACCAATCAGAGCTGTTGGTTAAATTGTTCAATTAATTATATTTTCAAAATGAGTAAATGACTTTTGTTTGGTGGCATCACATGAATTTGTACACGACATGCCAGTAAAAGAAGGAAGGGGAAGAAGAATACAGCAGGTCTGCTCAGGGGAAACTAGCTGGTGAAAGCTGCTGAAGTGTCACAGGAAGGCTATTTTCCACTTCAGGTACCGTAGCTGATAGACTTTGATGTTGGACTGAACTTTCAACCAATTAAGAACACAGCTAGGTTGACCTGCCACTTCAGAGACACCTGGGCATGGCACAAAACTTATATCCCCCCCTCACAAAGTTAGTTCACAAGTTGATGAAAGCTGTTTTTAATGGTAAACCAAAATGCTTTGAAGAGATTGCTTTCCCTGTTTGGCCAACAGCTGAAACTGTGCAGACAAATGGTTTCCTTTTTTATCTTTTTGGTCTTTATTGATGCAGGATGCAAGGTCAGTTTGTGCTCGAGAATTGCACAGCTGCAAATACCGATCGATAAGTCCTACTTTTTGTTGAAATGTCAAACTGCTTATCTTGTTAGTGAGTAGAACCTCCTCGTTTGGAGTCGGTTATTACAGAACGTGAACAAAGTCCAAAGAAGGCAGAAGTCCATTTAAAGAGTCAGTCCAGGGGACGCAGAAAAAGACATACAGGACACACCATGGACTGCCAATGCTTTGCTGACTCATCATTTTTTCTTTTTTTAGAAAGTAGTTCTGGCTCTACGCCTTTGAGCTTAGCTGTACCTCTTGAAGGATAAAAGTTATGGACAGAGCAAATGCTGCAAATAACTATGTGTACTCTCTTGATTTTTACTTTCCTGTAAAAACTCCATGGGTTGAGTGTGGTTCTTCTTTTTGGATTAAATAACCAATATGTGACTCTCTATTTATCTCTCCTCTCTGTTTCCAATAGAAAGTACACCAGGCTTTGAATTCCTCTGTTTAGCTATATCTAGATGGAGTCACTATTAGGGGGATTGCTTCCTTTGTTGATATAATTACAGGCTTTATTCTTCTGGCTTAGTGCATTAATATTCACTTATTTTTTTTTTTTTTTAAACAAAAAACTATTGAAAGCACTGTTGCTGCCAATAGCTCTAATAGTTGCTTTTCAGTGTCCCTGTAAAAAGGAACTGGTTCCTCTTTACTGTCGCCGCTGTCTTGCTCAGGATTAGGGATAACTTAAACAACTTAATGAGCAACTGAATTTAAATATATTGTGTAACTGAGACTGGACTGTATTATAGCTGAAAATGAGATTTAACGTGAACTGAATTAATTTAAATCTAAATCAGATTAAATTTAATTGATCTAATTAAATATAAATTGGTCCTAAATGTTTCATAAATGTCCTTGAGTGGAAATGTATTGCAAATTGATACTGTTTGAATGAACTAAAATAACTTAGTGTGCATTCATGCATATATTGTAATCCATGTGCAGACAAACAACAGCTGACTTCTTACTCCGCTTCACGAATTCAATGTTTTCGCTCCAACAGTGCCTTTATGGCATTACTGGTTGCCATTTATACACCCGACAGATTTATTCGTTAAACAAGTTAATAACGAGCCGGAAGGTCTGTCAATGACCTTTAAAGCAGCAGGTGGACAGAAAAAGAGCATTGCGAGCTTAAAGTCGGTTTGGTATTTTAGAACCATCTGACACATTTTGTGGCCTTCGCTCATGGCTTGGACATAAAAGATGTCATTCAGTAAATGTCATGAAGTTACGATGAATAGCCATTGTTCACCTCGGTTGATTCTGCGTTCATTCTAATTTTTCTCTTGCACATTTCTTATTTTAGCATCTGTATTTGACACAGACAGTGGATTTCTGAGTTTGAAAGCTTGGCAGGGGATTTTTAACCTTCAGGAACAAAGAGGGAAAAAAAAGCTTAAAAGGGATGTAGATTGACACTTTAAGCTTTACTCATAGAATTCCCACTTTACAAAAGGGAAAAAAGGGAATTCCTAAATCTTGAGATGGTCTATAAATTTTAGATGATTTTCAGCAGATTTTCTTTGTAAATGGATTACTCATTTTTATTGATTGTTATAAAATGTGTTTTCCTTTGTCATGATGTTTTAAAGAGATCTGACCCACATTACTGGAAGTAAGAGGGGAAGTTCACAGAGGTTAGTTCAGGGTCCGTGGGAACTTTGAACGACGTCTTGCAAAAACAGAGGTGAACTGGACTCACATTTGCGGAGAAAGGTTTCCTCCCAGTATTCAGTCGGTGTGGGTTTTTCCAGAGATAGCGTGGCTCGTTGGAGGGCGGACAGGTTTTGGTTTGGAGCAAAACCTGTCCTGAGGAGCAATGGAGCGGACTGCCACTTAGATTTTTAGGAGTACTTGAACGGGACGTGTGGAGATAAATCCCCTGCTCAGTGTGAAGCTCAAACAAATCTTTTCAGGGGGGAGAAGGCCAATAATCCAGTATGCAGGATGACCTCCTGCCGAAAGGCAAAACATAAAAACAACGTTAGAACTCAGAGAAACAAAGACTCAGTTAGACTCAGCTAAACTCAGCTCAGCTAGAGTACCCAAAACTGGCAAACACTCTGGCATCGAGGTAGTGACAGTCCGCTGCTCAAATACTCCCCAGTGATGAGCCAACCAGCCGCAGGTGTGCAGGAGGACCAACGAGGACAGGGCACCACCTGGTGGGGAAGGGAGAGATAAACACCAAAACACAACCCACAAAGACTGGATTCCTAACACCCTTAAAGCTAATACCATGTAGAGTAAGGCTATTTGGGAGGTAGTGGTACTCAATTTCTTTCATGCTGTGGGTTGTGGTCTGAGGAGAGCTTAAAGAACAGGGATAAGCCCTTATACCAAACAAGCACTTCCATTTTTTTGTTCCATAATAACCGCTTGGAAAATCAGAAAACATATACCCTATACCTTATTTACAATATTACTTTTTGCACAGTTATTAATATTTTTTGTATTTTCTCCACTCCTCTTTTATGTAACAAATCTGAGTGTTATTAAAAAGTTTCAGCTCATTTCACCAAGTAAAACACATTATATGGATTAAATGCACAGACTTGTGTTTTAATTCTGGTAGTTATGAGGATTTTCTGCTTGCAGCAATAATAACACTGAAATGAAGAGTCTTATTATTTAATAAAAGGTGTCCTTAACACCTACAAAAAGATAGCTATTTTCAACTTTAATCTGACAAACGAGTCTCTATGTTGTGTAGTATTGTAGTTTATTGCATATAACTGTATTCTAATAATACTAAAGCATATTTGCAGATGTTTATTCTACTGTGAGAATGTCATACCTATAGCTTTTGTCATTTGAAATTTGCTTGAGGAAACAGGCAAACATTTCACAGTTTGACACAGCTGCACGTTAATTGCTTAATCTGCTGACAGAGTAACAAAATGAGCCCCTAAAATAACTAAGCAGCTCTGAACTAAAGAGAAATCGCCTTCCTTGGTTTCCAGCAGGCGATATTGTTTAACCACCCACAGCACTTTTCCACATCATCAGTATCCTGTAGAAACTTAATGCTAAACTGGTATCACACTGGCAGGAACACTGCATGCCTGTTTCTCCCACCTCTCCTGATGTCTCTTCCAGCCCTCTCCTTTCGCTACCCTCCTATCTCAGTCCCCCTTATTTTTTCCATCCCCTCTGCCTCCTTTCCCTCCCCACCTACTAGGTTCTTGGCAGTGCTTGGCAGTCGCCCACCTTGTCTAACTAGCAGGTAGATGCATGTCTGTAAATGTGCGTATTTTCTCTTTTTCACTGTGTGTGTAAGTGTGTCTAGCAGTGGTCTAGACATGGTTTCCTCTCTAGTGTTTGTCTTTCTCCTCAGGCCAGCTGATCTGTTCAGCCAGGAATGCTGCTGCAACTGCTGTCATATTGTTAACACTCTCTCTCTGTCTATGCAGCTCCCTCTTTTCTCCTCACCTCCCCTATCACTCCTCCACTCATTTTATCCTTATTCCTTTATCTGCACCTGCCATCTATCTTTCCTCCTCACTGTCGCCCATCTGCTTGCATCCACCTACCCTTTGCTGCTCTCGCACTGAGAAACACCAGTTTTCTTCAAAGCAACTTAAAATATCTGTCTTACCACCCACACGTCTTATTTCCTCTAGGTTAACCCCACCTTGATTTGTTGGTCTCTGTTCGCTCCTTTATCTTCCTCTTCTTTTTCTTTCAAGAAACAAAACATCTCCCACAGTTTGTCTGCTTGGACATGATTACCACCACTTAGCCTACAGTATGTTTTGTACATTGATTTAAATAGCATTTATCAACATTTGCATACAGGGATGTGAAAAATTGACAATCCTTCAACAGTTTAAAAATGTTTACATACTATCATGATAATTCTTAATACTGAGGTATCACAGTAAAATGAATAAACATCAATGGATGAGGATAATACATTATAAAAAAATCTTGAGTAGTGAAGTTAAAAATGAATTCCTTTATAAGAAATATATTATGACATTCTCCACATTTATATTCATTTATAATGAGGAAGGATAACACATAAATAGGTGCATCTGGTACCCAGGGTTACAACATCATCACTTAGGATGTTTTTTGGAGTTTCGCCCTTAGTAGCTGACTTTTAATATTATAACGAGAGTTACAGAGATGAAAGAATTTATCTCACTGTAATGATAATAGTGGAAACAACAGACATAAATCTGATTAAAGGATATCAGTCCTCAGCCCTGGTGCATGCCTGAACAGTTAGAAGGATAACACACATGATAAAGTTTCATGGAAAGTTAAGAGAGAGAATGTGTGTCAACATTAAAGTGTCATGGTTTGGGATTACTTTGCTGCAGCAGGACTTGTGCAACTCACGGTCATATCCAGGGGTGGATATGGGGTGGAAACAAACTTGGGGTGGAAACAAACTTAATATGTTTTTCTATGTACCTTTCATTAAATTTAATGTATCTCTGTTTATTATGTAAGTTTGCTGCCTCTTGGCCAGGACTCCCTTTTTTTATCTCAATGGGATTTTTTCCTGGTTAAATAAAGATTAATAAAAAAATGGATAATCCAGGTCCAGGAAAGTGGAAAGCCCCTACAGTGATACGTTCCAACCATTTGCATTTCTAGCTCCACAACTCAGACTGGGGGCTAATTAGCTGGCTGTTTGAACAGGATGAAGGAAAAGTAGTTAGTTTTTCCTGTCTGTACCCGGATTATTCACCTCTGCCACAAGTTTTGCCAAATTTTAGAACATGCTTGTTGAAATCAAGAATTTACTTTTGAAAAATTATGGTTAATTAATAACTGGAGCCTTCAAAATGACAGTGACACAAAAAAAAAAGCCAGAAATAAATACACAAGGGACTGGATGAGAATTAAGAAATGGAAAGACCTGGGAGTGTCAAAGCACAGATCAAAGCATTATTTAGAGGTTAAAGGCTGTAAATTCAAGAAACCACTATAAAATCTTCCATCTGAAAGTTTAAAGTGGGATGAACCAGACTGATGCCAGAGACTGTTACTGACTTTTTTTTCTTAGTTATAAAACACATTTTGTTAGCTTTTGCGTAACGAGTAAAACAAACCTGATTTTGTAGTTTTAGTCAAATTAGATTAATTTCTTTTGTGCTCAAAACTGATATCAAACATGAATATTTTCACTTTAGCTAACAACTGAATATTTAATGGGCTTATATTTAATGGCATGATTGCTTCTGCATTAGTGTGACTGTTTGGCTGTGCCATGAATTAAAATGATAGGGTCATTTTAGTCTTAAAAAATGGAGTACCATAAAGGCGTAGTTTGGATTTAGTTTTTTCTGAAAAATTAGTTATTAAACAGCCGACGGACATAATGGTAAACGATAACTGACAAAATAGCTGTTGAAAATGTAGATAAAGTTCTCCTTCAACTTTTCTTTTTATCATTATCTTATTTTGCTGCCAGGCACACTATTATAGATAACCTAAAACCTACAATAGGAAGGATAAAAGCAAAATAAATTCTCAATATATGCCAAAGACTAAGAATGAATGCTGTGGACACCATTATTATTAATAATAAATACCAGTATTAGGCATCTGTTAATAAATACTTTTAATAGAATATTTGTACTTTTTCTTTATTGAAAACATATAGATAAAATTTTGGTTTTGGATTTACTTACTGACAGACAAACAAAATTTGTGTGTTATACTACAGGCATTTTAATATATTAAACTACATGCATGTGCTTTTACATGTATTCATTTTTATAAATCAAATAAAAACAATAAAAAATAAATCCTCATTTGACCACAGAAATATCATCAAATGTAGATTTTTTATATTTGAGATTGTGCAGACGTTTCTTATTCATACTTGATGGCCTTCTCTTTGAGTATTAGTGTGTCATATTTAATTAATGTTGAATGTTAAAGTTCATCCTGGTGTGAACAGCCACCTCACTGAAAAGCTGCAAAGGAATTTAAAAGTGCTGTCCATCGCATGCCTGCCACCACTCTAAACTGGAACAATGCTCTAGTTTCTCAAGCTCCCATCATATGTAATTATTTATTGTTTCTTTGGCTGATTCTAGTTTTGCACAAAAAACAAAAAAAAAACAAAAACAAAACTGACTGTGTTACTAATAAAGTGAGCTGCATACATTTTCGCAAATTCCTTCTAGAATTAGAAATAAAACATTTTAAAAATTGGCATGGAATGAGCTGTTCTTGTTAGAATGATTTTGCAGCTGTACTAACAGTACAGGTGATGCATGAAGGATTTCCACATTACTTTCCTCCATGTTCATAACAATCTTGCTCAAGTAATTTCTATTCAATGAGGGTAATGATCTTTACAGATGTGACTTGTATTGTTTGCTTACAAAATGTTTAATAGGAAATCAAACTGCATAAAAAAAAAGAAATAAAACAAAATAAATAAATAAAGTTGGATTTTGTTTGCGGACCAAACAAGTTGATCAGAGGGACTCTCCTAGTGTAAATAAATACTAATTTGGATTTATGGCTTTTTTTTTCCAACATACGGGTTACCAAATACAAACAGGCCTTCTATGTGTAGACTGGCTGTAGGTGAACTCTAATTAGGCAAGCCTTGCTTGACCATGAAAAATAAAAATGTGTCCTTACCAGGCTTCTTTTCTCCATGCCTCTTTGTTCTGCACACGTCCCTTCCTTTATTCTTCATTCTTAGCCCCTCACTTCCTTCACTCACCTAAACTCTATCTGTTCTCCCTTTCCTTTTGCTTCAGGCCTTCGGGTTGTAAAACTTAATCTTCATGAAAAAAAAAAAGTCGTTTCTTCTTTCATCTCGCCAGCTCTTCTTTCACAAAGAAACACACAGGGGTGCCCATGTAGACTTTCTTTCACTTTTAAATTAAACTGAGAAAATTCTCTTTCTTGTTGGCCTTGACAACGACCTGCACCATTGGATACACACACACTGCAGCACTGGCCACACACCTTACATAAATAATCAATAGGGAAAGCAGATTAGAAAAAGAAACATGCTTTTCCCTGTTACAAAAGGAGAAAAAAATTAGATGAAAATATGTGTTTGGTGCAAAATAACAGAAGAGCATCTCTGTTTCAGTGTGTGGATGCACATCAGCACATCCTAAAGCATGAATTAAAAACTTTGGCTGCAAATCTGATTAATCTCACATGCACATCCTAAGGAAAATTATATTTAAAACCTACAAAAACCCTCTTCATCTTCATTTTCAATGAGTGTAAAAATTTCTGCAGTGCTTAAATTCATTAAGGGTAAGATCCCTATGAATGGTGTGTCTTTTGTGACACTTTTTTAAGAGTTTAACTTATAATTATGGGGAAAACAGGTTTATTTGAGCACTGTGTATTTGTGGAAATAACTTTCTGCAAAATATAATACCGTGGCAGTGTATTAAAATATGATCCCCACGACTCAAAAAACAGAGTTCAGTCAGGCGAACCAGAGTTTGTCTCAGGTGCACCAGGAAATCAGGTTGAGCAATTTGGAAATAAAAGGGGACAGGAGGAACCTTGGTTTAATAACCTTTGTCAATAGGCCTTTTAATTAGGCCCGAATGAAGTCCTTCTAATTGCTCCTTGTCACATTTCAAGTTTAGACACAAGTCTAATGTAGGGAGACCGGAGGGTTTGTTCCAAGCAGAATGGATCATACTTCTCAGTTTTACTGGAAAGGCCTATGCCAGGGTTTTTGAGAGGAGAGTGCTTTACACTGTCTGCATTAGAGTTTGCTCTACCACATGTGTTTTGTGAACCAATATAAGGCATTTGAATATATCCCTCATGGTGCCCTGTGTGGGGTGCTCAAGGTGTATGGAGGCAGGGGCCCTTTACAAGGGGCCATCCGGTCTCTGCACAAGCAGAGCAGGAATTTAGTTTGCAATGACAGAATTGAGTTACACTTGTTCCCGGTGCATGTTGGACTTTGACAGGGCTGACCTCTGTCAACGACACTGTTCATAACTTTCAAGGTAGTGATGTCTAGGGACTCTGGTTTGGAGACCGGCAAATTTTGTCCCTGTATTTTGCAGATGAGATGGTTCTGCAGGCTTCCTCCTTCCAATACCGACAGCATGCACTGGGTGTGTCACAGCAGGGAGTGAAGTGGCCAGGATGAAGATCATACTTCCAAATTCACAAAAAAAAGGTGGCTTGTCCCCTTCAGGTTGGAAGAGAGTTTCTTTCTCGTCTTGAGGAGTTCTTATACCTATGGGTCTTGTTCAAGTATAAGAGGAGAATGGAGTGTGAGATCAATAGATGGGTGGGTGTGGCTGCCTATATAATGTGGATGCTGCACGGGTCTGTTTTGGTTAAGAGAGAGCTGATTGAAAAGGCAAAGCTCCCAATATACCGGTCTAGGTTCCGACTATCCCCTATGGTCATGAAATCTGGGCCAAAAGAACAAGATCCCAGATACAGGGTGCTGAAATCAGCTTTCTCCCCTAGATGGCTGGGCACGCCCTTAGAGGAAGAGTGAGAAGCTTGTAATGAGGCTCAGAGTTGAGCCGCTTCTCCTCCACATTAAGAGGAGTCAGCTCATGGGGCTCATACACCTTTTTCAGATGCCCTCTGGATGCCTTCCTCTGGAGGTGTTATAGGCCTATCCACACAGGGGACCACACAGGACATTCTGGAGGGATCATCATCACTCTTGTTTGGTCTTAATACACATTAACAGAGTGGGAGGTGTTTGGGGCGAGGCAAGTCTTTTAGACTATGTTCACACTGCAGGCCTTGCTGCCCAATTCCGATTTTTTTGTGAAATACGATTTTTTTGCATTGCCTTTCACATTTCCAAATATATGCGACTGGTATGTGATCTCCTGTGCGAAATGAAGTCACACAATGCAAGTGTCCAGCATGCGCAGTGGAGGACGCAATGACGCAAAAGCGTGCTCTGTGTTTATGGAAGTAAACATGGATGGTAGTAATGGAGCGTATCTAGCGATCTTTCCCAACCATAAAAAATCTATCTTTTTAAGATGGTTGAACATAAATACTGCTCTCTGCATCATCATCCGCCATGGTTGTTGTTTTTCTTGCCGCTTCTTCATAGCAAGACCCAGAATAGTGACCTTTGTCGGGTATTAATGGCGTTCAGGTCGGGTGAATGTGCCTTAGTCTCTGCTGATTCTGCTGGCCCAATGATCTGGTTCGAGACATGCAGAAGAGTAATATGAGTAAAAATCTCCTCATTCCTACATGTTTTGTACTTTTTAATTATACAAAATCTGCCAATTAAAATTAGAAAACAAGTAACAAAAAAACTCTATCAGATATAAAACTTAAAATAGAAAGAGAGACAAGAGGATTATTTTCCTCTTCAATGTTAGTTTAACTATCTCTGTCCATTCTATTGTTAATATCTTACTTAGAAACCAATACTTACACTTAAGCAGAGATGGCAAAAGTACTCACTTTCCGTACTTGAGTAAAAGTACAGATAACTGTGTTAAAAAATACTCTGGTAAAAGTGGAAGTACTGATTAAACTTCTTTACTCAAGTAAAAGTAACAAAGTACAGGCTTGTAAATTTACTTAAAGTATAAAAGTAAAAGTAGAAACCACTTTTTTCATGCCGTTGCCTACATTTTAAATGGATGTCTGCCAATAGGACTAGATCTCCGTTGTGTTCATTTTCAATCATCTCGTCGTCCATACTCCTATGCTAACGCCACCAAGCTGCAATGATTTGCCGCGAATGAATACCGCCAAATCTGTCGATTCATCTTGTAGTGGTGCGTCAAATGCAACGTAGATTCCCATCCAATTAGATTGAATTTGGTATTGATGACGTGAAAAATTATTACGGTGACTCCATTGAAATGAGTCAAAACTAAAGTAACGAGCCAATTTTTTAAAATGTAAGGAGTAGAAAGTACAGATATTTGTGTAAAAATGTAAGGAGTAGAAGTAAAAAGTCGCCATAAAAATAAGTAGTAAAGTAGTAAAAATATCAGAAAAAAATATCAGAGTACAGTAACAAAGTATTTGTACTTCGTTACTTCTCTGCTTAGAAGTATGGAGGAATCAATGACAAAATGAACTCTCCCTCATTTAAAACCTCATAACATTCATCTTTAGCTGAGTTTCATGAGTTTATTTTTTTTTTTTGAGGACCTACATGCTGACAGAAGATAGGCAAGAGCATTACAATGAGATTAAACAAGTATACGTAAGGAAAAAGGATGGAAATACATTTTTTCATTAAAATTATACAACTAAACTAAATAGCTACATCTGTTGCTAGAACAGAGAAAAAGGTAATCATCGTGACCATTCTGTTAAATAAACTGCTTTTTACATGTTTTCTTTTTCTTTAGGATAAAATCTAAAAAAGCAAATGCTAAATTGGATTTTTGATCAACCCTTTTTAAATACATTTTCCATGCTTGCAATTTTAACAAATATCTACTGTTTCTCATATATACTTTAAGTAGATAAGTATGGAAATAATGTTTGTGTAAGAAAATAGAGTGTTAAAAAAAAAGAAAGCTTTCTACTGCTGGGACTTCAATGATTTGCAGAGGAATTCTTTAGAGTGATCTATTGCCAACCCCAGAAACCTCAGAGGACTGAGTAGGATGGAAGTATGCAGATGGCAAGTCAGAAAATGACAGAAGATAAGGACTGTAAAGTGAAAACCATAAATAATGTTACCAAAGATACGCATATTTAAAAACAAGAGAGCTGGAACAAAGCATGGAGAAATAAGGGAGCTAGATGATTTGCTTTTGCGACTCTTCAATATCCTCTTGCTTTGCTGAGTAACCATGAGGAAATTAAAATATGAATTAGGAGTTGAAACAACTGTCAGTCTTGATCCGTCTTCACCAGAGACTCCAAAAAGGCCTGAAACACTACTTTAGTAGCTCTGCATGGTGGCGCAGAATCACATCTACACACAAAAACACACGCTCTGCTCCTGCTCCAGGTCTCTAACCATCTGGTTAACTTATCAGTCCTCTCTCTCCCTGTTGTGATGGCAACCAAAGAAAACAGCGACTGGGGGCTGCCACACAGCACAATGCCTCTCTTGTCCTCTTTCCTCCTTCGCTCACTTTCTTCACACTCCCCAACTCCCTGCATCCCCTACTCCCTCAACCATCATTCCTTCTCTGGATCATTTCTCCTCTTACTCCCCTCATTGCTTCGTTTGTTTACTCTGCTCTCGTTTTTGTGACTGCCTCCTGTCTTTTCCCACCTCAAGATCTTTCACGCTTTTTTTTTCTTCCCAACTTTCTCTCCTTCTCCTCTCACTTTTTTTCCCATCATTTTCCACAGCAGTAGAAGAGGATGTCATATACCCAAGGGCAGCTCGATCAATTAGGTGGCAAATTTAAACTAATATATTTTCACTATATCTGTAGATGGTAAAAATTGTAAATGGCAAGTCCTTCTAGTGCTTTTTTTTTTTTAGGTCCAAGGATTCCAAACTGCTTTTATAATGCAATCAACTTAAGTGTCAAGTAACTAATTACCTAAATACCTTTTTTCAATATTTTACTTGAGTATTTATTTTTTCTGGAGACTTTACTCAGTACATTTGTGCATATATATATATATATATATATATATATATATATATATATATATATATATATATATATATATATATATACACAGGGGGCTGGGAACCTGTACAGATGATGGATCCGATTTTGAGACACAAAAAGTTCTTCATTCAATCACTGCTTATTAGATTTTATATGAACTTATAGATTATCTT
This sequence comes from Cyprinodon tularosa, assembly GCF_016077235.1. NCBI lineage: Eukaryota > Metazoa > Chordata > Actinopteri > Cyprinodontiformes > Cyprinodontidae > Cyprinodon > Cyprinodon tularosa. The sequence continues at coordinate 2,309,080 of NW_024038331.1, forward strand.
TCACGTTCCATTTCAATTTGAAATCCCATTTGCAACTTTAATGCTGTGAATACCAGTACTCCAAAAATATCCAATTGGTTTTGTAGGACTTCTGTTCAGTTCAATATAAAGTACATTAGCCTGCCTGAATTTTTCATTTAGAGCAAAAATAGGCAAAGTCTGTATTTTTTTTTTATAATCTCTTCATCAACATAGGGATCAATGGAGGAAAATACACCTATTTCCTATTTTCAGAGCAAAAAATTACACTGTTCAAAAAAGTTACACTGCTCTGTACAAAGTTGAATGTGCTGACAACAAAACCATCAAAGGAAATCAAATGTATTGACCAATGAAGGCCTGGATTTGGAATCACACTGGATTTTGAATTTTTCCACTTTAATCGGTCTTTCCACCTTAAAGTATAAAAACACTAAAGGCTGATCCAACTTTGATGTAATTTCCTTAAAACAGGTATAAATGAGGACCAGTATTGTGTCTGGCATCCATGTGCTGGTATGACCACCCTAGAATGCTTGGGCATGCCCTTGACGAGGTGGCAAATGGTCCACTGAGGCTCTCCTCCCAGACCTTGACTAAAACATCCACCAACTCCTGGACAGTCTGTGGTGCAACATAGCATTGGTGGGTGGATCGAGGCATGATTTCTCAGATGTATTCAATTGGATTCAGGTCTGGGAAATTAGCGGGCCAGTCCACACCAGCCACATCAGGTCTAGCATTGTCCTGGATTAGGAGTTTCCCAGGGCCAACCAGTCCAGCATATGGTCTCACAAGGTTGAGGATCTCATCTCGGTACCTAATGACAGTCATGCTACCTCTTGTGAGCATATGGATGGCAGTGCCGCCCTCCAAAGAAATGCCATGCCCACCCCATTACACAGCCAACCCGGTCATGTTGAAGGATGTTGCAGGCAGCAGATTGCTCCCCATGGACTCTCCAGACTCTGTCATGTCTGTCACATGTGCTCAGTGGGAACCTGCTTTCATCTGTAAAGAGCATGGGGTGCCTGTGGCAAATTTTCCACTCCTAAATTTATCTGGCAGATGCCAAGTGTCCTGCCGGTGTTGGGCTGTGAGCACAGCCCCCATCCGAGTTGCTTTTTGACCATTTGTGCAGACACATGCACATATTAGTGGCCTGCTGGGGGTAATGTTGCAGGGCTCTGGCAGAGGTCCTTCTGTTCCTCCTTGCACAAAGGCGGGGGTAGTGGTCATGCTATTGGGTTGTTGCCCTCCTACGTCCATCTCCATGTCTCTTGGTGTACTGGCCAGTCTAATGGTAATACCTCCATTGGCACATTGATGTGCCATCCTGGATGAGTTGCTCTACCTGAGCCACTTGTGTGGATTGTAGAATCTATCTGATGCTACTAAAAGAGTGAAATCACCACCAACGTTCAAAAGTGACCAAAACTAGTGATGGGGCATCTGAAGACACTGGGAAAATGTCAAATTTTTTAATAAAAAACAACAAAACACTCAAATGCTCATCCACTAGAAATTTGACATTTTTTTGTTTGATCAGCAATGACACAGTCTCACACAGGAGAAACAGACTGAATGCAATCAGCTATAAATCATAGGTACTGAGAAGCGGTCTGTGGTCCTCACCTGCAGACCCACTACTTTATTCACTGGTCTTGCTAATTGCCAATAATTTCCACCTTTTTACACCATTTGTACAACAGGATGTTATATTGATTGTCAATCACTATTGCTTCCTAAATGGATAGTTTGATTTCACAGACGTTTAATGTATTTGAAGTTATATTGTGTTCTTTATGTGATCCCGTTCATTTTTTGGAGTAATGTATATCAAGTGTTTTTTTTTAATGATTTTTGTATCATAGGGAAAAAAAAAACTTTTAACCTGTACTTTTCTACTTTTACTAAAATAAAATAGGTCAATCAATCCTTTCACCATAGTATGCTTTTACATAGGTATCTATACATTTATCCTATAAGAACCATCACTCCCCCATACACACCAACGGTAGAAAGCTATTTTGTTGCCACAGCTGCTCTAGGGCAGCCTTACAGAAGCAAAGCAGCCATTCAGTTGGCCCCCATCGGGCCGTCTGATCACCAACAGCAGGAATACTGTAGGTGAAATGTCTTGCACAGGGACATAACAACAGAGACAGGCAAAGCAGGGGCTTCAACTGGCAACCCATGGTTTGCACTGCAATTCATACATACTTTTGCTTATGTTTACATACCCTCCCATTAAAGAAAAAAATTAATCTGCCAGTAATATATATTCAGATTGACAAAAATAATTGTAAATTAAATAAAATCATGATATTGATTTTGAATTTATATATATTTATGTATATATTAAATGTTGAGCAACATTTCAGGTGATCACTGAAATCACATGTTTTCTGTAAAATGTTCAATCAGACTTCTGCACCTGTTGACTGGCATGTTGGTTCACTGTTCATCAGCAAGGCGATTTTAATTGTCTGGGATTTTTAGAATTTTTTTAAAGCAATAATTCTAAATCATAATTTTATTTTACTAAATCATTAACTCTTTCAGTTTTGTGCTATTTGAATTACTATTGTGAATTTATTATTTTATTTAATTGAAGGGTATGTACACTTTCAAACACAACTGTATGGGTCCTTATCTACACAACCTTTAACCCTGATTCGTTGTCAAACTCTCTTCAAAAACCATTAATATTCCAACCATTACCCTTTTGTTCTTGTCAGTGCTTTTCATTATCTAGCTCCTCATGCTTTGCAATATTTCAACACATATGACATTTTTTCGCTTGCTCTTTTGATGACTTCCAGCTCTACCTGTTGGCGACCCCCACCCTCCTCATACATCTTCAATTGTCTACAGGAAATTAGAGTTTCTCCCAAACAGCTGAACACAGCAAACATCCTCCTCCTTATGGATGCAGTGTGCATGTATTAAAAATAGGGATTATTCAACCATATAAGGGGATTGTAATAAAATAACATTATTACAAATTGTTAAGATGTCAGATTATTGTGTGAACAAGCCAGAACAGGGTAAATCATGAATTATTTGCAATTCAAATTAGAAATATAAATGTAGAAGGAAAACATAAAGCACCAATAAACAAAAACAAGATTACTGATTCCTCATACATTTAGACAGGTACATAATTTTCTGCACTTTCTGATGCAGTTTTTCATGTTTATTATTTATTTATTCTGAAAGTACAGCTAAAATATTCATAAATATTGTGCCAACTTACTTTGTGGAACTTTGTTAAACTATAGCTTTCGAGGAAGTAAGTGAAGTGTATTTGTATAGGTCTTTTCCTTTCTTACTGACCAATTAAAGCCCCTCACATTAACGCCATATTTGGAGGTTCCAGGAATTGTGTCTGTCTGTAGAGTGGCGGGAGGAGAACAGGCAAGAGAGTTGGAGACAATAAAGAGGAGATTACTAAGGGTAAGAATTAGGGGCTGCTGGGAGGCTGTAACTGAGTCCTCATGGTGGGTCATGGATTGAGAGACAGAGGAGCAACAGAATAAAGCCAGGACATCTCAGGAAGAAGGAAACACAAGTAGGCTGCAAGCTTGACTGGAAAAAAAGAGTTAGCTTAGAAGCTCAGTCAGGTTACCAACTGGAGATGCCTCAGTACCTCCCTCTTGGTTCCAGGTCCTTAAGAATGCCTCAGTGATTGGAGGAAGCTGGAAAGCACCTGTGGAGCAACACCTGTTGGTCACCTTCAGATGCGAGGATAGAGCAGCATCACAGGGAACACACAGCCTTCACAAAGTTCATGAGTATAAAAGGTCTAAGGAGTATGGTTGAAAAAGACTTAAGTCTTAAATCTCCCAGAACCATATATGAACTTCAGTGACATCCCATTCCTTGTCCATAGGGATTCAATAAGACATCGATCCTCCCTTTTTGGCTAGAACAGCTTCAACTTTTCTAAGAAAGCTGTGTTTTTATGGGAATTTTTACCATTCTTCCAGAAGAGCATTAGTGAGGACACACACTAATGTTGGACAAGAAGTTCTACTTCTCAGTCTATGCTCTATTTCATCCCAAAGGTGTTTTCACAAGTTGAGGTCATGACTCTAATCAGACTGTTCCCACAAAATTGAGAGCATGGAAGTGTCCAAACTGTCTTGTTATGCTGCAGCATTCATTCCCTCCACCAAACTTTATACTTTGCACAATGCAGTCAGAAAAGGACCGTTCTGCAGGTAACCTCTAAACCTAGACCTGTCCATCAGATGGAGAAGCATGATTGGTAATTGCAGAGAATTATTGTTTTTTTACACCCCTACATCCAATGCTTTGCATTTCACTTGGTGATGTATGCCTTGGATGTAGCTGCTCGACCATGGAAACTCGTTCTCTGAAGCTCTTTGCAACCCGCTTTTGAGCTAATCTGAAGGCAACATGAAGTTTGGAGGTGTCTAGGGATTGACTGGGTGCTTGATTGTACACACCTGTGTTCATGGAAGTGATTGGAACACCTGATTTAAATAGATTTATGTGGGAGCAAATAGTTTTGGCAACATAGTGTATGTCAGGAAATATGCCGGCTTATACTGTTTTTTTGTTTTCTGTTGGGTTTTTTACAAAACTATTTGACTGTATCTGTCTTTCTATCTCTAGAAAAGGTTGATCAGATTCAGGGATTTCTGTTGCTACATGGAATATTCTCTTCAGCAGTGCATAAACAACTAACTTGTGTCATTTTTAGTATCATAATGTTTATATTAACCTTCCCATTGTTTGCAGCCACTTCTGCTTACAGTACCAAAATAATTACTGAAAACAAACAAAGATTTCACACGCAGATAGTCACGTTTAACTGCAGTGCTTTTATTGCTCAGCCTTCTTCCAAGGGGTAGCTGCAGTCTAATTAAAATGTCATTGTTACTGATCTCAGGGCCGTTGTTGTAACTAATTCTCTCTTAAATTAAGATTTTGTATTTCTTTTATGAAATATTTAAACATGTTCATTTGCTTTCAGCATTCCCAAACGGGCAGAACATTTTTACAGTAAGTGTTTCCCATTGTTGTCCTTTAAAAGTTACCTTTCAGGTGTACAAAGCGATTAAAGAGCTCAGGTGGCTGTAAGAAATAAAAATAAAAATAAAAGTGAAAAAACTAATCATGGGGTCAGTAACCACAATCATTTGTTTCTGTGATAAGTTGATACTTAAAGACAAGTAAATATACAGCTGACATAGATAATATATAATCTATAAGGACATATTATAATTTTGAATAAGCTAATGCAAAATGAACAGGAATGTTATCAGAATAGAGAATAGGGCAGCTAAATGCATAGCAAGAGTGCTGTGGAAGATACTAAAAATAAGAGAAAAACAACAGTAGGAAATTAGAATAAACAGAAAACACACAAACACACACGTGTCTCAAGCCTTTGGCCTCAATTCCTGAGTCAAGATAGACAAGTCTTAAATCAAGGATATGGAGAAAATAATACCGTAATACATTTTATTTAACAGCACCCTTCTAGACGCTCAAGGTCACTTTATAGAAATACCAAAATACAAATACAGGAACCTAAAAAACAATTGTGGGGAGGGACAAGAGCAATGTATTTATAAATAAGCAAACTGGAACAAATGGGTTATGATTCTGGTTTTAAATAAGGAGAAAGAGTCAATACTGCGGAGGTCAGGAAGGAGTGAGTTCCAGAGCTGAGGAGCTGAGTGGCTGGAGGCTCTGCTCCTCATGGTGACGAGTCGAGCTGGGGGTACAGTGAGGTGGATGGAGGAGGAGGATCTAAGGGAGCGGGAGGAGATACTGTAGATATTTGAAGGAGGTCTAACAGATATGGAGGAGCAAGGATATGGATGGCTTTGAAAGAAGGATTTTGAAATTGTATTCTAAATTGAACTGGGAGCCAATGGAGTTGCTGAAGGACAGGGTTAATATGATAAAAAGAGGGTTATGTAGGCAAAACCGGGCTGAACAGGTTGATGACAGCCAGAGGCAGGCATGACCAGAGTGAAAAGCTGATGAAAACCCAGTGAGGGCAGGTGGTGCACACACATATAGGAACCTAGAACCAGTGAAGGCAGTTTGGGCTAAGGAACACAGGAAGCGCTGAAATGAACTACATAAACTGTTTGCTGTAAATCGGGCATGCCCAAAGTTGGTCCTTGAGGGCTGCTGTCCTGCAGGTTTTAGAGGTTTCCCTGCACAGCTGATTCTGATGATTGGAGTTCAGCAAAAAGCCTGTTAATCAGCAATCAGTGTTAATCAGCTGTGCTGGAGCAGGGAAACCTCTAAATCCTGCAGGACAGTGGCCCTTGAGGACCGACTTTGGGCATGCCTGCTGTTACTGCTTTCCTGATCAGTGTAGTGAGGCTCTTGTGTACAAAATTTACACCTGTCTGCACCGTCCGCACAGACTCTGCACAGACGGTCACAGGCAAATTTCCACATAAGTATGTGAGCGCTTGTATGTATAAGTATGTGTTTAGACTAATCAGATAACTATGGTCTAATAACAGTCCAATCTTTTGTATTCATAGCCTTTTTAAGACACCTTTGACATTATTTCTAGTTTAAAGTTTGCTTAACAAAAGTAATTTGGACTCATGGTACAACAGATAAGAATTTTGTTCATCAGATCTTAAAATGACCTAACATTTAGAGAAAAGCATGATGCTGGCAGGTGTATTTAATAGTCAGACGTTAAATATTAATGTTATTAACAATGCAACAAAAGCACCTCTCTAGACAGAGATGTGTGAATCTTGTCGCTTTTTGTGCAAACCTGTGTTAGATTTACTGTAGTTGTCGTTCTAAATCTTCTCGTTTTTCCAAAGATACTGTACACATAATACTGTTGCACTTCTCTGTCTTTGTGCAAATGTGAGTGTGATTCTGTGTTGCCCTTGCCTAAGGATGTGTACGTTTCTGTCTGAGTGCATATGTGTGTCTTTATGTCCGTGTGTGTGAATGCAGGTGATGGATGTGTTAGGTGAGCAGGTTAATGTCTTGCTAATGTAGATGAATTGTCCACAGTCCATGTTGCACAAAAGTGCAATCACACCCACACCCCACACATGGATGAATTATTCCAACTGTGAAAAGCATTAGACACACACCCACACACACACGTAGATTCTATAGATGGATTATTAGAGTGCTGCACAGAGATCACCAAGCACTACAGGGTGAAGGAGACCATACAGCACAGGAGGTGTGGGTTTATGTGAATTAACACGCTTTCTTCCTTTGTCTTTTCTTCCTCTGATACAGGAATACTCACAGAGAAAACAAATATCTCTCTGCCGTTTGTTTCCTCTGTCAAAGTGCACCCACTTTGGGGCTGGCTGCCTGTCAGAGGTATGTTGGAGCGGCAGGAGGAAAACCTCATTTGAGCTCGGACCTCCTGTTGCTCTGAGCTCTACAGACAGACAGCTGTCAGGCTTTGAAGTTGCTCCACTCAGCTGCACAGAGCCGGCAAGGAGAGGGCATCCTGCCACCTGTTGATGCATCAAAACTCTGGCTGCCTTTGTTAGTGGTGCCAAGAGGCTCTTTGGCCTTTTGGGTCCGTCTCTGAAAGAAAACTCTGTGTATACTGAGTAGAAATGAGTCATGTTTGCAGTCTGTCTGAAACTCAGTCTTTGTTAATTTGAAAGAAATTAAAGGAAAATGCAACTGAATGTTATTTAGAATGATACTTTTATGCAAATAATTAATCATTTATTTATTTATTTTCTTTTGTGCTGGGTAGCTAGCCACTTATCATCTATTATTTTTCAACTGAATGATTGCATTTTGGAGTCAGATCTGGTCTAATTGGCCAGTTAATGATAAGTTAATTAACCCAATCAGCTATTAGAGTTTATTTTCCTGACATTTTCTCATTTCTACCCATTAGCTATAGTTTGTGTACAATCTAGAAAATCAGCCAAAAATAGAGGACAGCATTAGAGTCAGCATTATATTCTCCTATTCATTACTGATATTAGACAACCTTATTCTCTCTTCATTTTCCCCTTTATATCCATGTAGCTGTGTTGCCTTTCAACAGAGAACTATTTCCTAAGCTATTCATCCTGATAATATTTTGATTCAGCCATATATAGAAAACCCTTAAACACATTTTAACTGAGTTTAAAATTTCCCTATAAAGTGACAAATAAAGGATTATTGTAATGCTGGTTTTCTATTTCAGAAGGTCATCAGAGAAGCGACTGCTGCCCCTAACTAGACTTTGTTCACAACAGAATCAACTTCAGCCTTAGAGCTTACTTGTTTTGTTTTGTTTCTTTCTAAGATGAAGCCACTTAAATTGGTGCTTCTGCCTTTGCTGTTGGGATCTGGAGATCTGTCCTGACTCCTTGGTGTTCTGCATGTGGGTTAGAAACCTGAACCCCAACATGACATTTGCTGTTAAATTGCTATTTTTTTTTTTCAATGTGGCAGCAAGATAATGAATTTATTTATTCACAAAGACAGAGAAATTTTTTTAGAAATTTGCAGTACAAGTTGAGTCTGACCACACAGTAAAATAACTTGAATCAAATCATAAGTAAATTTTAATGTCTGTATGTTCTGACTGATTTGCTTATCAGTGAGAATTAAAAAAAACCCAACAACAACAATACATCTGTGTTTTTTTTAAAGGTTTATTGTCAGAACAATACAATAAACAACAACAAAAAACTTTTTTACACAGCTGTATTTCTGTATATACCTTGGAAATGAAAGTCTTAAAAAATGCTTTAACAAGGAATTTTTCTTAAGCTGGTGCTATGTGAATGAAATAATTTGAATTCATCTTTTAGGCTCTTTCTAATTTTAGAGGCATTTACAGTAATTTATTAGGGTTTCTGGAGCCTTTTGCAACATTTTGAGAATTGCTCCTTGTGTTTGAGTTTTCGTCGGCATTTTGGTAGTTGTTTAAAAGGTATAGTGGAGGATTTTCACGAATTTTCGCGAAGACCCACCCTCTCCACTTTAAAAAAAATGCGCATGCACAACCCTGTACTGTACCTGCTCCCGATAGGGAAAACCTATTAAATGCATGTGAGAGCATGCAGAAGCCCATTTCTTCCATTTCATGCATGCTCTGTTTAAAAGTTGCTGTTTGCATTGCTCATACTGTACAAGCTTACTTTTCAAAAGAAGATTTGTAATTTTTTGCACTATGTCAGATTCACCACCAGTAAGTGAAAATGAGGAAGAGCACATAGTAAACATATTATGAGAATTATTGACAATTAGGAGGACCACTTATTTTGATAATCCACCCTGAAAAAGAACATTCTCCACTATACCTTTAAATGTTTTCAGATTTGCCTGGCAGACACAAGCCTTTTTTGAGGCCTTTTTAAAACCTCTACTAGACTAGTGACTTGCTGCAATCCTCCCTTTAAAGAAGCACAAACATCAGTCCCGAGGTTCGAATAGAGAGAATAACATTTAAAATACTTAGTAGTAATGTTGTATTCATGTCGTTAACTAAACCTTTCCAATCAAATAATTAAATGAAAATTTCCTCCTGATCAATTTCGTATTAAGCCTGAGCATCAATGATTTTCCTTTTCTGGAATCAGATAAAAAAGTCTAAATAACCAGCCACTTTTCCATTTAGTGGAAGGAACAAAAGATGCACATGCTTAATATGTTTATAGCTTATAGAATTTATTGATTTTGAAGAAAATAAACCTTAAATGGTGGGGATGTTTTTTTAAAATAGTTTTGCTTTTTTTATTCTTAATGAATCAAAATGTTTATCTTAAAGTGACATGCCAGTATTTCATGGCAAATTTCATTATCCCATTTTTTCACAACCTAGAATGCCCTTAGAGACGAAGCAAAAGGGCAAACATTAGCTTCTATTTAGCAACAAAGGCTTAGTATAAGCCTTTTAGGGTACATCTGAATTATCTTCCCCTCAGTGTTGACAATATGCTTTGCAGCTCTGGAACATTTGCTCTTATAAGTTTTCTCTATATACGGCTGCCATCCATCTCTTTAATTGAGAGAAGATGATTATATGCATTAAGTAAAAAGTAAAATGAATCAACTCTCAAGGAATGATGATTTCAAAGAACACGCTGATGTCAGCATGTTCTTGAGCTGAAAGCGAACAAGCTGATTAAATATTACAGCCTATAATATTCACAGTTTGGGAGGTTGCCAGAAACAATTCAATAGAAAGTGTCTCCTTATATAAAAACATTGAAAGTGTAGGGCAAACCTTTTAGACTGTAAACCCTAAGCGATCCAGGCAAAAAGAAGTCACAGTACGCCTTACTTATTCATGGTTACTCGTCTGTTCATCCTCATTTCTTTGGTCTCCAGTCATTTTTACTTGAATTTCTCATTGTCTCCATTCCCTCCAGCTGTCTTCATTTATCTCTCACTTGATTTTTCATCCTTTTTTTTACTGCTTCTCCCACTGCCAGGGGTCCTCAGGCCATCCGAGAGCATTTTACTTAGACTGTTTGTCTGTGATGCTAGTGAACTAATTTAGTTTTGAAATTGAGAATAATGCTAATCCAAAACAGGAAAGAAAGGAGAAATCAATACTGCCAGTAGTAATAGATCTGGGCAAACAGAATGAAAGATGTATAAGGACTTGGGTGAACATGTAGCGGTAGCTGTTTGGATACACTCACCTGATGCAATATTTTAAAGGGCTTGATTTGGATTATTGGCTAAAACTCTGAGGGCTCATTCACAATTTTCAGCATGTACATAAGGGTAAAATACATACTCTTTTTGGAAAGAGGATTGCAGGAATTAATTTAAGGCAGGGATGGATATTCTAAAAGTTGACCACTGGCTATAGCCCTTAGGTTTGCGGCAGAGGGAAGAGAGAAGCAAAGAAAAAGAGAACTTTAAAAATACAGTAGGATCGGAGAGTTTATTTAAGAATTTTTTGGCTGAAGTGTTCCATATTATGTTATGGTGTATTCACACCCAATGCTATCGCATCAATAACATTTTCAGCAAATTCATGTGCTTTGGTTGTGTCATTTGCTTTTGGTCTTATTGCACCATTAAGAAGTGCTGTGACAGATTCTCGTCACCATTAAGCTATCTACTGTCCCTTCAGGACTCCTACCCAAGCCTAAATGTCTGGTGATATGCTTGACCCGTTTGTTGCTGCCACAGCATTTGCAGAATTATACTGCATGCAGCTTTCTATACCTAATATTTTGGCCTAATCTAGGGGGAATGTAGGGCACAGATGGCAAGCTTAGATTGAAAGAGGTGGGAAGACAGACTCTTACACGGCACCATAAGTGCCATGTATGTAATTACCTTCCACTGCACTTTAATTCTGATAGCTTCTGTCCAAACTTAATTGATTCATTTTATAGTAAAACCCATCTGTATATATGCTATGGTACATAACTGTAAAAACCTTTTTTATAGTAATAGCCACATGTATATTATATTCGGTATATATCCAGCTGTAAATTTAGTTCATAACACTAGTTATCTATATAATATTATATATATATTCATCTAATAGTAAGATTCTGTTTATAATGGTATTCACCTCTATACTCATTCAGTAGAAACCCATGTCCTGTATTTATGGAACCATTATTTATCCTGCTGCTATTGCACTTCTGGTTAGACCTAAACTGCATTTCGTTGCCTTGTACCTTTACCTGTGCAATGACAATAAAGTTGAATCTAATCTAATCTAAAAAATAATGCATTTTTATTTTATTGGGATAGATTTTTTGAGGCCTTAAAAATAGATGATACTGAATGAATGTGAAATTAAAAATTTCTCTATAATTTTTATTTTATTCCAGTTGCTTTCTTTCAGTTGAACGTGTGAGCTCAGGAAAATTATAGAATGTCTGGAGGTGAAATAAGAATAAATTATGCATTGCTCGCAGATGTGAAAGAAAACATATCAAGAATTCATAAAAATCATGAAAATTTGATGATGGAAAGCTGGACAAGGGGACAGAATTAGCTTCTGAATATGGCAGCATAGGTTACTTATGTTTGCTTAGAGAGGCATGTGTGACGACAGATAATGGGAAATACTGAGTGTTCAACCAAACAAGCATTCATATATAGACAGGAAGAGGATTGATACACCACCGTCTTTAAATACTACTCATTGTTTAGTATTCAAAGTACCTAGTTCCAAAATATGCATATTTTCTAACAATTGCAGGGTTATAACAGATGTTCAATTTGGGACCAGCTACTTTTAAATGCAATGAACTAATGAACTGAAGCCCAATTTTTTTTTTACTAATTGTGATAAACAATAAAAAAAGACAGAAACCTCTAAATAAAATTCAATAAACCATTTTCTTTAGAAATATTCTGTTTAGTATAAAAGTCCACCTGTGATCTCTCATTAACGTACTGTATTATTGTATAAATTTCGGAGTTACAGCTGTTCTGCAAAGCCCTGAGCTTTGTTGGAGAACATTAGTAGAAAACAAGAATTAGGAAGACCAAGGGAGACAGCAGAAAGGTCAATGAGAATATTTCGGAGAAGTTCATGGTAGTTATATAATGGAAGCTTTGACCATGTCACAGAGTACCATTCTCAAATGCTCAAACCGTCTTTACTTCATAAACTGATTTGGAAAGCAATGGCCTTAATACTTAATACTAGCAGGTAGGTAATATTACTATCTAACAAGCACACTGGATATTATTTTAGGATGCAGTGAGAAATACCTCTATGCAGCTTAATTTAACTTTTTGGATAAAAATGACAAATGCAAACTTAAAGGAGAATTCTGGTTTTTAACACTTTTAGCCCATTTTCTGTAGTGTCCAGGATGAAATCGAATGATCGACACCAAAATTTTGACAATTGCTCCTGTCTCTGCTTTTTGGCTCATTTAGAATCAACCCCTGGCTGCTTCAGAATGGCTTTCATAGTGCATGTCCGATAATGTCCTTAAAACAACCTTAAACGTTCTTTTTTTAAAATATGCTACTCACCGGGTCGTCAGCGCTGTTCAATGACGTTCCAAAAAAAGTTTTGTAAAGAAAAAACGTTCCTGTAGTGTTTTATTTAGCATTTTGTAAATCCCATTGAGTTCTGTTGGAATAGTCAATATTCCCCTGCCACCGGAAACGGAAATGGGGCCTGTTTACACTGTTGTAGCCAAATCGCTTCACTCTGTGTACTCCGACGTCGAGAATCAAGAATCCACCTTTCGTATTCCATTTTCAGAGTTTTTTAAAGTGTTTAACAGAGACGTTAGCACCTCGACGTTGGAGTACACAGAGTTTTTTTTTCTTTACGAAACTTTTTTTGGAACGTCATTGAACAGCGCTGACAACCCGGTGAGTAGCATATTTTAAAAAAAGAACGTTTAAGGTTGTTTTAAGGACATTATCGGACATGCACTATGAAAGCCATTCTGAAGCAGCCAGGGGGTGATTCTGCATGAGCCAAAAAGCAGAGACAGGACCAATTGTCAAAATTTTGGTGTCGATCATTCGATTTCATCCTGGACACTACAGAAAATGGGCTAAAAGTGTTAAAAACCGGAATTCTCCTTTAAGAGTAATTATATCCCTTTTTAAAAGTCCTATTTTTAGGACTTGCTCTTATGCCTAAATGAACAAAACAAAGCAAAAAACCCAAAGTATTCTTTTGGCAAACATCCATAAACAGTTAAGACTAACATGTTATGCAAGAAAGACAATATGCCCTGGAGAACATAGACTACCAGCATATAAAACTTTTTTGTTTTATTTAATCTACTACTTGAATAAACACTTTATTCTACTTGGTCATAATTAATCCCTGATAGGCAAATTGTAAACAGAAGTGAGCATTTCTTTTTGCCCAAGGCAGAAACTGTACAGAACTTTAAATGACCCCCTTGCCTCCGATGCTCATTTTTAGCTCAGCATTGCAACTGTTGTTTGGATTTACCGGGAGGGCCAGATTTTAGCCACAGAGCTCCAGCAGCATCAGTCAGAGGCGTCTGTGATGCATAGAGAACAGCAGTACTTGGTTATCTGCATGGAGCAGGCTTCTCACTCCAAGACCCACAGACTTCTGAACAACAGGATAGGGGACTGCACCAGTCTAGCTGCACTGTGAATTCATTCATATAAACACTGGATACTGTTAGAGGCAACAATGGAAATTTTCTTTATAACAAAATGAATGCAAATGTCAGGAAAAATCATTTAAACAAACAAAAAGGAAATTATGCATTTTCATAATGTATGCTTCTCATAAAAGGGCATCCTAAAGAATTACCCGTAATAAAAATTGTATATATACTTTTTTCAGAACTCCTAAAAATAGAATATTACATAAAATTATTACAATTGTTATCGGAATCCACTATACTTTTATCAGCTGAAATTTTGTCATGAAACGGGACAGATGGACCCAGTATTCAAGATGAAACAGTCAAAACTTTCATTAAAATAAACGAACAGAACAAAACAAAAGCACTGAACTGTGGAACTGTGACAGCAGCGGCTGCAGCAGGGGGGCGGGGCACCATCCAATCACTGACACTGGAGGGAGAAACACAGGTAAGTGACCACGATGATCTGACAGGAGACAATATCAGAGTCCATCTTCTCAATCATAGGCAGTATAAGCCGATCCGCTGCCAACGAGATGCCGTCCAGTGAACAGGCAGGACTCCAATCCAGGACAGGAATTCAGATTAAACTAGAGTAGTTCTGGAATCCAGGAGTCCGCAGTCCAGTCTGAGGTTACAACCCAAACAGGAACAGAGAGGTCCAGGCTTCCAGGAATCCTCAGAGTATGACGGCAGGTTCAGACTGCTCAAACAGAAATGCACAGACACAGACAGGCACAGACACAGACAGGCAAAATCCAGCTGGAGTCCAAAGGAGATTCAGACGAACAGAACAGACGGGTAGAGAATCACAAAGGAAATGCTGAAACGCTCTCATCACTGGTTAGGGAATAAACCTGCCTGAACACACTGGCTCGCGAATAATCTCCTCACTGGAACAGGGACATGAACCATAAAATAAATCAAACTAACAAAACAGGACCTAAAGACATCAAACAGGCAACAAACAGAAAGCAACCAATGATCTGGCCTCAATAGCTGGGCTGAGGCGAATATAAAGGCACAGGTGGATGAGATGAGTGATTAGGCACCAGGAAGAGTTACAGTAAGCATGTGAATGACATGAATTATTAAGTGAACTATCAGGGCAGATCATGACAAATTATAAATTTATAAACTAACACACTTAATACACTGAGAGCAAATTTTACAATAGCTTGTAAAATTGTCTAGTAATGTTGAAATTAACGTTTATTTTACATCTTGCGCTGCTACTAACCAATCCTTAAAGCCTTTGATCGTTTTTAGTATTTCAGTGTTTTCTATCTTTGAATGAAACTACTACTCTTTCTTTTAGAATCAATTCTTTTTTTTACCTGAATATTCAATCTTATTAATAACTGCACTATTTTATTTCCATTTCTTAGAGGTATTTTGCCTCTTTCACTGTACAGTTTAAATAATAACAAAAAAGGCTTTTTTTCTCCCAATATGATTTAGTCTTGTTTGTACCTGTGAGCTCTCTTCTGTCTAGTTGTTTTTGCCAATGTCACATCACAATTTATTATCATTAGACACAGTAGATATATTCAGGTTTACCTCCTTTGTCAAATGACAATCAAATACCAGCCTTAACAAGGCTATCTTTTAGCTACAGGAACCTGAATCCAAAAAGGCAAGGACTAGTTGATCGGCTTTGAATTATTAAAGGGGGTCAATGCTGCCAGCTTCTGGTTTAGAGGAGAACTGCTTGATCCAGAAGTGAATTACATCCAATTGAGAAGAACAAATCAACTGGTAGGGGAGGCCAATGGCTAGTGATGGCCATGGCCACCCTGTTCCCCCTTCTAGATCCGCACCTGGAGAGGGAGGCTATAGCTGAGTGCACATGGAGGAGTTTCTTACTGGATGACAGAGTAAGACATAGGGCTTGAATTTAACCATTGTTGCATCTAAGACAGGAGATAACACACAGGAGGTTATTTCAGTCTAAGCCTTAAAAAAAGGCAATAACTGCAAACTTAGTCAGGCATACCATGCTGGAAGCGTCCTTCTTCTTGTGGAGTTTTATTGCGGTTGGCAAATAACTGTGTGAACACAGGCTTCAACCAGGTTCCAGGTCCTTATAAAGCTCCACTTATTAGGGGATAGATGGAAAAACACCCGGAGAGCAGCACCTATCAGTCACACCTTACAGCAGGAATGTCAAACTCAAGTCCTCCAGGGCCGGTATCCTGCAACGTTCCGATATTTCCCCTGGTCCAACTTAAATGGCTTAATTACCTCCTCAGTTGCAATCAAGTTCTCCAGCTTCCTGCTAAGAACCTAATTATTTGATTCAGATTACGCAGGGAAAACTTACCAGAGGAGCAGGACATCAGCCCTCGAGAACTAGAGCTTGACACATATGGAGAAGAGGAGGAGAGAGCAGCACCAATGCAACACAAACCTACACACAGCTCAGTGGGTATAACACACACATGCTCAGTGTTTAACTTATTAACTTAAATTAAAAAACGAATTTGTATTTAATGTGTGGTTTTCTATATATAATTTATTACACTCTAAACAATACAGAATACTGACTTGTTAGAAATGGGGACATCACTCCGACCTCATTGTATGCACTAATACTTTTAAAGACAAAGGCCATGGCTTACATCACTAAGCCAGTACACATTGTGCAGCAGCATTTATGCTCAGGAGGGCCACCAGAGATTTTTGGCCCCAATAAAAAATCTAATTTGTTCTCCATATAGCCAGCCAATAGGCTAACACAAAGTTTGAAATTTGTTTTACATAAGTTTACGCATCATACTGATATGTTTTCCTATCATTCCCGTATTTTGAAAAGGAAACATAACAGTTATTTGGTATAGGAATCTATAAAATGCAATGAAATTATTCTAGATTTAATTATCTATTATAAAGAATCATAGTCCGTTCCAAATCACATCTATTTCTTTAAATATATAAAATCCTCCAAGGATTACTTTAAAATGAAAAACGTGAATATTGTCATTTGAATATTATCGATGAGAGACAGCTCTTGACTGAAATATTTTCAAAACAAACACGTTGTAAATAAAATATGTGTTACTGTAAGCATATTGCTGAGTGTCATATCATTTTGTCAATATTACATTTGTTTTAGGGGTTTCTATGGGCCCCTGTCCATCATGGGCCCCTAGGATCCCCCTTTTTCAAAATTTTTTGGCACCCTGCTTATGCTTCATCACACCTTACATTAGCTCATTAGTAGAACCTTTTAGATTTTGACAAGAAAGTAATTTCTGTTTGAGACCACTGAGTTAAATACAGATGTACTTCCACACTTCTAATGTTATTCTGAAAAACAGATGTTAGCATTGTGTAGATCAGTGATGAACAAACGCTTTTGAGAGGAAATGAGTCAAAGTAGATAATGTGCCAGTATTTTAGGCAGCTATCAGGTGCCCATCTGGTTATTTTTTTTTTCTTTCTCAAACACTTACAGATAAAGAAGCAACTACAGGGGTTCCAGTTCTACATGCTCTTTTACCATGTCTTTCATAAAATAGAGAAACTCAAGTGTAATTTACACTCGTTATATCTCTTTATATTGGTTTTGTAGTTTTGTAGTGCTCCCCGGGTGCCGCACAATGGCAGCCCACTGCTCCCCAAGGTAATAGGTTAAATACAGAAAGTTAATTTCATTGCTCAGTACTTATGACAGTCTAATGACAATAAAAGCTGGAAAATATTAAATAAAAATATGGAAAATATGATATAATATTTTTGTAGAAAGACTTGAATGTTTGTTAGGAGTTAAAGGAACAGCACTAGACTGGTTTAAATCTTATCTATCTGATCAATTTCAGTTTGTTCACGTTAATGACAAATCTTCCTTATGCTCAAAGGTTACCTGTGGAGTACCACAGGGATCAATGCTAGGACCAATTCTCTTTACTATATATATGCTCCCAATCGATAGAAATATTAGACAGCATGGGATTAATTTCCACTGTTATGCTGATGATAAAAGAGAGATCATATCGCTCCTATCCTAGCTTCTCTTCCTTGGCTTCCTGTTAAATCCAGAATAGAATTTAAAATCCTCCTTCAGCATTTGATTAAAAATTGTCAGAACCAGCCAGCGGTTACTTGGAGTTGTGTATATGCAAACTTTGCACTAAAAAAAAATATATATATATATACAATTGTCAACGCCTACTGTATCTAAGAATGACTCAATCACTGTATAACCACATAAATATTTTTTATCTAAATTGTTAAATCATTAAAACGTTTTGACATGTAGGTCAAGATCATAAAGTTCAAATTTCCCATTTATACCCAATCCACAACAAAAAAAAAATGCAATATTTTAAGGAAAAGAACAAAGTAAGTCTTTTTGATAAAGGTTATATTTATAGTGTCTGGGGTTATCCTGAGCTATCTCTATAGTTATGCTGCTATAGGCTTAGACTTCTGGAGGACATAGGGACCCTTTTTTCATCGTTCGGCTTCATTCTATCTTTATTCTCCCACTGTGCGGAATCTGTTAGTTTAATCTCTAACGTTCTGCTCTCTCTGCTTTTGCTCATAGTAGCTTTGCCTCGTCTGTTCCTGTTTGGCTGTGATACCATCCTGGAGAGAAATATCAGTTGTGCTGCTGCCATCAACACCTTTGTTAATAGATGTTGGAGATGGGCCTGTTTTTCAGTTTGGTCCTGTTTCTTTAACTGTGAGCCAGTCACTCTCTTCATCCTCTGATGGCTCGGAGTTCGTCTGCCTGTCTGTGCGTTTCCTGGACGGGGCTGCCTTTTACAGCTGCTTTTTGTATCTCTGCTTCTGTCTCCTTGAACTCCAGTCGGCCTCGGCAGATGGCCGCTCACACTGAGCCTGGTTCTGCTGGACGTTTCCTCATGTTGAAAGGGAGTTTTTCCTCTCCACTGTCACTACAAACATGCTTAGTGTGAGGGATTGCATTCGAGACAATGAGTCGATGCAATTAACTGGTTTGCCTTAGATAAAAAACTTTTAATCCATTTGACTGTATGATCTGGCTGAATTGTAAAGTGCCTTGAGATGACGTGTTGTGATTTGGCGCTATATAAATACACTGAATCGAATTGAAAAAAATAAGGAAAAACAGTACAACTGTTTAAAATTTGATAGAACAGCATATTTGTCAGGAGTGGAAGCAGCTTCAGATTACAAGATTATTGTGTTTCATGAAATAAAATCTACCAATGATGAATGGAAAATGTATTTAAATGTAAAGATGTATAAAACTTTGTCTTTTGTATGTTCATTATAAATGTTCCAATTTTACCATGGAGAACTTTTGGCTACTTTGGCTTTGAGATCCATTTAAAAGAAAGCTCATCATGCAGCAGATTTCAGTTCAGTTCAAGTCAGAGCACTTCATTGATCCAACAGGGAAATTAAATGTTGTTTAAACAGTTTTTTTTATCTGTTGTTGTTTCTTCTAAGTTATTGCTGGAGGCAGGAATGATATTCTGCAGTGTTCCCTCTTGTATTGGTTCTGGACTGAAGATACTCTGTTGTTGTATACCAGTCTTCTGAGGAGGATGCTCTTCAATTTATGAACAATTCTCACAGGTTCTAGAGTGGTTCCCACACGGAGCTGACATTTATCCCTTTATTGAGCTTCTTTAAATCTTTTGCAAAGATTTTTAATATCATTAATATATTCAAAACCTTATCTTGTCTTAGCACACAATTTAGACTTTCAACTGCCTCCTAGAAGTATGTATCTTGTTAACCTTTGTGTCATGTCACGACCATAAACTAGAATATATTATAAACTTCTTTTCAAAGGGGTGTATGGCTGTGATGTGGGACAAGAAGAAAATTTTGCAGATAAACAATGTGTAGAGCAGTGGTCTTCAACATTTTCCAGACCAAGGATGCCCAAACTGATCCGAAATGGAGTGGGGAACCCCTAATTATATATATTGTATGAAACTGTGTTATATCAAACTGGTCCTATAGTCACTCTATTACAGATGGAGTAATGTAACAAAAGGAATTTGACCCTGGGATTGTTAAAGTATTTCTGATTCCGATTCCTGGTTGATGGGACAGGTGGTGTGAATGAAACGTTGCCCACCTTGAAAGAGCTCCTGTGTGTCGCTGAATGTGTGCATTGATGATTGAAAGACATCTTCTGCCTCCATTTATCTGTTTACTACAGTGTATTGAATTTATGTTATTGTGGATTTAAAGACATTTCATTTAGTGGAAAAAATTGCAGGGCGGAATATTAAAAAAAAAAAGTCTGAACAAGGCGACCCCCATGCAGTACCTCCGTGGACTCCCTAGGGGTCACGGACCCCCTGTTGAAGACCTCTGGTGTAAAGCATCCCATTAATATGTTTTACTGCCTTCTAAATCGATAATTATTACCTGTAGAACCAACTTTTGCTCAATATACAGGTACGAGTTTTTTGGGGATAATGTCACTACTAGCGTTTCACATCTAGTGACTAAAACTTTCCCTTTCTTTGCAAAATTACTCAAGCTCAGTTGGGTAGAGAGTATTTAATCCTGCCGCAGATTATCCCCCAGATTCAGATATGGATTTAATTTTATTATTTTATTTAATTATATAAAAAGAAAAAAAGACTTTAACTAGACTATTTTAATGCAATAATATACTTTGATTCATTCCATTATTTAAGTGTAAATCAGTCATTTATTTAGCATCATCCACTGTCCCTTTAAGTGTTACCAAGTTCCCTGCAGAAGAAATACATTTATTACACCTAGTTCTTTTATACATTCTACATATTTTTATTTGAGTGTCAATGAGCAGTGTGTCATTACAGTACTTAACACAACCTCCAGAATTTTTCACTGAACAAATGGTTGTTCCGTCAACAGATTCTTCTGACTGAGCTGTTCTCTAGTTACGCCAAAGTGACCACAGGGCCCTTGACTGCTTCTCTTTAATGCTCTACTCATCCCACCTGTCATATCTAAAGGTAAGGAATACTCTTTTCATTTTGAGATGATGAAATGAAGAGTCCTCTGAGAGACATTAAAACTTGGGGAAGTTTTTTTTTTTTTTTAACCTAAACCTGATCCAA
The DNA here is from genome assembly GCF_016077235.1 of Cyprinodon tularosa. Classification (NCBI taxonomy): domain Eukaryota; kingdom Metazoa; phylum Chordata; class Actinopteri; order Cyprinodontiformes; family Cyprinodontidae; genus Cyprinodon; species Cyprinodon tularosa. Next base: position 2,330,198 of record NW_024038331.1, read on the forward strand.
ATCTTCTCCACACATTTTTTTACCCTCAAACTGTCTGCTATATTTTTTGGTCATCAATTAATGCTAATTCAGCTTCAGGATTTGTCACTCATTGGGGATTATCCCTGAATGTGAAAGAAAATACAGATTATCACCTGTTCTGTTTTTAAAAGCAAACTCTTGAATATGCTACGATCATCAGATAGGGGATAATGTGATACTGCAGTTACTATTTCATTGAATTTCACTGCATTTTTTCCCCTTAACTCAGTGGAAAGATGTCAGAGGTCCTGGTAGCTCGCCTGCAGCTTAGAGGCAAATCTGACAGGAGCTGACATATCAGGAAGTCGGGTCGCTTTAGGTTTTTCATTTTGATTTATCTGCTACATACTGCAAAATACCAAGGGTCATTAAATCCACCCATAACTGTGACTCAGACGAAAGTGGTGCCTCCGGGATTTTTCTAAGCTCTGCTGCAAAGTGTGCCTTTGGGGCTTGTTCCCCAAAGGCATTTGTTCAGCTTTGAACGCAAATGTTTTACCACTCTCTGTTCTTAAAATCTAAAAGATAGGATAGGTAAGGTATAGGATCTGAAGATATAAGAAATCCACGTAAACTCTAAGTGAAGATTAAAATCTCTGTTTGCTGGAGTTTTAAAAAGAAATAGATGAAATTCATATGTTCAAACTGCTTGTGATCACATCACACATGAAATCCATTAGGCACATGATGAAGTACCACATGCTAAAAATTACATTGGAAACATGATACAATTGTAAAAAAAAAAAAAAAAAAAAGCTTTGTATATCAGCAACATATGGGTTTGGAACATGTTATTTGTCTAATATGTGAGTCGTGTGTAAATTCAGATTCTGAACCAGTCTCTGAGGTTACTATTATTTTTCCATATAGATAGATACACAATATTTACACAGTTAGAATATGAAAAATAAACTATATTCTAATGTAGCAATGAAACACTGTTTATTGAAAAGATTATGTTATTAAAATAGTTCACATTAAATAATTAAGGCATCAGAGACGAAAAAAAACTGCTTTCAAAATGTGAAATAACTTGATAAACGGCATAACGTTAATATAAAAAAATATTAATAATTCTTGGTATAATGTGGTAGCAAAAACTAAATGGAACAGCAACTTTTACAAAGATCATGAGAGTGAAAAACATGGATACAGGCAGATTTGACAAAGAACCAAATGAACAAAGCATCTTAGGAACAGGTTATAAATATAAAGTGGAAGTAAAAAAAACATTTTAGAAGAAAGTCTATATTTTTAGAAGTCTAAATTGCTATTAAGACATATGTTCAGGGAAACCCCTCCTCTCTTCAAATAACCTATGAATAAAGGTGGATAGATTTGTAAGAAGCCATCGGCCTCAGTAGAAGGCCGCTCATACTGAGCCTGGCTCTGCTGGAGGTTTCTTCCTGTTAAAAAGGCATTTTTCCTTTCCACTGTCACTACAAGCACGCTTGGTTTGAGGGATTGTCTCTGAGTCAGTGAGTCGATGCAATCAGCCAGTTTTCCTTTAATAGAAAACTTTGAACCAGTCTGACTGATGTGGTTGAATTGTCTCTGTAAAGTGCCTTAAGATTGTGAATTGGCGCTATATAAATAAACTGGATTCATTTGAATTGATAAAAAAGCAAACTTGTAGTAACAAATGAAGTCCCTATGGTCTCTATGCTTCATATTATAGGAGAACCTTGTTTTGCAATGCATTTCTTATGTTAAACTTCCTTTTAGACTGATGAGGATCTATTGTAGTGTTTGAATTGCATTTCTAAGTTAAAGTATTGTAAAACATCAAATATACTTGTACATTTTTTTTAACCATTTGGTATATATGATGAAAATACATGTAACTCACTGGTCTTGATTGTATTGCTCTGTTGTCACACATGAGAAGCACACAAACATTTCATTGTGTAGTTACAAGTGAATTTCATGTGGTAAATGGGTCCTGTAATAGCACATGAAAAGGATGTGGTAAAAACTTTTGATTTCTTAATTTATTTCATATTCTTTGTGCACAATCCACATTTAACTGTTTTCACCAGGGATTGTGAAAATTAAAGGTACAGTGTGTAATAATTACAGTCTTTACACTGTAGATTAAAGATTACATGTTTTTCTGTGTAATGTCACAAAAATGTAAACTTAATTTTTTCAGAGAAGAATATTCACCTATTTGTTTCACATCTGATATAGAACTCCAGGTATTGGCATGCATGAGCTTTATCATTGAATACTACTAAATGGTGGTCTTCTGCAATATAAGGTCCCTGATGTTGTAAATGCCTACAGTAATTCAGTGACCTCCAACCTACCTGTTTTGTTGGGCTTCAAGGCTCCCTGCAAAAAACACCTTAGCCTTGTGACCTGCAGAGACGTGCTTTATTAACCATCCTGGCCTAATATTTACACCAAGGCACTCGTGCTTTATGCAGTACAATTATGTGTGTTGGGGTTTTAAGTTGATGCAGTTCTTCTTTTGCATGAAAAATGCATATATAAATAGCCTCGTACCTTGGGCAGGGTGTTGCAGTTAGACACAAATTATGGTTATGGCCGTGTGCGTGTTTGTGGGTGTGACAGACAGTATTTATAGTTATAGGACGAGGTGAACAAAGGACATCGAGGATACTTGTAAACAAAAATGCAAATGGAGAGTTTGCTCTACAATTCATTGAACTTATCACATTGCTGACTTTCTTTGCACACACCCAGAGCAAAATAATATACAGTTGACAGGAAGATATTTAGTGCTGCTCTGCTGCACTAAAAACTATATACCCCACCTTTCATCAAACTCGAAACCACGCCCACATTCCAAAGTGACAGCCGGAAGTCCCGCCTTAATTAAACCGGAAGTCCCGCCTTAATTAATTTAAAATTAATATAAAATTGATATAAAATTAATATAAAATTGATATAAAATTAATATAAAATTGATATAAAATTAATATAAAATTGATATGAAATTAATATAAAAAAATTGTTTCTTTCCCATCCCCCACATCAGCCCATCCCCCACATCCGCCCACTTTCCCATCCCCCACATCAGCCCATCCCCCACTTCCGCTTCTCTTGACGTATAAGACCCTTCCTCCGACCTGCATAGTCATTGAATCCTTTCCAACATGGCTCCAGTAAGAAACAGGCTTCGCGCTATCATTTCTGAGACACCAGTCACGATCTTCAGCGATCAGACCAATTTTTGGCGTGCTCTGGAGACCCCCCGCAAGGGTACACTTTTTGTAT